>NC_044907.1:51680005-52031619 GCF_001633185.2 Quercus lobata
AGAAAGTGTTGAGCGAAGGAGATGCATACACTGTAATGGTAGAAGCAACCAGCAATCTTGGGCACGTCAACTTTGAAATGGTTAGTTAGAAGTGACAGCCTCTGCCCTTTATTTCCGTAATCACGCCTGGCCATGGGCAAGCGTTTGGGAGTTGATGTTTTCTTTAATGGTTCAGAGACCTTTGCTGGTTCTGCTATGATGGGGATAACATTGGGCGGGACCACGGGTGGAGGAGGTGGCAGAGAATCCAGCTTATCATTGCCTTCTGGAGAAGCCATTTCCTGAATCCTGTTTAGCCAAAAAATTAAAGCATAATGTAATCACAGATAATGCACGATTAAATAAAAAATACTAGCCATATTTGCGTTATACTCTAAAAAAAACTAGTTTAGTCATAGTTGAGGTTTCTTGTAGTTGTTAACAAAGCCCAAATCTACCTAGTATATGTCTGATGTAAGACTCGGAGCACACCCCACAACACAAACTTAATTAATATCCAATTAATGGCTTTGATATAATTTATAACGACTAAAAGAAAAATGTTAGTCACATCTACGATATACTCTAAAAGGATTGGTTTAGCCACCATTAAAGCTCATTATAGTTGTCATTAAAGCCTAAAAGTACCTAGTATATGCATGATATAGGACTTGGCACACGCTCCACAACAAACACTCAATCAATATCTAATAAATTTGGGACGATACACAAACATTGCCATCAAAACAAATAAAAGCCACTATAATGGTAAACTAAAACAATATATCTCACACTTTTGCCCTCAGGTATTGTTAAATATGTCTGAGTATTAAAAGGAAACTAGTAAATTAACCATAACTACTACAAAATGGAATAACAAAGCCCTTTAAGTTACCACAACAAGCCCAGGCAATCCAATTTAAAGGAGACCATACTGTAGAAATGTATGGAATACAATTAACCTCCTGCTCTGTTAGGATGCAGGACACATGTAGGGAAAGGTTAAAAAATCTATTTCTCATTTGCTGGCTCTCCAAAAAGGAGCAATACAAATGGAATAACTAACTTAGAAGTACCCAAAAAGGATGAGTGCATTGTTCTGGTTCTTTAAAACAGAAAGGAGACTTCACATCTTGAGAATGAACCCTTTATACAGAAGAAAAATCCAAAGAAAACACCCAATTTGCGTTTCCCTTCATTTTTAACACCATTCACACCAACCACACACAGAATTACATGACTCATGCGGTACCCAAAGGTTTAATAGTAAAAATATCTAGCATCTAGCACAGGACATTTAGCAAAGCATAGACTGCGAAAAGATGAGGATGACTCTCAATTCAATCAACAATAATGATTATAAACAATAGGACAAAGTTTGACTACAAACTTATTTATTGCTAATGATAATAATTTCACTTAATATATTTTTATTCGATATGATTTTTAATAAATTCACCATTGGATAACTTTTTTTTTTTTTTTGTTACATTCTTCATGTTGAGATCAAAGATCAATAATTATGTCATCAATTAAATGTTTACATTTCAAATTTTTGTAGTATAAAATTATGCATAAACAATAAGTTTATGAATCAAATAGTAAATAATACCCAATGGTGAGATTTTCAAAATATATAGTTATATTAATTATTTTAGTGAGAATTATAGTTATTAGTTGCTGCCACACCTTTTACCCTTTTTTTTCTCTCTCTTATGTGTATGTTTGTTTCATTAAAAGAAAAAAAAAAAAAAAAAAAAAAAAATCCTTGTAACCAAACTCTGTCCATTGATACATTTAAGTTAACATAAAACAAAACGTTATTAAATATTATTATATACAAGAACAAGCATAACACATACTTAACTTTTTACAATACACGATTCTCAAAAAAAAACTTTTTACAATACACTGAAACATTAGTATTTTGTATACATGCCTGTTGAAGTATGAGAAAAATAAGACATAATAAACTAGTTTTTTTCGTTAAGGAAAAAAAAAATCTTTGTACAACAAAAACAATCTCTTTTTCTCTTTTTAAATTTAAAAAACGCTAGCATAAATATCCGATTAATAGGAAGCAAATAAAACTTATACTGATTTATCCAAAAAAAAGAAGAAAAAAAAAACGAAGCAAATTATTAAAAGAACATGATTCTTGCACAAAAGCGTACAGCTTCGGAAAACAAAGAGTTACAACTTTACAACCAGGAAGAACATATATATAGTATTTTTTATAAGAAAAAAAAACCATGGTATATGTCATATGTGATGAGAAACAAGAGCCGTGTTTCTATAAGAAAAAAGCAAAGCACTGTGATCAGCAGTGAACAGAACCCAATAGTTCCATATTTAGTATAAGAGACAGCCAACACTAGAAAAAGAGAGAGAAAGAGAAAGAATGGAGGTGTGAGAATGTACCAATGTATAACCTGAAAGTTGAAGAAGAAAAACGAAAGCCCTTGATAGTAGGTATGAACGAAACAAGATTAGTAATCTAAGAAACAAATATATAGAAGAACCTCTATTTTTTGTTGTTGTGTTTTTGGGTTTGGCTTTCTCTCTCTCTCTCTCTCTCTATATATATATATATATTTTCTTTTTATAAAAATCTTCTTTTATTGTAACTTTATCATAACTTTAACGTGTCAATGTGTCGGATTGTGAATGGTAGAGAAAAAGTCGATAGAATTATTATGAATGTGATTGCCACCTACGTGTTTTGTTTTTTTCTTTTTTTGGGTTAGGGTTTTGAATTGGAGTCATATTCATTGTTTGGGTTGTTTGGCTTTTCTACTCTGATGATGATAGGGTTTTTGTTTGAGGATTTCACACGTCTTTAACGTGTTACAACTTACGTGTGTATCTGTGGAGAAAATCTAGGGGCCTAGAAAATCTATTTCTTGTAGGAGTATAACTTTTTTTTATGAGTAATTCTAGTATGCATAAATAATCATAATTTTTGTCATAAATATTCTAACTGGCAAATTTTGAATAATTACATGTCACTTTTACATTGACCTACAACTTTTTTTTTACCACTTATAATCTGACACATAAAACAAAAATGGTAGTTTCTCACGTAATATTAGAATTTTTGTTTTTGTTTTTGTTTTTTTTTGACAAACTATGAATAAAAAAAGTCATAGCCCTAAAACCTCTCATGTCTATAATATCTATGCTGTGTTTGCAGCCGGAGACCTTTGTTTTGTGGTTTTTCTTTTTATTTGGGGGCGGTTTAGAAGTGGAATATCAATGAATTACCGTTATTATTTATTTTTTTTTATCCACAATAAAACTACTGTTATGAATTATGATAGTGTGTTCAATTTAAACGATTAATTTAATTTACACTACTAATTCATCTAAAAATAAAATTCGACTATTAATCACAACTAGTAGTATTCTGTCGGTATTCTAGAATTCCCGTACATGGATTCAATAAAATTCTATATAAAAGAAAAATGTATTTTAAAAAATATTATTGAAAGACACTTTTATTTAGATTAAATTATCAAAATGCAGAGACATATATCTTTATTGTATTAAAATATTAAATTATGATAAATTATCAAAATAATTACTATAAATTTTTAATTTTAAAAGAAATTTTGTGAAATTGAACTTCAATTGGAGTAGAATTTTAATTTCTTAAAACTTAGCTAATAGAGTTTTGTGATTTAAAATTTATTGATTTAACCATTTGTTGTAGAGAGAAGATAGCCACATGGAGTAGCTCTGGCTTCTAAACTCATCTACCCAACTTTTACTATATAGTTGCTAATTTGTGCAATGCACTGGATAGTTAACGATTGTTAAATATATTCAATACTATAATTAGTTAAAAATAAATAAAAAACAATATTCATAATACGAAACAAAGATATATTTATTTTGAAAAAAATAACTATATTGTATTTTTTTATAAGATGAAGCAAAGGCACACTATTTATGTTCCACCGATACTTTTAGGGGAAGAAAAAGAAAATAGAGTGATACAAAAATAAGATTCTATAGCACAAAGTATTCATCCAACAAAACTAAGATGTCAAACATGAGAATAAAAAAAATCAAGATACTTTGGTGGCATCCATTACCTCTAGCTTTCTTTTAGGATTTACTCCATCTATAAAAACTATAGAATCAAACATGGTCTCTAAAAGTTTGGTTTTTGATAAAATATTACACAAACATACGGGCAATTGAAGTAAAAATATGAAAATGTTAAACACACACACACACACACACAATATTAAAGAAAAAAAAATGAAAAACAAAAATAACTACGAAAGAGAAATTCATGTAAAAAATACCTTGAGACTTGAGCATGAAGAGTTTGTAGAACCAAAAGAGTGGTAATTTTAGAGAGAGGGTAAACCATATAGGAGGTTTTGGTGTGGTGCTCTATATATAGCAGTAGTAGGTCGTAGGAATGACAATTTAAACCCGCACTTGTGGGTACCCGCCTCACCCACCCTTAATGGATTGGTTTTACCCACCCCACATAATAAATGGGGTGAGGATGGGTGTTAACATTTTCCCCCCTACCTGACCCATTTATATTTAAATAATTAAAACATATTTTATAGTTTTTTTTTTTTTTTTTTACAAGGCATACATATGTGTTTTTAGCCTCCTAACTTTAAATTTATGATTTTTTTTATTATTTAATTTATATTTTTATGTTTTAATATTTACTTTTTTTTTAAATTTTTCTATTGCAATGTTTGAATTGTTTTTGTATTTTTTATTACTTAAATTGTTGTATTGTTACGTTTTGAGAAGATTTTTTTAATCTTAGAACATTTTTTTTTAATGTTTTATGAATTTTAATTTAATGTGCTCAAAATAAAATTTTAATAAATTATATATATAAAAAAATTTGGGTATGGGGGGATGGGTAACTGTGGGCACCCACGAGTACAGGCGGGTAAAAAAAACCTACCCCAAAGCAAAAGTGGGGCAGGGTCAGGGAATAGGAGTCCCGCCTCGTTGCTATTCCTAGTAGGTCGGTTTGGTTTAAAACTATCTACGTTTCTGAGAAGTAGTTGGTTTAAAAATCTTCAGTTTGCTAAGTTGTAGTTGGTTTAAAACTCTCATTTTAATATAATAAATAAATTAATAAAAAATTAGGGGTAAACTTGTGGGACTACCAAAGCTTATATGGCAAGGTCAACTAATTTTCAAACATCTTTGGTTTGGTTTATAACTCTCCATGTTGTTAAGTAGTAGTTGGTTTAAAACTCTTCAGTTTACTAAGTGAGTAGTAGTCGGTTTTGGTATAAAACTCTTATTGTTGTTGAGTAGTAGTCGGTTTAAAACTCTCCACGTTACTAAGTAGTAATTGGTTTAAAATTCTTCAATTTGCTGAGTTGTAGTCAGTTTAAAACTCTCCTTTTGACATAATAAATAAATTAATAAAAAATGATGTGTAAAATTGTGGAACTATCAAAGTTTATGTGGCAAAATATTAGGTCAATAAATAGTCAAACATTTTCAACTATTATAGTTTATATATATAGATTAGATGATACATTATTATATATCTCATTTCTCTAATTCAATAGTTTTAACGGAGGAAGGGGGTTTCAATTTTGGATATTTCTGTTGAAAATACCAAGAAGTGCCAAGTTATTGAGTATCAATTAGTTGAGCTACAAAGCCCTTGATCTTTTTCTCTCTTTTTGATATACCCTCAATAGTACTTATTTGATCTTGTATTATTTAAAATATTTTAAAATTAAAAGATTTCGAATAAGCTAAAATAATAAATTTCAAACACACATAAAGTTCAAGTCACATTTAAAATTTAATCAAATTTCCTCTATTCCTTACTTTTTACACTATAATAATAATTACTTGTCTTTTTCTAAAATTTTTTTAATAAAAAAACTGTGTACTTATACCTTTATATACTTTTTTTTTTTTTTGGGATAAAAATATTAAAAAAGCCTCTGTATTAGGTTTATGCCAAAGAAACTACCTCACTTAGTCCATTTTACGTCAATTCTTGAGTCGTTTATTATGTGAGACGGTGCAGGTTGGATGATTTTGACCATCAAAATAATGGGTTGTATTGACTCATGGGTTGAGAATTTTTCAACTCTCTGATACCTACAATTACATATATGCGCGTGTGTGTGTGGTGGCGGCGGCGGCAGCGGCTAACTCTGTATTTATGGAAGGAATATTTTGTTCCTGCCTTAAACAAAACAAAGCATGATCTACTGCATGTTAAGGAATGTTAGAAAATATACACGTTGTTCCAACCCTCGAGTTGAAACTACCTAGATTTTCAATTGACATGCTGATTGTAGAGGTTGGTTGTTCGTTGATGGATAGAAAATTTTCCAACTGATCAATGATGGTTACCGTGGTTTGATTAAGAATATTGGTCTCAACTCATCAAACCCAACTTGTACGAAGTCCTACTCTAAACAAGCCGTATAAACCCTAGTATTATTTATTAGATTTAATTAATAATCACATATAAGTATTTAATGTAATAATAATTATAATTAATGAACTAGTAAAAGGAAAGAAATAATTATCAGTATTAGTATTGATTATTTGTTTGGATTTCATTTCACTTTCACCATGTTCCGACTCCTGACCGTTAATTAAGAATGGCAATGATGATTGATGATTGATGAATTGGGTTTGGGAGGAAAAAAGTTTGGCGAAAGCATCATTTTGGTCCATACATTTTGAGGTCATAGTCAATTTGGTTCATATATTTTGGTAGCAGTTAATTTAGTTCCTGATATTTTCAACTTGAAATCAATTTGGTTCTTATCGTTAACTCACAAACGAAAAATGCTTATATGACTAATGGATTGTATAGTTGGCACAATTCATGCCTATGTGGCTACTAAAATAATAATATAATATTTTAATTGGTATTTTTAAAAGCCACATTAGGATCTAAAAAAAAATTAGAAACTAAAAAAAAAAAAAAAAATCCATATTAGAGAAATAAAAAAATTGAAAATGAAGAGTTTTAAAAAAATTTCCCAATTTTTCTTGCACTTTCTTGGTAGCCAAATGCAGCCACCAAAAAAATTCTTCGTGGAATTTAACCTAGAAAAATCCAAACCCATAATCAGTTTTTTAAGGCCTTTAACCAAACCTAGACTAAAAATCCCTTAACCATTAAAAAAAAAATAAATAAATAATAAAAAAATTCCCAAAACCCCTCAACACCTTTCACAAAAACCAAGATTTAGCCACCATTGTTGAACCAATTTTTTTTTTCCTCATATCTGCAAATTTTTATATCTCACAAACGCAAAAGTCAAAACACAAAAAAGAAAGATCTAGATTACAGTTACACAAATAAATAGTATCCTAGAAAAAAAAAATAGATCAAAGCCGAGCTGCTCCTTAAGTTATGCCTGAGATCAAGCTATTACTGTTGTGCTTGAAAACGATGTCGATCTCTTTAGGATCATCATCGCCAGACTTATCTCAAGGGCTCAAGCTTTCATTGATAATCTCTCTAGCCATCTTCTACGTTTCCTTCATTATGTCAAACATTTTTGTTTTTTTTTGGGTAGAAAAGGATATTCATTAAAAACCACAAAGCAAGCAGAAGTTCAAGACAATGTCTAATAGATGGAAAATTATTGAATATTTCGAGAGTATTATAAATGCGTACTTCTCTCTCTCACATGAATTGGGGATTCTACCATAAATTTAATTAGTGGGATCCACAGTTATGTGAGAGGGGGAATACACATTTATGATACTCCGAAAGTATTCAATAATTACCTAAAGTACAAACCATTAAAGTCATAATTAAAAATAGTCTCCAAATCCACACGCAGACTGTCAAACAAAAGAAAATAAACACTTGAATTTGCACCCTTCCTAGCAAGGCCATCAGCACACCTATTGGCTTCACGACAGTAGTGTTTAAAGCGGATGTGAATGAATCGAGCGACCATCCTGCAATCATCCATAAGAGGAGACTAATTCAAGTTACACAGGTGAGGATTTGTTAGAGCATCAATAATAATCTTACAGAAGCCAATCACCCAGCTCTGCCAAGAAGCTTGATGTTCTCCCAATTTTCCTAGAGAAGCCAATCATCCAGTTCCCATGTTAATCTTGCACAATACCCCTGCCACCGCCGAGCCCGGGGTTCCCTAGAGATGACCCATTAGTATTCAATTTCTGCCAACTATTACTTGGTCTCTTCCACCTTATAAGCTTATCGATGGACCTAGTTGCGTTTTTGGGGCAGAGGGCACAGAGGACATATTCTGAAGCTTTGTTCATAATTTTTGCAACAAGCATGAAGTGGGACTATTTGTTGTGGAGAACCACTAGATTTCGCTTCAGCCAAATATATAGACCAGATGGCAAAGAGGACGACATATCGCCAAGGGATTTGATTTGGGGGAGGGGCATATTTTGCTTTACCATTGTTTTCCAGCCAATCAAGAAGGTCACAACCATAAAACAGAGGGTCCGAAGTCTCTTTTCCCAGCTGAGTCCACATCGGTCTAACCACTGCACAGTCATGGAGAGCATGAATGATGGTTTCCGATGCTTGCTGACATAGGGGTAGAGAGTATCCATGTCAACTCCTCTAGCAGAGAGACGAGTTTTAACTCCAATGCTATGGTGATAACATTTGTACAAGAAGAGTTGTATCTTGTGGAGGAAATTATATGCTTTGCCAAGCCGATCTCTAAATAGTTCTAGGAATAAATCATTAAAAAAAAAAAATCACTCCTAATTCTTCAACGTTTCATTTTGTTAAATTCATTTTATTTTTCCTTTTAAAAATCATTCCATTTTTTTAATGCTCTGACATGGATTTTTATTATGTGGATGTGGTTTTAAAAATAACAGTTAAAATATTTTTATTATTATTTTAGTAACCAGGTAGACATAAAGTGTGTTAACTGTGCAATCTATTAGCAATGTAAGTATTTTCCATTAGTGAGTTAAGGATATGGACTAAATTAACTTCAGGTTGAAAATAACTGGAACTAAATTTACTGCTACCAAAATATAGGGATCAAATTAACTGTAAACCCAAAATGTAAAAACCAAAATGGTGTTGTTGAGGGTAAAATTTTGATGTTCCCAAATAGAATATGGGGTAGCCAAGCCGAAACTCAATGATGGGCCCTTGAAATAAAGCCCAAAGGCTTTCAATGTCGTGTAAGCCCGCCCAAGTAAGAGATAGAGGTTGCACCCTGACAAGAAGACAATAATAAAGCCCAATAAACATGTTACTGTTGTTAGTTTATTATATTATTAGTCATTTTACAGCATCATAGTTCAAATCAGTCCTCCTGCAGTACGATATTATCTCCAGCGGTAGGGTAATTTATATTCAATTATTAAATAAATTTAATAAAGTATTAACTTCAGGAAATTCTTGTGTATTTTGTTCAATAGGGTCCATAGTACTCTCAGCCATCATTACATCAATATGAAGAAAAAATTCCAAAAGTCTCAAATATATTATAGCCTCCTATAGTAAAAAAAATAAGTTTAGTGGCTGCATAGTGATGAAAAATGAGTTATTTGGCATGGTATGAAGGGAAAGAGGGAATCCCAACTCAATGCAGCATGTGGTTACCAAGATCCTTAAGGGAAATGTGGGTGGTATGTAAGGAGAAGGTTTTTTGTTGGGTGAGTGTGTGAGCTTATGAGTAGTTGGTTAAGAAGAAGCTTGGCTGAGTTTTGTGGAGGGAGTTTAGGCTGGTTATGGTCAGTTATGGGACGTTTATGGAGTAGGAAGGTGTAAGCAAGGTGGGGGAATGTTGGTGTTATGGTGACTATAGGCTGAAAAAGGTTATGAGTGAGCTCAAGAAAGCTTGGGGAATCTTAAAGAAAGCTTAAGAGGGACTGAATTTCTGCAGAATGTAGTCAATGACATAAATTTTTTAGAGAGGCCTGGTCCCCCCTCTTTAGGGGCTGGAGTGGTTTGCCTTTTATAGAGAGGATTAGAGCAAGCATTAATTAGCTAAAATCCAAAAAACGTAGGTCTGATTCAAGGGAGCAGGATAGCTGAATTAATAACCTAGATTTGGCCTAAAATGGGAGATTTGCTTTTGGGGTTGTTTTGCTTCTTTGGGCAATGTCACACATGGGTAGTATTTGGGGTAATCTTGCATTAAATGCTAAGCTTGCTGGGATTGTGTTCAGCCAATAAGATTAGGGCAAGTATTAAGGAAGAATCCTAGTGCTGCAACTGAGATTTGGACCTTAGGAAGTAGGATTCAACACCCCAAGCCAGGTGTCAAAGTTTAAATCCACTTCAAAGGGTTTCGCTGGAAATCCCTTTATGCCTTCCAAACCACATGTTCCCAAATTTTCCCCTTTAGGAATTCATGGGCTTGGTTCATGAATCAGTAACATATATTTCTAGTAATAAAACAAACTATTTAGTTGAGCATTTCATGAGTCTTGGTCATGGCTTCCTTGAGTTGTAACCAAAACTTGGAGAAGAAGGGTATTTATTGCCCACTAGCTTCTGTCGGATGTAGGACCTTAAGGGAGATGATGATGCCTCTCTGCCCATCAGCTTCCAAGCTGCTAGGAATAGTTATTAGCTACTGATCTCTATAGAAAATGTGTTAGAATTCTGCCATGACAGCCCCTTGGTTCATTCCTAGAGGTGTGGAGGAACCTTTCACTGGTGGTGGACTTGATTAGGCTGATTTGTTTCAACTTGAATTTCTGATTTGTTGGGGACCTTTTTGGGTACGGCTTTGCTCCATTTTAGCACTTTTAGTTGGGCCATATGGCCCTTTCTTTGCTCGGGCTTGTTCCTTACTCCATGAGATTCTTGGGCTTACAAAATGGGCATTAAAGACATACTTTACCATTTTTTTTTTTTTTTTTTTTTTTTTTTTTTTTTTTTGTGTTTTACTCCTCATGAGGTTTAGTTGTTAGTAGAAATAAAATGAATCCATGAGCTTTAATAAATATTTATGATAGATTTTGGGTATTAATTTCCATGGGCTTTAAATAACAACTTGTATAGTTTCTCATAATTTTTGCTATGGATTACTTTGTAAATAATATTTTCTTTGGGCTTTTTAAATAATGATCTCCAATATTTTCTTAAGAATAATATTTACCATGGGTTTTAAAAAAATATGGTAACAACCACTATAATGGAATAATGTGACATTCTCATGAGTTTCTCTATAGATAATCATAATGGACATGTAGGATGAATAATTACCATGAGTTTTGGAAATAAATATTATGAATGTTGTGATGTAAGATAGATAGTGAACATGAGTTTATAATATGATATGAAATAAATAAATGTCATGGGTCTAAGATAAATAATCATAACTTTCCATGGGTTTTTATAAGATGATTGCCATGAGTTTTAAGAATAGATCATTCGTAAATTCCATGAGCTTGTAATATTGTAGTAATAGGTTTAAGAATCTAAAGTATTGTTCATTATTAGACTTTTAAGTGAAATAATTATGATATAGTATTTTTCCAAGTATTAATAACCTTGGTTTTTAATAAAATAGTGCTAAGTAGTTAGCTTGAGTTTTTAATAGTGCCAACGTAAGTTGAGCTTTTGATATTGTCAATGAGAATTGAGCTTTAAATATTACCAGCGAGAACTGGGCTTTGATATTGTCAATGAGAATTGGACTTTGATGTTGCCAATGAAAATTGGGTTTTAAATATTGCCAACGAGAACTGGGTTTTGATATTACCAATGAGAATTGGGCTTTGATGTTGCTAATAAAAATTGGGTTTTAAATATTGTCAATGTGAATTGGGATTTGAATAAATAAATTGCCATGGGTTTTGAAGAGGAAGGAATTTAGAGGTGACGGATCCATTTGGATGGACTTGACAGATCAAAATAAATGGGCTAAAAATAAACGGATCCGATGTGAACGGATCAAGGTGGACGGATCAAAAGGCCACATGGCACTGAATTGGTCATTATGTGATCTCCAAGAAATCTAAAATGAAAACGACTTGCGTCTCACGATTAACCCTAAGTCCATAGAATCCCAATATGAATAGAATTCTAACACGAGGAGGATTTTGAAAGATACGCACATTAATGAAGATCTTCCCTATAGGGAAAAGATTTGTTGCGTAAGCATAGGAGTTTGATTCTACACTACTATAAAAACCCAAAGACCCTCAGAAAATATGTACGCATAATTCACCCCAACTCTGGCACTCTAGAGTTGTGAGAAGTTCTAACTTGACCTTCTAAGGGTATTTAACCGGCACTACACCGGTGCTCTCTGTTAGGTCTTTTCTTTTTATTGTGCAGGTATTGTTTCGAGCGTGCAAGGACTGTGTGGCTCATTGGTGATTTTTTGGCTTCATCAGGTTTAAATCATGGGCTTTGATTATAGATTTTGAATTCCATTGATAAAATTGTTTTGTCATGGACTTGAATCATGGGCTTTTCAAATATTGCCAAGCATAAATATTCTTGGGCTTTAAATAGAATAGGATGTGTGTATTGGGTTCATAGGGTCGGTTTTGGGCTTAGCTAAATAATGATAATAAATTGAATAAAATATGAGTTTTTGGGCTTTTGTGATAGTTTATATCATGACCCAATTTACATATAAGATATGAAACATTTGTGATTAACATAATAATAGAGTAAAAAATATTTGGGAAAACCCAATAATTTATTAGTGGTATTTGAAAATAAATATGTGGTACTCAAATATAAAATTAGGTGTAAAAAAAAAGTACCCTAATAGGTGTTTTCGCCAAAAGGTTTTTACAAATCCAAACTGTCTAAATATTTTACATGTTCAATAAAAAAAATATTTTACATATAAAACCATCGCCAAACCCTATTGAATTTTGGAAATTACAATCAAAACCCATCTCATTTTATTTGAAAGATCTAAAACTGGAGGTGTACAAGAGGTTCAGTGTAGTCAATTGAACCAACCATTTTCCCACCAAATTGCATAGGTGGGTTTGGCCAATTCCTCAACCGCACCAGTGGGTTGGCCATGGCCAATTGCCTTTGGTTGCCTTTTACAGAGCCGATGCATCGATTTAGGTGGTTTGGGTTGTTCGATTGCCAATATATCCAATTACTATACGATATATTCTATTTTAAGTAGTTCTAAAAGAATGATATTGTGTTAAGACATTTTGGGGGCCTTTTTGGCTCATAGGTAAAGCCAACCCTGCTATGGTTGAATTCTAGCATAGTTAGAGCTAGCTAATTCAAATTCTTAAAATATAGATTCATAAAAATACTAGAAAATTGTGTTTTTACTTTATATTCCTCAAAACAAGTTTTTGAAAATAGAAAACATAAACTCTTACCAAATATAACTTTAATCTCCAAAAAAAAAAAAAAACATATTCTATTTTAGTCCCTACTGTCATCTTACTAACGGAAATTGCCTACGTGGCAAATGGAGTGCATAGTTGGCACACTAAGCACCTACATGGCTTTAAAATATATTTAAAATATTGCATTTGAAAATTTAAAAATGCCACATCAACATTTTAATAAAAAAAAAAAGCCACATAAAAAAAACAATAAAAAAATTATAAATTCTGATTTTAAAAATAAATAAATAAAATTATTTATTTGTTCTTTTTAGTTAGCCATGGGTTTCGGCCATTGGTCTTGGGTCTTCAACCATGGGTCTTCAGCCATGGAAACACAAAATCAAATTCGCTACAAACTCACAAACCCAGATCAACAAAAATCACAACCCAAAAACCCACCATCGGAATCTCCCACCAAAGATCGCCATTGATCTCAGAGAGAGACACCGATATGAGAGAGAAAAAGAAAAAGAAACAAAGATAGAGACTTGTATTTGAAGATGAGTCAATGATGATTTGGGTTTTGTGTTTTGTGCATTGAAGGCATTTGAAAAAGAAAAAAATTGAGGGGTTTGATGGGTTATTGATTTGAAAAAAAAAAAAAAAAAAAAAAAAAAAAAAAAAAAAAAACCAAAAAAGAAAAGAAAAAAGAGACCGATTTGTGTTATGGGTTTTGTGCGTTGAAGGGAATTGATGCTTTGGATTGCTCTATTGAAAGGACTTTTTTCATCTTTTATTGTTGAAGAACTCTAATGAAGAACATAACCAAAAACATAATGAAAAGAAAATAATATTTTATTTTATTAAATCATAATTTTAGAAAATTGTTTTAATTTTTTTTTATGTGGCTTTTTTTAATGTTTAAAATGCCGATGTGGCATTATTTAAATGCTTAATAAAATTTTATTATTAGTATTTTAATGGCCATGTAGGCATTTTATGTGCCAACTATGCACTCTGTATTATTTCCGTTAGTGAGATAACTGTAAAGACCAAAATGGAATGCATTTTTCATTTTGGAGACTAAAAATGACAAAATAGAAAAGTAAGGACTAAAATGGGAATGCTGCCAAAATGTAGGGACCAAAAATATATTTTTGCCAAACAAATACACTTTGCTAATCCCTCCAGCCCCCCTTTTTGTCTTTGATAAACAATTGAGTAATGATATGTATGTGTGTGTGTGTGTGTGTGTAGTGTACATACATACACACACACACACACACACATATATATATATTTACAACATTTTCAAAATATTTTCATAAAAAATTCTAGGTGGTAATATGTTATTGGTTCTAATTTGGGCTCACCACTGACATTACTTTTTCACCTATTAATAGCAAATTACCACTTAGAATTTGTTGTGAAAATATTGTGAATGTAAACATTACTCTAAAAAGTTTCTTTTGAGTAATGTTAGAGACAATAATTTCACAACTTTTCTAAACTAGTATAGCAAAAATTTAAATTAGAGATTGCAGTGAGTCCATGTAAGAGCAGTATTAAAGGAAGAGAAACCATATCCTAATCCTGTTCGATCAGAAGCAGATTACTGAAAACTGAGCATCTCGTCAAGCTTTGCACTTGAAGTCCTCTCCAATTGAGTTCTGACTTGAAACAACTCCACTTCAAGCTTCTTGGTCTTCTCAGCCAAGAAATTATTCTCGAACCTCAGTGCTCCAATAGTCTAATTAGCCTCATCAAACTTTGTGGAAAGCTCTTCACGATCAAGTTCCACATCACCGAGCTTCTTGGTGGTCAACCTATACAGTTTCTCATGCTTCTCAGAAAGCTTGTACAATTTCTCATAGGCTATATGGATGTCATCTTGATCATCCATCTTCTCAAACTTGGACTCCACCAATTCCTCTTCTTCAACCACATCTTCAATAATCCCATCAGTAGGATTAATAGTGGCAATGAAGGCATTCAAGATTCTGTTATCCTCATTGTCGGAATCATCTTCAGGCTCGGTATCGCTCAAGGTAGCAGCAAGCGCCTTGCTCTTCCCAATGCTCTTGAGATATGTAGGACACTTGTGTTTCATGTGACAGAAGCCCTGACAACCAAAGCACTTAGGTCCTGCGGGAACAGTGTACTGACCGCCATCCCTTGCATCCTTCTTCCCTTTATCTTGGCTCTTAAACTGAGAAGAATTGGATTGCCTACGGTCCTTGTCGAAACCCTTTCCATTGGCATTCTTCATAAACTTCTTGAACTACCTGGTGATGTAGGACTTCATCTTAGAATCTTCATCATCTGAAGACTCATTTATCTCACTGCTCTTGGCCTTAAGTGCCATGCTCTTTCCTTTACCCGTCTTGCCAATCCTAGTCAAACCTAGCTTGTAGGTCTGCAGATTTCCAACCAATTTTGTCAAAGGAATCTTGTCAATGTCCTTTGATTCCTCAATCGCCGTAATCTTGGCATGGAATCTCTCAAGTAAAGATTTGAGCACCTTTCTCACAATCTTGGGTTCAGGAATGGTTTCCCCAAGATTAAAAGCAGAGTTCACTATGTCCTTCAGCTTGGCATAGAACTCATCAAACGACTCATCCTCCTCCATCTTAATCTCTTCAAAGCTTGTAGTGAGCCTCTGAAACTTTGAATCTTTAACAGCCTTTGTTCCTTCATAGGTTGTCTAGAGGATGGTCCATGCTTCCTTAGCAGTTTCAGTAAAGGATATCTTCTTGAACTCCTCATTGGTGACCGCACTGAATAAGGCATTCAACGCTCTGCTGTTGAAGTTTGCCGCCTTGATCTTAGCATCATCCCAGTCAGCCGACGCTTCCTTCGGCTTGGTCCAGCCTATCTCAATAGCTTGCCACACTTTCTCATCTAAAGACTGCATGAAAGCTCTCATGCGTACTTTCTAGTATGCATAGTTAGTGCCATTAAATAAAAGAGGTATGATTAACGACTGTCCTCTATCCATGACAAACAGGGGTCAATGGATCAACACAGCAAATATTAAACCCTAATCAGAGTGTGCCTGCTCTGATACCACTTGATAGGCCAAAAACGAATTGACCCATTGTGATGAATTAATTGATTAATTAACTAAGTTTATTAATTAATCAAATTAACATGTAAATGCGTGGTAGCACAAACAAATCATCAATAAACTAATTATGCAACGGAAAATAAATAACACGGTGATTTGTTTATGAATGGGGAAAACCTAACGGCAAAAACCCCACCAAGTGATTTTCAGGTCACCACTCTTGAAACTCCACTATTATCACAACAAGCGATTACAAGTAAAGGAATCCCAAGTATTTTACCAACGTACAGTTGAACCCTTACCCCAATACCCAATTGGACTTGTTCTATAGTGACAGTTTCCCCTTTTGATGCATGGCTCCCAAGTACATGACTAACCAATTGCACTGATCCCAGTACACGACTTCAAGAAGATGAAGATCAAGAAGATGCTTGGTCACAAAACCCTACAGTGCACATACACAGCAACTTCTTTAAGAGAAAGAGATAAACTAGGGCAAGAACTTTGTCTCCGATCACAATTTTCTTGAACAAAGTTTGTTCAATACTTGTGCAACTTGTGAACAGTTTGATGGCCCTTAAAACAATCATTTTATATGTCTAGGGTTAGGAAAAAAGAAGGCCCAAAGACACATCTACGGAGCCCAAGAAAAACATATCAGAAATTCTGTTTTTGTAAACCTCAACAAATCGAAGCTGTTGAGCATCTATCGAGATAGCTGTCAAGCCACGGGGCTGAAACAGCTTCTTAAACCTCGACACATGCTAGCTGTCGAGCTAGTTGTCGAGCTTTAGTAACTCTGCACTTTCAGCTTGTTTTCTTGGATAGACTTGAAGGTTTCAACACTTGATCTTGAAATATGGTTTCTTGAAGTATTTAAACACATCCTAAATCTACCCAAATACAAGTAAAGTGCGTTTTGTCAAATGATAAGCCAATTACATAAAATAGTGACATATGTTCCTAACAAGTGAATCACATATGTCCTAATAGTCTTCCAAGATTAAATTATGGGTACAAAATTGAGTGTCTACAGTATGCCCTTAGGGCACACATTAATCATCTATTTTTGGAAATATTTTATGGGAAATTGAAAAAAATTGTCAAAAAAGTTGGTAACTTTTTCATTTTTTCATAAAAATTTCCTAAAATAGTTTATTAATGTATGCACTAAGGGCACACATTAGTAAAACCCATATATATATATATATGTATTGATTATAAAGGAGATTTCTCCTTAGGGTCTAGGTTTTTCCAAAACCTAAAATCCAGTAGGAGGTCGGTCTTGTCTAGTACAAGGTAGTTTCATTCCTTTGGCTCTAACGAGAGGTTGGGTGGCTTGGTGGGAAAAGGAACAGTGACAACAGAAGAGAACCATGGACAACCTCAAGGAGATGTTGGAAGCAACTAAAACTCATTGACATTGAGAATGAAGACACATGGTGGATGATGAGATTTTCAAGACCTTACAAGAAAAAGGCAAGTGTGTTAACGGTGAAATTGACGAGAAAAACCATAAACCTATAAATTGTGCTAATTAAGAACTCTTCATACTTTATAACAACCGAAATAGGGAATGAATATTAGGAATCTTTGTGAGAATAGATTCCTATTATTCACATGACGCTATGGATCAAGAGAGATTCATGTTAAATAGCCCATGGTCATTGGATAAGCCCTAATCATGCCCAAACAATTCAATGGGGGAATTACCCTCATCAAAGATCTAGTTCAACTAAGTAACTTTTTGGATGCATGTACACAACCTTCCAATAAAAAATGTGACATCAAAGGTGGGAATGAAATAGATGAGACATGGGAAACATAAAAGAATTAGGGTTAAACTTGTTGCACAAAAATTATTTTACACATACCTCCAAAAGCAACTGAAATTCCCTTCAAAAGAAATTAAAATTCGAGTCACGATTTTCAATTGCTTTTAGAGGTGTGTGTAAAATCTATGTAAAATAGTTTGTGTGTAATAAACATTATTCAAGGAGTTAATATACCAAAAGATGGAATCAGACAGGACCAATATTCTGGAATACACCTGAATTTAGACATAAGTAAACACCTATTCATGCAAAGAAGATACACTTCAACAAGGGAGACAGCCCACATAGGTCAACTATCGGCCATGGTGAGTTGGTGACTGAGATTGCAAAAAATGATTGAAGGAAAAAACAAGATCGATGAAGGAAGAACAATATGAAACAAGGATGAGAGTGACATAGGACATTCCACACCAAAAGTTATAGTTATGATAATGGCACCATGAAAAAAAAAAGTTCATCTTTCGAAGAAGCCACAAAAGACAAACTATGGAAGAGACAAACGCACAAGCAAGACAACCAGAGATGGAATTACAGAGAAGCATAATCAACTACGAGACTAGAGAAAAATCCTAGGTTTCTCGAGATTTGACACTAAGCTTAGACAATATGGGATCTAAAGAGGTGAAAACTCTGAAGAATCAATGGACTTGAATATGGAAATATGTGGAGAAGGAGTAATTAAGTGTTTCAGGGTACAAAAATGTGGTGCTTTTTTCTCTTAGATTCATGGTAGATACTGCTAATTAAATTCATGTTGGAGTTCACCATTAATGTATAAGGAGGATGCATCACGTTACCATACCCTGAAAGTGCCTAATAATTTTTCATGGGTAAGAAGGAATTATAGTGGGAAAATAAGAACTCACCATAAACATCATTTTCACATGTCTAGCTAACCTGAGGGGTGTAGTCATTGTGAGCCATGAAAACGCAACATGTCATACATGAAAATGAAACTATTATGGCTTTGATGTGCCAAGTTGCCAACAACCAAAAATGAAATGGAAAAGACTGGCCATGTCATATGATTAAATATAATATTTTCATTACTTTTGAGATTTTTCACTAAATGAAAAATAAGAGGAAGGGTAAGACAACTTATATGGAATTGAATTTAGACTTAAGCAAAGCCTATGATTGGGTTGAATGGACTTACCTAAAAGCTATAATGAGAAAATGGGTTTTCATGATAAATAGATTGCCTTAATCATTGAATGTATAACAAACAACGTACTGTTTGATGTTCAGCATTAATAAATGGGTACCTTGAGATTTATTTTTATCCATTGCGAGGTTTGAAGGAAGGAGATTCCCCCCTTACCTTTTCTTACTTTGTGTTGACGGCCTATCGCCTTTGTTGAGAAAGGCAGAATTAGAACGTAGTATTCATGGTGTGGCTATAATTAAGTCATTGGGGCCCTCGCATAGCAAATATTTAGACTGTTGATGATAGCCTCATCTTTTGTCAAGCATCATTATCTTCTATACTTTTGGATATTTATGAGCAAGCATCTGTGGAGAAACTTAATGGTGAAAAAACAATGTTTTTCTTTAGCAAAAATGCCTCATTATCAACCCTGATTGCCATCCAAGGTGCTTTCAAGATCTAAAGAATAGGACACTTTGAAAAGTATTGGGGGCTTCCATATTGGGTGGGAAGGGCTATGAAAACAACTTTTTTAAAGATTATGTATCGAGTGGGCCAAAGTTACAGAGTTGAAAGTCAAAGTCGAAGTGCTTAACACAAGTGGGACATGAAGTCTTTTATCAAATTTTTGTCTCAAGTTATCCCGATGTTGGGTTACACGTGTGAATAAAGTACCACATTAAATAATGATGAGAAGATTGAGTGATTGATAGAACATAATTCTGCACACATCCATTGGGCTTAGGCCTTTTGGGTTAAAGAATATTTCTATATGTTATATTAACTATTAAAAGAAGCTCCCCAAAGTGATTATCTCCCAAACAAGTGGTATCAGAGCCCATGGTGGTGTGGGGCAAAGGTGGCAAGGTTATCGAGATTCCTTTCGTAGTTGGAGTGGGAATGAGCCCTTCGCAAATAGAGCAAGGCGGATCCCTTTCGCAATTGGAGTGGGGGCGGTATATTACACCAAGCAAGCCCATAAAGCGCACACAAACAATCTTGGAAAAGGCCCAACGAAGGAGTAATATTGCCAATAGTCTAGACAACGGTAAGGTGTCAAATTTCCATGGAGGATAAAAGATGTGTGGAGTTGACATGTGAAGGCCCATGGATGATGCTAGTGAAGAGAAAGGCCATTAGGTAAGAGAAAGTGAGTAGGACTTGTTCATGGCCCACGAAGAGGTCTTGAAGCCCACAGAGAGTTAAAGACTCACACATGAGGGAGAAATTGTTGAGTTACACATGTGAGTGAAGTCCCACATTAAATAATGATGAAAAGAATGAGTGGTTAATATAAGATAATAGAGCACATACACATTGAGTTTAGGTCTTCTAGGTTAAAGTTTGTCTCTATATGTTATATTAACTATTCAAGGAAGCTCTTCAAGGTAGTTATCTCCCCAACACCCGACTTATGCGATTGTTATAGGCTTCCGAATGATTTGTGTCAAGAATTAAACTCCATACTAAACAATTTTTGTTGGGTGCGGAGGTAGTCTGAGCTCAAATATCATTAGTTGAGTAAAAGTTAGGCAAAAGTTTGTCAAGTGAAAAGGTATGGGAGACTGGCTTTAAACATTTACAGCATTTCAACTTGGTCTTACTAGTGAAGTGATGTTGGCGTTTGGCGCACAATACATAATCCTCACTGTACATAGTTTTGAAGTCGAAAACACTTCCCTACTACAAGCATTTTGTCAACTAAAAATTCAAAATCATGCTTCTTTTCCTTGGGAATAGTATTGCCTGTGCATGCTGTGTTTTAGAGTGAAATTTGGCATGATAGATGGCTGCCCCAGCCAACGATTTTCAATGTTGTTTACCCGTGGCGAGTCCTACTTGATGATGCTACAATAGATGATCTCATACTGCCACAAATCCAATGCTTGAATGCACAACTTATAGTAAGTGTTTTCGTCGTTTGACGCCGAGATCATTAAGTCTAATCCATTGAGCTGAAGCATGGCAAATGACATGCTCATCTAGGTTAAATGAAAAATGGTGTGTATTCAATTAAGAGTGCATATCATCAGTGGCGGCGCCACGTACAACTCAGGGTGTTCCCAGGAACACCCTGACCTGAAAAAAATTGAAAAAAAAAATTATATTTAATCTGTATACAGAGCAAAAGCAAAACAAACTCCAATACAGAGGTGTTTTAGTGTTTACCAAAAAAAAAAACCCTAATACAGAGCAAACCAAAGGTCCAAAACCAAACCCCAACAAACCAAACCCAAGGTCACATCGTCGCCATCGCCATAGATCGCTCACAGATCACGTCGTCGTAGTCGTAGATCGCTCGTTGTCATCATCGCTCGCTCGCCCCTCATCGTAAATCGCAGATTGCTCTGCTCCGGTGCTTGATGCTCAGTGCTCGCCACTCACCGCTCGGTGCTCGCCGCTCGGTGCTCCCTCCCTCAAGGTATTTCTCTCTTTTTCTCTCTAACTCTCTCTCAGTCTCTCTCTCTCTTTATCTCACTGAAATGAAAAAATGAAATGAAAGTAACAATGGTTCTCTTTCTTTATTCTTTAATAGTCTAACTTTACTCAGTATCTCTCTCTCTCTTTTGAATTCTCTGATTGGCTGGCCAAATTACCTTTATTTATATTTTTCTTTTTACCTGTGTTGTTTTTTGTCTTTTTGAATTTGGCTTTTATCTTATCTGTTGGTGTTGGTGTTGGTGTTGTTGAGATATTGATTGTCTTTTAGTGTAATGTGTATTGTGTATTGTGATTGTGAAATTTTCTGATTGGCAGACTATTGTGATTGGGGCATCAGGCTTGTGCTTGTCTGTTGAGTGGGAGGGGGTAGATGGGCTGATGGGCTGGGGCTGGGTAAACAATAATTAAAGTAGTGTAATGTGCTGCACATTACACTGCTTTAATTATTGTGCTACACATGAAATGTGGAATGTGCACAAGGGACTAAACAATATAACAAATTAAAGCAGTATAATTAATGACAAACAAATTAAAGCAATATAGTTTATTGTTACGCTAAACAACAATAATTAAAGCTGTATAATTAAATTAACCAATACATTATAAAAGACAAATAAATTAAATTATGTTAGGCTAAATAACAATTAATAATTTTATAATTAATGAAACAACAAATTTTATAGGGAAATGCTAAGAAGTGCCCTTAGGGCACTGGTTAAGAATCCAGTTAAAGAAAGTTTTATGGGAAAAGAAAAAAAAAACAATTAATGTTTTGACAACTTTTTTCATTTCCCATAAAAGTGATGTCAAAAATTTCTTAAAATGGATTATTAATGAGTGCCCTTAGGACACTCGTTAGCATGACCCAATTTTATAATTATAGTTTATAAAAGACAAACAAATTAATGAAACAACTAAACAACAATAATTAATAATTTTATTAATATTTCAAATGAACTTATAGTTTATTGTACGGTTACATTTGTTCATTTCATTTCATTTCTTTTTTTTTTTTTTTTTCCTTTTGAGGTTTTTCGGTGTACAGAATGTAAATTTGTTTTGGTTTTAAGAACATTTTTTTTTTAAGTACAAACTTCATGCCGGCCAAATCTTAAATTTCGGCCGGTATTTACCGAAACGTCTCGAAATAGACTGAAATGACCCGAAATTTTTTCAAAGTGGAATAGGAACACCCTGGACAAAATTTCTGAAGTCGCCACTACATATCATCTATTGGCTAAATCGAAAAGGCATGATTTGGTGGGCTAGAGTTCATTTGGTGGTAAAAATACTCATCAATGGCAAAAACTTTGGTGAATCGTGGTTCTAAATAAGGCTTACTTTCATGTGGAGCGCATGTTCGGCTATTCTCCCTACAAATACTCTTTTATATGCAATGAAAATTGGATCAAGCACTGAATGTGAAGTTTGTTTTGATGGTACAAAGTCAGTTGTCCATGTGCTTTGGAGTTGTCCATTTGCAAATTGCAATACAGGTGTGGAGTACTAGTCCTATCTCTATGGATAAAAGGATTTTGATTATATAAATAACTTTGAGGTACTGGTGGCCTCAATGCTTTATAGAAGGGATTAGTTGGATTGAGGTATTTTCTACATAACGGCTTGGCTACTATGGTGGAATAGGAATGAGGCAAGATGTAGACATGACCAACGAGAAGCTTCTATAGATAGCTTGATGGGCGAGTACCTAAGCTGTTGGAGTTTTTGGGTGCCGGATAACACCCACTGCATAATGAGTCTCCCCGGATAGTGCCACAGTGGAGGCCTCCCTTGCAAAATGTTTTCAAGATAAACTTTCATAGAGGTGTTGATAAGGGATTCTATGGGATCAGTTTTAATAACCTTGGCAGTCCAATCTCACTTGGGATGCAATCATGATGAAGCAAAGGCTGTTGTTATGGTTCAAACAACACGAAAAGGAGATTGCATTGCTCGTGGATAACAATATAAGAAGATAAGGGGTGTTAGTTTTCAAGATAATTCAAATAAAGCTGTTGATTTCCAAATAAGATTCTGCAGTAGATTAGGATGAGAATTTCTGCAGTAAATTAGGATTAGGATTAGTATTTGTATTTCAATTCAAACTATTTTAGGAATTTGTTGTGATGAGAATTATCTCCTCACTAGTATTTATGTATGTAGGAATTATGAATGAAGTAAGTAGAATTAAACCCAAAAAGTCTCTCTTTCTCTTAACATTCAGGAGATTAGTCATCTCGAATTGACTAAACTATTAATTTTTATTTTTATTTTTTCAGCTGTTTTGGTGATCCAGGTAGTTCATTTTACAGGCGAGTTGGGGTTCCTTCAGTTGGCATTTGATAGCAAAGTTCAAATAGCAGCTCTTAACTTCACTGATGTGTTGATTATCAAAAAACAAAAACAAAATACTTCACTGATGTGCCTTGGGAGTGCAGGGTTTCTACTGGATGAAGCCAAAATGAAGGCTCCACAGTTCCTTTCTGCAGACTTTCATTAGTCCCATTTATACTGTATTGGGGCTGGCCATGCCTTAGCTTTATATGCTCAAAACTGTTCCTTCACCCAATGCCATTCTTATAATTGAGGATGTTTCCAAAGTATAGTTTTTGATATATTAAAACTCCTCTTTTCTGTCAATCTAAAAAACAAAAAATTTGTAATCATCAGTTGAAACAAAGTACATTAAAGCTGTTATCTGAGAGCCCAGTCTCTCCTTTCTATCTCGGTGTACGATAAGCTTCAGTCGCTATCGTGCGAGCAAGCTTTTCTCTGCCAGTCTCGCGAGCTTTGCTACGGAAAGTGGCTGTTTCTTGCCCCTCTGTGGCTCCTTGCTGCTGTGTGGGCTGGATTGCCTCCTTTGTGAGGCAGTTTTTTTCCGGCTATGGGTGGGATCGTGGAGATCGTGCATCAAGGACCCTATCTGAATTTGAGAAAGCCCAAATTGTAAGTTCTATATAAGCTTCTTATTTATATTTTCTGTTACTAGTAACTTGTTGGTTGAGCACGTGTAGTGAAGAATGTGTCGTGGAAAGTAGTGTGGTTTAAGTGAAGGGGGTTATTTCATCCTGTAGAGCTCCGAATTGATTGGGGTTTTATATCATCTTGGGTCTGGTATATAGTCAAAAGTTACTAACCCATGAGGGCCCTCGCTTGGAATTGTCAGGGTGCGTGCAGAGCTTCGACTATCCGAGCTATAAGGGAGCTAATCCGTGAGTCATGCCTGGATCTAGTCTTCCTATCTGAAACAAAATTAAAGTCACCCAATATAGATAAGATGAAATCTAAGCTGAATTTTTTTGATTCATACTGTGTGGATGCGATGGGCAAAGCAGGGGGTTTAGCCCTATTTTGGAGGATGGGAGTTGATTTGGAGGTGTTCTCTGATGGTAATGTTATAGCTGCATTAATTTACTCAGACCCGGTTGGATCTCCTTGGCTATTAGTTTGTATTTATGATCCTCCTAGAAGAGCCAAAAGGAAAAGATTTTGGGTCAAACTTGAAGAGATGGTGAAAGCATTTTCAGGGCCATGGGCTGTGTTTGGAGACTTCAACAGGATTAAAGAGTCAAGGGAAAAAAATGGAGGATCCAATGTCTCTGAGAGTTCAGTAAATGGTCTTAGAAGCTTCATGAACAACATTGGGGCTATCAATTTGGGGTTTTCTAGGCCAACATTCACATGGAAAAATAGAAGAGAGGGGCTAGCTAATATCAAGGAAAGACTAGACCAATGTTTTTGTGATCATGAATGGCAAACAATCTTCCCAAAGTTGGAATTAGACACTTAAGTAATTCAAATTCAAATCACAACCCTATTCTTATGGATACATGCATGGAAGATACAACTCCAGATCGACCTTTCCAATTTGAAGCAATGTGGACTAAGGAGGAATCAAGTAAAGAGGTAGTGGAGAATGCTTGGCTATCGTCTGTAGAGGGTTCACAAGGTTATAGACTTGCTAGAAAGCTGGATGCCACCACGAGGGACTTGAAAAGGTGGAATAAAAAATTCTTTGGGAATTCAAGAGAAAGAATTAAGGAGCTAGAGGCAAAAATTGCTCGGTTACAAGTCTCAAACCCTAGAAGGAAAAATCTTGAGCTAGAAGCATCACTGAATCTGGAACTTGATGATTGGCTGGAAAGAGAGGATCTAAAGTGGAAGCAGAAATCAAGAGAGTTATGGACCAAGGAGGGTGATAGGAACACAAGATTCTTCCATCTTTCCACCTTGGTGAGGAGAAGAAGGAATCATATCAATGAAATCAAGTTGGAGGATGGATCATGGATAAATACAAGGGAGGAAATCCAAAACTATTTCAATGAAAATTTTAAATCCTTGTATCAATCTGAATGCAATGATGTTCCTGAAGATTTAGAAAATTTAATTGAGCCATGTATTTCGGAGGCAGAGAATGAGGAGTTATGCAAAGTTCCTTCCAGAGAAGAAATTTATAAAGTAGTTTTTGAAATGAAGTCTCTCAAGGCACCCAGACCTGATGGTTTCCTGACCTTGTTCTATAAACATTATTGGGAAACTGTGGGTAACCAGATTATTTTAGCTACACAAAGTTTCTTTCGAAGTGTAGGATTCTAAGTGAGCTAAATGAAACATTCATTGCTCTTATTCCCAAGAAAAATGGCTCGTGCAATTTCAACCAGTTTCGCCTTATCAGCCTTTGTAATGTTTGTTATAAGGTGATATCTAAAATCATTGTGACCAAATTAAGGCCTCTCTTATCGCATATGATTGACCCAGCTCAAGTGGCATTTGTCCCCAATAGATGGATCACTGAGAATGTAGTAATTTCCCAAGAAGTTGTGCATAGTTTCAAGAAAAAAAAGAAGACGAAAGGTTTCTTGGGCATTAAAATAGACTTTCAAAAGGCTTACGACCGGATGGAATGGAAGTTCTTATCTCTGACTCTCAAAGCATTTGGATTTAGCAACAAGTTTACAAATTTGATTAATCAATGTTTGTCCACTGTGCAATATTCAGTGCTGCTTAATGGTGGTAAATGCCCAAGTTTCACCCAATCTAGGGGCCTTAGATAGGGAGATCCACTGTCACCATATTTGTTTATTTTGGGAAGTGAAGTGCTAATGAGGCTTATCAGTAGAGAAGTGGATCGTGGGCAGCTTACTGCAATTGAAGTGTCTAGTAATGCTCTTCCCATCTCAAAATTGTGCTATGCAGATGATGTTATTTTATTTTCCAAGGACAAGATATCTGAATTATCGTCTCTTAAGATCTGCCTAGAGAAATATTGTTCATGGTCAGGGCAGAAAGTGAATGTGGAGAAATCTGGAATTTTTCCCTCTAAAGGGGTAAGTCAGCAATTCTTAAATCAAATAAAATCCTGCTGGGGTCTCAACAAGCTCCCACCCAATACAAAATACCTAGGGGTTCCACTTTTCTTCACTTCCAGTAGATGCAAAGATCTTCAACCAGTGAAGGAAAGATTGGAAAATAAATTGAGTAGCTAGAAAAGTAAGAACCTATCATGGTCAGGGAGAGCCACCCTTATCAAGTCAGTCGCTCAGACCATTCCAACCTATCACATGTCAACCATCCAATTCCCAAAAGCTCTGTGTGAGCAATTGGATGTGGTGATAAAACAGTTTTGGTGGAACCCAAAATCAAGAGAGGGACAATACTTGACCCCAATGGTGTGGTCGTCCTTATGTTGGCCTCAGAAGGAAGGAGGTTTGGGCTTTAAGAAGGCATGAGATTTCAACCAAGCTCTTCTCTCCAAATTGGCTTGGTGGACACTGTCAGGAAAAAAAAAAAAAAAAAAAAAAAAAAAAACTATCTTTGTGTTAAGTTATTGAGAGCAAAATATAAGGCTAGAACCAACTGGCTGAACCACCAAACAGTGGGTAGTTCATCTCCCACTTGGAGAAGCATTGAAGGTACAAAACATCTTATGGCTCAAAGTGCTTGCATTCAAGTTGGTAATGGGAATTCTATTAGAACCTGGTTGGATCCGTGGATTCCTGATATACCTTCTTTCATCCCTTGCCCAAAGGAAGGCTCTAATCTAGACAGTGCACTGATTGTATCTTAACTCATTAATCCAAGTCACAAAGGGTAGGACTGTCATAAGCTCAGAAACTTATTTGATGAACAAACTGTCAAAGCTATTCAAAGAATTCCTATTTCCTTTCACTCACAAGCAGACAAGTGGATATGGACTGACACTTCTAATGAGCAAATATCAATGAAATCAGCCTACTGGCTTGGCTGGAGAAAGAACCCACCTACTAGTCAAGATGTGTCTAAGGGAGAAATTTGGAAAACCAAGATTCATGAGAGACTAAAAATGCATTTATGGAGGATTGCAGCAAATTGTCTCCCTACCAAATCCTTTTTGGCTAGATATATAAATATTGGAGATAGGTCTTGCTCATTATGTGGCATGGAAGAAGAGACTAGTCTCCATTTATTTGTTATGTGCCCATTTACTAAAGCTATTTGGTTCAACAGCCATTGGGGGTTCAGGTTTGATGGTTTGGGTCTCTCTTCCTCCTCCCAATTCATTCAAACCTTAATCTCCCCTCCGGATACAATTGGGCTAAATTCAATTAATAAGGCAGAGTTTTCACTATATGGTGCAATGATATGTGATGTGGTTTGAAAGTTAAGAATCGAAGTTCAATTTGAGGGAGTATCTCCAAATTTGGATGAGATTTTGTTAAAGATATCCAGATCTGTTGCAGAGTTTAGGAAGGTTCTTGATATTCCGATGGGGTCAACAAGCAATAAGATCCAATCAACTTGGTCTAAACTAGATAGGAACACTATTAAGATCAATGTAGATGCTACTTGCAACATTGTGGGTTCATCCATTGCAGCTGTAGCTAGAGATTGGAGAGGGGATGTGGCGGTTGCTTGTTCTAAAAGAGTGAACACCACACTCCCTCTCCAGGCAGAGGTTGAAGCTATAATCTGTGCCCTTCACTTGGCAGCAAACTTGGATGTTAACTCCATTTCCATCGAGAGTGACTCAAAGTCTTGCATTGATGCACTGAATTGTCCTAACTGGGATGTTCCTTGGAGAATAAAAACCATCTGCTCTGATGTTTTAGCCTTAAAATTGAATTTCTCTAATTGTAGTTTCAATTGGGTGGCTAGAGAAGCAAATGTTGCTGCTCATGTTTTAGCCAAGTGGTCTTTGTCAAACAACTACTTTGGCTCTTTTGATGTGGGGCTAAGGCCTCCTTGCTTTGTTTCTGTTATTAGAGCCAAGGCTCTCTCTCTGCCTGTCTAGTTTTGTTTATTGCTTAATAAAATTGTTAGTTCATCAAAAAAAAAAAAAAAAAAAAATTGTGTAAGTTTTTTCCAAGTACGAGACTAATCCAGTCTTGGCTCAAAGTTTATAACCTAGAGGCCCAGAATAGCCCAACCTGATCTTCTAACTCATAACTCACACTCTGATACGGACCAGATTGCTTAAAAGTTTTTAGACTAGAATTAAGCTCAAACTATCTAAGAGCATCTGTAGCAGATGTTGCAAAAAAAAAAAATGTCATTTTAACACACCAAAAGCCTACTTTATTATTTTACTACATCATTTTATAATATCTCATTTATCAGATGTTTTATAATTCAATTCTATATATTAAAATAATATTTACTACACATTAAAATAATATATTATCTCCTCCCCATTATCATCAACAATAGCAACAACATCAATGACACAACCACCAACCACCAATATCCACTGCCGCAACAACACCGATAGCCACCACCACTGCCACTGTCACCGCCCACAGCCGACCACCACCCAAATCAACTGAGCCACCACCTGCCGCCTACAATTTAAAAAACAAACACAAAACCCATACCACCCCCACAGCTTACCCATCATATCAGAACCCACCATCACCACCACTACAACCCACCTCTACTGCAAACCTACCACCATAATTACTCACCAATATCAGATCAACCTAAATTGTAGCAAAAAATAAATAAATAAATAAATAAAATCCCACAACCAGAGAGAGGCAGAGTGAAAGGCAGACAGAGAGGAGAGGGAAGAGGGTTAGATTGACGGTGGCCTCGGGGTGAGATTGGCCCGTGAGTGAGATCGAGCGTGGCTAAGCGATATTGACGGCGGCTAGGCAAGATCGGCAGTGGCGGCTTCAGAGGGTGAGAGAGATTAAGAGGAATCAGAGCTACGCCGTCGTCGCCAACGGAACGTGCTGTCGTCGTCAGAGCTACGCCGTCGTCGCTACTAGTGAACATCTCGGACTAGTCGAAGATCCTAAGAGACGAGTACAGAGATAATAACCAGTACAAGGAGAAGAGAGAGGGAACCGGTGAGAGAGAAGAGAAAAGAGAATAAAAAACTATAAAAATTTATACTATTTCTGTCCGTACCGTCTCATATTTGAGATGGTACTGTAGCCATGTGGCATAATTTTTGAGATTTGGAACATCTGATAAAGCTCCATTTTTGTGTTTAGTGTGGCAAATGTGCCAAATATTTGGCATTTGGCACATCTGCTGTAGATGCTTTTAGAACGGTCCAATTTAGACTAATTTGCAAGATTATCCAAGCTAGAAGAATAAGTTTCACTTATTTTCAATTTTAAACATAATCATCTGTAGAAAGCCATAGTTTTAACACTAACAAAGGACTATAGAGATTTAGGCTTAAAATTGATGTATTCCAGATACAAAATGTACAAAATACCAAACACTGGCCAAGTGAAATCATGTAGTTGATTAATTTGAATAATTACTATAGTAATATAAAAATTGTAATCTTTATATATTATGAATCATAGCCAAGAAGAAAACTCTCCCCACCCCCCTCTTCCCCTCTTTTGATAAGTAACCAACAAGAAAAATTAATACAAGTCATGCATTCCTGTACAAGAAATGGGAAAAGAAAAATTAAAGATAAATACATTACATTTGCATGTGCTGGTGTAATGGTATTCTACTTATTGAACGTCTTTGGAGATGATCCAAGAAGACCTCAAAGCTCACATCGTCAGTGAAGATAACATCTCCTCCCAGTAGAGGACCATTAGAGTTATATGTAGCCGAAGGATTCAATTTTGCTAAAAGAAAACAAGCCTGCAAAAACCATGATGTACATTAGTGCGCACTAGCTCCTACATGGGCATTAAATTAATGATTTATTGAAAAAAAATTAACAATGTCCTACAGATATAGTCAACAATATAGTATTGATTAAACCACAACCAAACATCAGGTACTGAACTGATGATTTTAATGGTACTAAAAGCTGGCTTTTTAAGCCAATGCCAAACGCACACATAGCAAAGCACAAAATTCATAGTTGCAGCATTCAGCACTTGAGAAGACACCATATGTTTAAACCAATAAACACCTCAAATGCATTCTGCAAGTAAATATATAGACCTAGCAACTCTTTAAAGCATTTCTCTCTCCATTTTCCACATCATGATTTTCACTCATATAAAGTCACTCAAAAGATGGTAGTCAACCATAAGCAGTGGCCCATTACATCTTAAAGATGAAAAATTAAATTCTTTTTTTTTTTTTTTTTTTTTTTTGATAAATAAAAAGACATATATTGAAGAAAACTACCTTATGCAGAAAAACATAAGGCAGAGAGAAAAATACAAAGGGAAAAGAAAGAGGAAAAAGAAAAAGATTCTTCCCTCTAGGCTATGGTGCAAGCCTGCATTGACCACCATTTATCAATGAAAGTCAACCTAGCAAGGAAAGACATCTTTAATAGGGAGGATAGGAATGAAAAGCAAACCGACTCTCCCCCACAAATACAATTTAAAACATGTTTGTGGAGTTAAGAAATTAAGGTGTAACTTGGGGGCCATGGAGTTATCATTATCTTTACATCAGACAAACTTGGAAATATCAAAATATCATTTTTTATGAATTATAAAATAAGTAGTTCCTTCACATAGTACCACATGGTAGTCAAAACAAGGTTACAAAATCACAATAGAAGAAACTCTTAAACCGCTAAAATTTATAAAACAAACAAAATGAGTTAAGCTCCTAGAGATGAAATATATATACAAAATCAAATACTACACATCAACTGATTTATAATTCCCAGACACAATACCATATGTCTGAAGTTTAGCAGATCTAGAAACAGAATCAAAGAACTAAAATAAAACAATCCGGTGTACCCAACCAATTAAACGGAGAACTAAATACTACACATCAACTGATTCAGACCCAGAATACAATAAATACAGCTTACATATATTAGATTATCATTTAAATCCTACCAACACCACCTCACTTTTGCCACAACTGCATTTAACATGAACAGCCTCACAGTAACCAATTTCTATATTTTGGATCTATTATTTGGTTTGTAAACCATTGCAAGAGGTCAAAGTTGGTTCCTGGACCTAAACCAGGTGTCGCCTACCAACCATCTGCCACCAGTCCACTCAGTTATGGCATACTCCCAAACAACAATCTTGTGTCTAGAATGGTGAACTCACAATACAAAATCACAATAATGGAAATATTTATTTATTGACAGCACTTAAAGGCAAATCAAAATTAATACAATACTTATTTACTTATATCTCTTAATCCAAATTGCAATGAAGAAGTTTTTTCGATTTCGGACGGTACATGTGACTTTGAATTGAGCAACACTTGCATTCTATTGGTTGTGATTTGTGTAGAACTCCTGAAATGAAATTTGCAATCATATATATAAGAAACTTAAGCTGAAAATAACACTAGGAAAACCATAATTCCAAAAGAAAAAGAAAAACTTATTCTGTTCAATCAAGTTTTTGGGTGCCAATACCTTTCTAGCCTTAGTTCGAAACAAAATGTTCCAGAAACAAGATTTAATTCCTCCATGAATTACATAGGATTCAATGTTACTTCTTCTCTTTTTCAATTTTCTTTGTTGAGGAAGGGCAGCTGAAAAATAAAGGTTTAGAAGACTGCTTTAGTTTTGGAAATTCAATTTTATCCAAAAAGATATTTTAAGTTTTAATTAATTACTTTAAATCTAATTTGAACAAAAAATGCTTCGAATTTTTTTTAATGAAAAAGGAGTTTAGGTTTTGGAAATAGAAACTAAGCATTAGCCATCATTTAGGATTCGATCAATACCATTGTTAAAGCCATCATAGTACAAGAAGTCAAATATGCCATTACCTCATCATCGCTGATGTTGTCATCTGTGTCTATTGAACTTCCATTGTCCTCATCAATAAAAATCTTTGGTAAATGTGAAATCTTGGCCCAATCTTCTTCTCTACATTTTCTACTCAAATTTGGACAGTCTTCAATCTTCAATTCTCTTAGTGTGGTGAGAGCTTGCATTCCCTCCGGAAGAGATGACAACTTAAGGCAATTGGTAATTTTAAGTTTTTGAAGTGATTTTAGACGTGGTAGCCACTCTGGCAAAGCAGTAAAATTTTCACAACATTCAATCTCTAGGCAATGTAAAGTGTTGGCAGATGCTTGGAGCCACTGGGGCAAAACCTCTAACTTGGGTAAATTGACAATCTTCAATATTCGGAGGCTCAACTTCAAATCTTGATAGTCTTCTCCCTCCATCAAAATAAGCTCTTTACAATTCCCAATCCACAAGAACTCTAGGGCAGTTAGGTTTTTGATACTGAGTGACAAAAATGTCAAATTAGGACATTTGCCAACAATTAATGTTCGAAGATAGGCGAGGCGTCCATCCATCCCCCCAAACAGACATTTTAGACGTCCACATGCACCTATAACCAAAAATCTAAGAGAATTGAAGCAACCTTCTCCATTCTCCGACATGCATGTATGTTTTGTTGTAACCATCAAAAACCTAAGGCTGATCATGAACCTCATATCTTTGGGCAACCGTTCAAGATTTTCGCAATCAGCAAGTAGTAAAGTTTGCAAACTGTGCAGTTTGCAAATGGAATTAGGAAGTCGCTTAATTATGCGATTACCTGATAGGTTGAGATATCTCAAAAGTTTCAAAGTACCAATAGAACTTGGCAACACCTCAAAAGATGATTCTTTGAAATTAAGCACTCGCAAATACTTAAATCTTAAGATGCATGCTTCAAATAAGGACTGGTTGTTTAGTTTCAAAAATAATAGTCCGAACTTTACTCAATTTCTCTAATTGCGTTGTAACTTCTTGGTCATTGTCAAAAAAGAACAAATGACAAACCTCTGTAGAAATAGAGGAATCCTTGGTCACTATTGAACACTCACCTTTGGCAATTGAGAGTGCAAGATCATGGACAAGATCATGCATTTTAAAGGTATGGAAGCAGATTTGTTGCACATCAAGATCTTGAAAGAAAGATCTTGACAACAACTCCTTGATATACAAGTCACCAACATCTTCCAACTCTTGATTTTCATTGACAGGTGATTGAAGAATTCCATGAGCCATCCAAAATTGAATCAATTGAAGATTAGTGAATACATGATCCTTTGGAAATAGAGAACAATAGGCAAAGCATCGCTTCAAGTGAAAGGGTAATTGGTTGTAGCTGAGCCTCAATGCAGGTAAGATGTCACCCTCCTTTTGTTCTAAATTCCATATCTCGTTATCTCTCACATATTTCCACTCACCTTCATCAACTTTTGAATAAAGTAGTCCGGCTAAAGTTTTCACTGCCAATGGAACCCCTTTACATTTTCTTACGATTTCTCTTCCAATTTGCAAGAGGTTTGGATATTGATTTTCGTCTCCTTCTTTAAAAGCCAATTTGACAAACAAAGAAAAACAATTCTCTTGGATTAGACCATCTAAATTGTATGTGGGAGCAGTGCCCATAATAGTAGCAACAAAACTATTCTGTGTTGTCACTATGATTTTACTTCCATTGCAACTGCTTAGTAACAAATCTTCCAATTCAATCCATTTGTTACGATCCTCATTCCAAATGTCATCCAAGACAAGTAGAAATTTTTCATTTTCTAAAAGTTTTCTTAAGCGAATTTGCAACTGATCCACACTCAAATTCTCATCAATTGTACCAACTGCAGATTTAAGGATTTCTTTTATCAACCTAGTGACATTAAAATTCTCAGAAACGCACACCCACATCCTCAATTGAAAATGGCTAACTACCACTTCATCGTTATACACCAACTTGGCAAGTGTGGTCTTCCCTAATCCTCCAATCCCAACTATAGGAATTACACTAACATTTCTCCCAGCATCTTGGTGCATCAAAAGACGTATGAGGTTTTCTTTATCTTCATCCCTACCAATGACACTAGAAGGATGAACAAAGGAGTGAGTCATGTCCCTCTGGTGCATTGTTATATTCCCATCTTCAAGTCCTTCAGCAAGATTTAATTTATCTTTCTTATCTGCAATATCATCTACCCTCTCCCTAACACCCTTGATTTTATTTGCCATTTCAAAACGGAATGCAAGTGGATTATTAGAACTAGAAAAGAAATGACACACCTTTTTGCTAGTGCTCCCGTATCTTTTCATTGCTTCCTTCTGCAAAACTCGGCAGTGAAATTCATCCAGCACATTCTCGGCATCATTAAGAACATCTTTGAGCTCCCCTAGCCAATGGTTCAGCCTATGGTCACTTGCCTGCTTCTCCTCAGCATCTAAGAGTACAGCTTTGATGGCTGAGACTGTGCTCTCAAGCTCTGTCAGATCGTTTCGAACGCCCCATGCCAAGCTGAGCTCTTGGCAAGTAAGGGATCCAAGCAGCCCCAGGAGCTTCACTGTGACGCCATAGGCAGTTTCAGCCATGTTCTTGAGGTAGTAAAAGATTAAAGACAGACGAATTTCAGCTGCAAGAATGGTAAAGTGTATAGTTGGATGACTGACTGTTGGGTGCATAAAGCACGTGGTCCAGCCCACGAAGTAAAAGCCCACATATGGGCTTGTATTTTTATTCCGTGGCTAGCAGGTTGTAGTAGCCTAGTAGTAGTCTCCAAGTTCAAGTGAATTATGGGATTCATGTGCTACTAGGAGTGTGTCTGTTGGGTAATATATAATGACAATATATATTAAGTTTTTGGGCGTGCCGCAAATTGAAGAATAGAGAAAAAGGGTTGTCACATTTGAAAAAAGATAATTTATATGTGTGAGAGCAAAGAAAAATAAGAGAAATTTTTTTCTTTAGTTGTGAGACATATACAATTTGATAATAGTGAAATTAATTTGAAGTTTGTTCCGTAGTTTTTTCCTTCAAAGAGAAAGGGTTTTTCATGTAAATATTTGTGTTCTTGTGCGTAATTGCTATTTTGAATTGATATTTTTTTAATAATATTATTTAAGACCCAACACTGACTTTTTAAATCCATCTTTACATTATGTGTGGAGGGAGTTGGTGAGTTGACTTGGTGAGTGGCTTTCACGTTGGTTGGTGAGTTTGGGAAATAACAAATAGACTACAACTTTTGAGTTTTGATACAACTTTGCTGCAACTTGTCCATGCAGCGAGTTGGGTGGTAAATTTATAAATCTACCATTATTATTTTACTATTCATAACTTGCAATGTAGGTAAGTTATGGCAAAAATTGTGGTCCTAGCATTTTTTAACAAAAAAAAAAAGGTTTTATTAGGGAGAGCAATGCTAGAACATAAAAACTTAAGTAACATTTTCCATAACTTGTTACACGAGGAATTGTGAGTAATGAGGTGTGTACACATGATATACAATGGATGGTGTGGAATGGATGTAGATTGAAAATTTCGGGTTATAGAAGGCAGCGCAAGCCATGAAGCCAACAATTTTCCCTCGGTAAGTCCAACTTGATAATGCTATACATTTGAGGAACTCATGGTAACAAATCCTCTGCGAAAATGCACAACTTACAGACCAAGTGTTTTGTCGTTTGAAGCTGAGATCATCAAGTCTAATCCATTGGGCTGAAGCATGAGAAATGACATGCTCATCTGAGCCAGAATGAAAAATGGTGTTATTCAGTTAAGAGTGCATGCATGTCATCTATTGGTTGAATCGAAAAGAATTTGGTGGGCAAGAGTTCATTTGGTGGTGCAAACACTAATCAATGGCAAAAGCTTTGGCAAATGGTGGTTACAAATAAGACCAACTTTCATGTGGAGAGCATGTCAGGGTATTCTCCCTACAAATACTCCTTTATATGCAAATGAAGATTGGATCGCGCACTGAATGTGAAGTTTGTTTCGATGATACAAAGTCCATTATCAAAATCCTTGTGTACATAGATAGAAGAGATTGATTCTCTTATTTGTCTGGCCTACACAACGACCAAAATGCTACAATATTTTCCCTAGTGAAGTCTCAATTATTGTACTGCTTGCCCCCCATAAATGATGCTGCTTCTGATAAAGTTGATACCTCATGATTATGGTCACTTGATTACTTTCGGCACAAAATGCCAAATGGTGAAGACTGGTTCTTTGAACTGAAGTTCTGGACTCTGCCTTTGCTTTTGTTATCTTGAGTTGAAAAGTGCTACTTCTATTTATGTACACAAGGATTTTGATAATATAAATCACTTTTGAGGTACTGATGGATTTTATGTTTTGATAGAAGGGATTCATTGGTGAAATGGGAGTAAGGCAAGATGAAGACATGACCGATATGAAGCTTCCAAGATAGCTCGATAGTGGCAAAGTGGAAGCTTCCCCCGCAAAATGTTACCAAGATAAACTCTGATGGTTGCCACAATAAAATGACCAGATCAGTGGGAATTACGATGCTGATCGGTTATTCTCAACGTTGGCAGTTCAATCTCACATGGGACGCAATCATGTTGAATCAAAGGCTGTTTTGGTGATCCAGAAAGTTCAATTTACAGGCAAGTTGGAGTTCCGTCGAAGTGGTCTTTGAAGGAGATTGCAAACTTCATAGCAGAGCCTTTAACTCCACTGATGCGTATTGGGAGTGCTGGGCATCTGCTGGATGAAGCCTAACGAAGGCTCGACAGTTTCTCTCTGCAGAATTTAATTGGTCGATTGTATTTTGTAACGGGCTGCCCATGCCTTAGCTTTTATGCTTGAAACTGTTCGTTTGGTGGAAGACATTTCTTCACCATGGCCACTCTTATAATTGGGAATTTTTCCAATGTGTCGCTTCTGGTAAATTAATCAATCTCTTCTTTTCTGTCAAAACATAAATAAAATTTTGTCAGTTTGGTCCATGTTAGAGACTGATCCAGGCTTGGCTCAAAGTTTATGACCTGGAGTCCTAGCATAGACCAACCTGACCTAACCTCATACACTGAACTACAGACCGAATTGCTTAAAATTTTTTAAGTGGAGCTCCAACTAACTTACAAATTACAATCCCAGCTTTCAAACTAGATCCAATTTAGACTAATTTGCAAGATAATCCAAGCTAGAATAACAAGTTATAATTATTGTTAGTTTTAACTATAATCATATGTAGAAAGCCATAGTTTTAACACTAACAAAGGACTATAATATTTAGGCTTAAGATTGATGTAGTCCAGATTCAAAATATACAAATCTCCCAACACTGCCCAAGTGAAATCATGTAGTGAATTCATTTGAATAACTGCTGTAGTAATATGAAACTTGCAATCTTTAGATATTATGAATCCTAGCCAGCAAGAAAACTTTTCCTTTTCCCCCCTTCTCTTGATAAGTAACCAACAACAAAAATTATTACAAGTCATGCATTACTGTACACGAAATCAGAAAAGGTACAAAAATTTTAAATAAATATATTTGCACATGGTCATGTTCTACTTTATTGAACTGCTAATCTCTGGAGATGATCCAAGAAGACCTCAAAGCTAACATCGTCAGTGAAGATAACATCTCCTCCCGGTAGGGGACCATCAGAGTTATATGTAGCCGAAGGATTCAATTTTGCTAAGAGAAAACGAGCCTGCAAAAACCATCAAAGATGTTAATCAACCAAAAGCAGTGGCCCATTACATCTTTAAGATGAATCATTAGATTCTTCCCTCTAGGTTATGGTGCAAGCTTACAGCAACTACCATTTTATCAATGAAAGCCAATCTAGCAAGGGAAGACATCTTTTATAGGGAGGATGGAAGTGAAAAAGAAAAATTTCCATGACAATTACAATTTTAGCCATTGTTTAACACATTTGTGGAGTCAAGAAATTAAGGAGTACCTGGGATCCATGCTGATCACATATGACTAGGCGAGGTACTGGAAACCTTTCTTTGATTATTGAATCTGCCTCATCACGGGGAGCTTGTAGCAAGTGGGCAAATGCCTGCAAGCACAGAGCTTTTGAGTGTATCGTACTATCAAGTTGCAAAAGGTTTGAAAAAATGAATGTTATCCAGAATAAGCAGACCATTAATAACAGATTTAGGAGCAATAACATTTCAATATAAGTTAATTTAGAGATACGTGAAATAGAATACCCTCTTGGACCTTGCCAACATTTGACTGGGATAAGTCATGAGAGGAATAAATATTTCCCGACATGCTAAGCCAACTCAAACTATAATGTTTATAAGGACACAGAGCTATAAACTAGTGATCATGCATGCCACCAAACCACAGACTGTTCAACCTCATACAGATTATTCTTCTTGTGACCAAGTTATGTATTAGTCCCATGGCCACCTCACAAATTTGGCACAAATCTTCATTTATTACCCATGTAGTATGGTTATCTTCATATCATACAAACTTAGGAAATAACAATATATCATTTTTATAAGATTAGTAGTTCCTAGAGTCAATACCACATGGTGTTCAAAACAAGGTTACAAAATTACAACAGAAACTCTTAAACTGCTAAAAATTATAAAACAGACAAAAATAGTTCAGCTCCTAGAGATGAAAATGCAAGTTTTCCTGATGTGCTAGCAGAACTGCAAATATGCTGAAGGGTAGCTCATCTCTTGCTTAAGGGAGTAATTTCGTGAACTAGTGATAATGCTATACGTCTCTTAAAATTGAATTTAACATTGGGAACTAAGCATAAGCTTCAACATAGTATTAAAATAAACAAAACTTAGGTACAGTTCCTTAAGCGATGTACCTTACATTCCCTAATCAAATTCAACTATATGACTACATTGGTCATAAGCCATAGAGTTGAATTTAAATGTCCTTGGGGGAAGATCACATCTTTTGTTTTGCATGGTTAAATTTAATTGGAAACCTAATATACAGCTCCTACATAATTGTAACTGATTTTTTCCCTATTAAAATCACTCTCAAAGACATCATATAAACCAAAGAGAACTAACATATTTAAATATTGCTCAGATGTTGAACATCTAGATATCAATCAAGTTTCTAGCACATTAATTAGTCATTTAGCTCACAGAATCCCATAACTTTTCATGAATCTGACTTAATTCCCATGTTTGGCTCACTAATACAATACGTTCCAGGAACCCTTTATATCTTCATATATATATATATGATTCCCACTAGATGGTGTGCGTGTATTTGTATCCACATACATAAGATTTGCTACTTAAATAACTTTATATTGATATGAGTCTGACCTATAAGATGGTAAGGGTAACACTGAGGTAATTTTGAAATTTGAAGGACTAGATTGGAACACTCAATAGTTCAAGGACGAAATATAGGAGAAAAAAAAATTCAGGTGGATGAAATATCCACCAATATTACTTACCAAAGGGAAAAAAATTCAGCCAACCTCAGACTTAGAATAAAGATATACATGCTGTCACATCATTATATTCATATTCCACGTCTGCAAAACATTACCTGATGTTCAGGCTGATTGTGATATCCAGCTTTTCGCCACTGAGCAATTGTTGCACCATGAAAAATAACCATAATGAAATATGAATCCAAAAGCAGGATCTTATCAGCTGCAATGGAGGCCACATCAAGAAGGGCTGGTTCTGGGCCCGAATGAAATGAGAAAGATATCAATGATGGCTGAATCATCACAACTGAGTTGGCAACATTTTCTCGATTTAGTATCATTCTAAAATATGCAGTCTCATCCGGGCTGTTGTTAAAAACCTGTAACAAACAGAATTGACAAGATCGCAGTTATAACTATTTTAGAACTATAAATTCACGCATAAAACGTGATACACAAATAGACAACCATTTACCTGAACAAACTGAGAACGTCGCAAATTAAACATAAATTGAGGAAATATTGAAAGCCGTGGAGACAAGCTGAAAGAAGATGGACTTTCCTTCTGGAAATCTCCAAACCGAGAACATAGATGTATCAATGCTTTATCCAACCATCTTATAGGGTCAAACTCAGCCTGAATACCAATAGCATCATGTCATAAAATGGCACAATAGTTGTGATCAAGCAAGTCATAAGTCATCAGAAAGAAAATAAAATGTGCCAAACAAGCTAATGAGTGGAACACGAGGTTAACTCTATAACACCAACTATTCCAAGTAAATGTTCAAAGCTAATGTAACAATTACAGTCAGATTTTTGTAGTATTTTTACATGTCCAACAATCTGACACTTATTGTTTGTGTTGTTATACGGTTCTAGGGCAATGCTGCTAATGTCTAAGTTCTTTTTTTTCTTTTCTTTCTATTTTTAACAAAAAAATCCCTTTATTCAACTATCAAACTAACATTAGAAAAGAAAACTTGCTAGTAAGAGTGGTGCTATTCTATTTCCAAACCTCAAAAAACGCAATGAAATTGTAATCATATAGGCTACAGATATAAAGTATGCAAAATAAACAAAAAATATTCAGACTCAGAAGATTCAGCCAAAGTAAATAATAGTATCCAACTTCTATCTTCTAAGCTAGGATGTATGGATAGGTAAACAAGTAAAATCTGATACCTAATCCCACATGCATAGAAAATGTGAAAACTTATTCAAGCTTGCTCACCATTTGTCAAGACAATTAAATATAACAATTAAAAAAGAAAATGACATCCGTGTTTACCAAATTCAAATGCAAGAACATATACACGCTAATCCCTTGAGATATGTTTTAGTGTAGGACAATAGATATTAGTTCCAAATTCACATAAGAAAACATGACAATTCCATATTCCTCAAACTCAAATTCAAAAAAAACTACAACCTCATAATCACATTAGACCAAAGTTCAAGCCTAACTAGAGATGAGGGATTTTTTCAAATGGTGAGAACTAAAAAAAGGGGCAGGAAGATGGGGGAGGGGAGGGGGGAGAAGGGGAAGGAAAAACAAACATGTATACCAAAAAGCCTTTTTAAGTTATACAAAACAGAAACACACACGGGGAGAGAGAGAGAGAGAGTAATTGCTGATTCATCACCAATGGTTCAGGGTGCATATGCAGTGAGAATGAGACTAACTATTTTGTGGTTAAAGAACTAGCAAATCAATACACCTCAAAGAATGATACAGACAGAGGGACCTAGCCACAATGGAGGGAGAGAAATACTAGCATATTTGATGGACTAGAGCTATCTATCATGAAGTTGGGAAGTCATTATTTTCGAGAACTTTGTTTGAGTGGTAAAAACCAAAAAGCGTCTGTTGTCACAGATAATTTTGTAGGTGAACTTTATGTACCCACCCTGTGTACATGAGGTTCACTCCATTTCAATTAGAATAAACTTCTCTTATTTCTTCTACAATATATTACAATTAAAAAAAAAAATCATGCATGTTATATTATCATTGAAATATAGAACAGCTAATAACTATGTTCAACTATAAGTTAATCAAATGAAATCCAGCGTATAAAAAAACCATGTAAATTATAATTTTTACCTCTGTTTCCATTTTGAAAGAGACTTGCCGTGCCATAACTACAGCAGCTGCTTCTTGGTCAAATCCAGCAACCAAGTCCTACAGCATACACAGTAGAATTATATGCTTGACCCCCAAAAGAAAAAGTAAATGTGTATGGCAATTTAGGATAGAGGAAATTTAAGGACAAAATTTTTAAAGCTGAAATTAGAAGAAAATTAGAGAAGAATAACAATAAACATTCAAATTTATATAAAAACATATATTTTCATTTATGGCAATCAATAACCTAAAGCGAGTGAATCAAAAGCTCCAATTAGCAATCAATTATCAAATCATTATTTTTAAATCCTTTGCCACAATTTTCTATCAGGTTATTTGGGGGGGAAAATGCTCTTTCCATCCCACAATAGATGATAATGTTTCGTCCTTGAGTTGTCCCAACTGGCACTACATACTTTTTCAATTTTCTATACTGCCCTCACCTTATTCAAAAATCTAACAAGATTTTTAGCAAGAGTTGTGTCACCTCTAATATAAAGTAAAGTATATTGTAACTAAATAACTAAATTTTTTAGGTTTCATTGACTCATGCCATTTCAAAAGTTTCATCTATAGCAAGACAGATTGCATGTGTTTATGAACCAGAAAAATAAAATGATATTTAGTCAATTCAAAGTGACTAGCCTCCTGAATTTGAGAGGGAGAAAGAGACTTTTTTAGTTTTTTGGTGGTGTAATTCTGGTTGCCATTATTTTGCTTGTTAGCTTACATAAATAGCCGAACCACAAAGATGGGATGAGTCTCATCCAACTACTCCTAATGTAATGGAATCAACTCCTATTTAATAATTTAAATTACAAAGTAATGATAGATAATTTAAAACTACAAGACAATGATAATGTTATTTTGAAATAACTCAAGCTGATCTTTAATTATTTATTCATCCTAATCAAATCCATCCAAATCCACATTAAGCTTTATCACTTGCACGGGTCTACCTTTACTGCCTGCCTGCTCTCCTATCTCTATCCTTGTCCCGGTCACAACAGAATGTAACTTAATCAATAAAAAACAAGTAAACATGAATATATAAAGCCAAAGAGAATATATTCTTTCTCTAAATGGTTTAGCTGCAAGAATTGGCATATCACAATGATAAATGTAATCAACGCCTCACTTATCTAGGCAACTGCTAAGACAACATAAAGATTATGTCAACTCAGACTAAATCACAGCTTCTTCCTCTTCAGATGAAGTGGTACACATCAACTGATTCAGACCTACAATACAGTAAATACAGCTTACTTATTGTCAATGATTTTGTCACATATGTTAGATTATCATTTAAAACCTACCAACACCTCACTTTTGCCACAAATGCATTTAACATGAACAGCCACTCAGTAGCCAATTTTTATTTTTAATTCAGACCTTATATTCATTCCATGGTTAGGCATCTGTAAACAACTTCAAGGGAAAAGGTGCCCTAAGTCATTCATCATTACAAGCTATGACTTTTTAGGTCCATGTCACTAATATGCAAACATGGAAACAGAAACCTACTAAACAAGACAAATAATGTATCATACACAAGCAAACAGCAAAGCTTGCCTGTATGCTTCCAGGTCCAGCCACCCATCTTCTTGAAAGTGTTGTAACACGAAGTCTCATTTGACCACTGTAATGCTGATAACTGGAGCAAAATATCTGTAATAAGTAAAAGAAGTTTCCATCTATGCTAGGCACAAAAAATAACTTATTACTCAAGAGGCATAAGCTTGGAGTCCATACTATGTTAAAAATTGGAAGTAAAATTGGTTGCTTGTAGATTGTATGGTAGCATCTGGGCTTTCCTTCTTAACAACTTCAAAAATAAGACATAGAGATGTAGCTTTGTCAAGGCCACACATCTTCCATGCAGTAGTATTCCCCTGGCCGATAACAGTGTCTGAGCACAAAGGACCTTTCTGCACAAAGTTGCCAAAAATAAACAATGGAAATGCGACAGAGGAAAAGAGAAAAAACTTAGAAGCTCTTTGAATTATACCTTTTCAAGAGATGCACAAGGACCAATAATGCCCTGAACTTTGATATCCTTTGAGCAGTTTATCTCAAATATACCACTGCATAGAATATGAAGTAAAAAAAATGACAACCAAGATGGTTCTCTGAACCAAATAATCATATTATGGAAGATACAGAACATACAAATAGATAACTTCGGCTTGACATGCAAGCAAATATAAATCAGTATGATAACATTGCACCATTCTTCTAATGAATATATTGTGTCCTTTTTTATAGGTAATAAGACTTTTATTGAAAAAACTGAACATCATGTTCACAATGGTGAACAATCTAAACAAGAAACAAATACAATAATCACAAGAACTAAAGCTAACAGATTATAAGAATTCAGAAGTTGAAATCCAATGCGTAAAACCCCATATACGAGCCCACTGAAACAAAGTACTAAAGAGGAGATTTTTAGAGGTCTAAGGGTCTCTCATTGTCTTCAAATGTGCGGGTATTAAGTTCCTGCCAAACTAACCACATTAAACATGTCGGGATCATATTCCATCCGGTTGACAAGTGCTTTCCAAACCAATTTCTCCAAGCAAAAACAAGAGAGCTAACAGTTTTTGGCATTACCCACCAAATCCCAAACACCTCAAAAACTTAACCCCATAAAGCATGAGAAAACTTAAAGTGAAGAAAAGATGATCAATAAATTCCCCATCACAACAACATAAGCAACACCTATTAACCAAGGACTGACCTCTCTTAACTAAATTATCAATGGTGAGTATCCCACCCCTAGCTGCTGTCTATAAAAAGAAAGACATTATTTAGGTACCTTTGCACACCAAATGCACTCGCAAGGAAACTCATCAGTGAGAGGACCAGACAACAGCTAATAGTAAGAGTGCACATTAAACACGCCAGTCTTAGTCAACTTCCAAGTTAGATTATCATCCCCTCACCCCTCGACATAGAGGAATAAAGAAGCTAAAAAAAAAAAAAATTTCCAACTTCCAATCCTGAAAACTCGACAGAATTGTAAATTCCAGCTCCTACTTCCCCAATCTGATGCAGATACTAACAGGTCAGAAATCCAGGCTTCTTTAGACAGGGAACAAGCAAACAAATTAGGAAAAAGATCCTTTTGAGGAGAATGCCCACCCACTCCAAGGATCATGCCAGAAACTAATAAGATGACCCTCCCCACATTACACTATCTGTCTGAAGAATTTCTCTGCTCCTTCCCTAATGCTCTTCCGCATCCCACAGGGCCACACCTATGAGTACCTCTTACACCTCTAGTGCACCAGCCTCCTCTAGCCTATATTTGGTTGTTGTAACCTGACACCATACCCTGTTACTTTCCTTCCCAAAACACCATAACCACTAACCTAGCAAGGCTTGGTTAAACAATCCAACCCTCCAGATCCCCAAACCACCTACCTCCACAGACAAACAATGATGGTTAGATACAAATTGGCACTAAAGATGGATGGTTGAAAACCACAGCCTAACGATTATTGAATTACAAAATATTCAGATTTTAAAAAAAAAAAAAAGTGTCACCATTCACGCAAAATATTGGTTACACATGTTTGCAATATCAAAAAAAAAAAAAAAAAAAATTGCTGCAAATATCTGGCAAATGCTGGTTTAACACATTCATAGAAAAGGTATTAATTAGATGTACTGAATAATTTACGGCCGTATGGAACAATTCACGCAAGAAACAAAACAATCAAAATATGAGGTCAATCTACAGTGTAATAATACAAATATACAAAATGACCAAAATAGTCCAACAATTCCCATTATACATTTGACAAATAATTATGTTCATACTATTGAATTAGTTTTAAGATGAGAGAGGGACAACCAAAGAAGTATATGACAATGAAGTTGAACCTCTATATACATTTTAAGGCTCTAAAAGAACAATTTGTAGTATGTTATTTCACCAAGCAATACTTCAATGACAGAAAAGAATTAAGTAAACCCTTACTTTGATGATAGACCAAGATCATAGTCACCCGCCTGGAAAATACGTCTGAGTGAATCCTTAAATACTGGATGGCCAAAACTTTCTGCAAGCACAACAAGCCCTCCAGTTCTTTCAACTGCAATTTTCAGTTCTGCAACCCCCACCTGGATGCAAAGGGGACACAAATTTACTTGAAAAGCATAATAACTAGGCACAAAAGTAAGACAGAGCAATGGTTATCAAAAAATATGAACAGAAACTGAAGTCAACAGAATTACTCTAAGCTAAGGGATCACCACATATCATATTTAATTCCAAATGATCATTACTTGACTAAAGCTCTACTCAATAGACGCACAAGCAGCAAGACCAAAAGCCTTGTCCCTACTTCAGGTGTATAAACACATGAATTCCATATAACATTTCAATACAAACTAAAATTTTCTCCAAAATTTACATATAAGGGCGCACATGAATCGGTAGTTTGAAATCCAGATATAATACATATTTAATAATTAGAAAAAAAAGATATACTTCATAATTCATCTAAAATTTATCCAATATAAATTTGGTCCAAGCTGCCAACGCTTTAAAGAAAGCCACCAGAGTCAGAAATAGCCACAACCCCAACATTTAATTTTTATTGCTAAGTTACACCCACACCCAGTCGCCTAGTGAGTCCAGAACCCACAAACTCACCATTCATCCCAATTATTATGAGAGGAGGAAGTGCTAATTGAGCTATAGTTCATTGGTCAAACCCAACATGAAATTAGGGTAAGTTAGCATAACCAAAACCAAATTCGGACCTCCTATTCAGTGAGTTTGAAGCAGCCAAAGACTGATCAAATGGGGGATTTCGGGGGGGGGGGTGGGGGGGAGGGAATGAATCAGCCTAGAAATAATTTTGAGCATTATAAATATATGGAGTACAAACAAGATAAAAATTAGATATTAGAAAGCATGTGTGATAATGACCCAAGAATTCGTTTTTTTTTTTTTTTAATAAGCAATTAATGTTTTATTAAAATAAAGGACGTATTTATACATGTTGAATAAGTCCCTGAACTGAAGTACTTTTATGGAATTACATAAATCAATAATTACATATGAAAAGAAAGGGTGACAAATAAATCAACAATGGAGTTTGCAATATTAGTGCCTATTCTTTTAGACCAATCAAACAATGATCACAAAAATCTGGATTTCAACTCAATAACAGTTCACCCTGCTGATCTGCTCCATTATAAGTGCAAATGTTCCTCCTGCCTTATCACTCAGATTAATTAAGAGTGACTTCCAAAAGAAAAAAAAATCCTAACTTTCCAAACCAGCTTTGCAAACCAAATAAAAACCTCTATAACACTCTTAGGCATCACCCACTATGTACCAAACATAAAAAATATATGTCTAAGCCAAAACTCATGATCAACTTTCAGTGAACCAAAAAATAATCCACATTTTCATAGCTACAGCTGAACATACAACGCCAATCTACCAATTCCTCTTTTGATAAGGTTCTGCCCACCAAAAATTTTCCCCAAGTTGCTGTCCACACACACCCAAAAAAAAAAATTAAAAAGCTACTTTCTTCAACTCCTTAAGTCCACTATATGTTCTTCCATGGAAAATTTAACCCATTCATACCTCTTTGGACTTCATAATATGACTTAACATCAAACTAACCATTAATTGTAGGCTTCCACTTCAGTTGATTAGGGCCCATTCCACTTGGATGTTGGAATAAAGTTTATCACAAAAGGGGACAACCGACTTCAATTCCCAGTTATTAAAAAGAACATGCAAAACTAATATGCCATGACCTAGCCCCCCTTCGTTCATTTGCTTTAAATAAACACTGAAGCATCTTTGTCTACTGCAAGTAGATATGATATGACTCTTTCAATACATAACTGCCACGCCATCTGTCATGGCAGAATCGTACCTTACTGCCATCCCCAACCTGATATCGTACCTTACTGCCATCCCCAACCTCATAACAAAACTAACTTATCCCACCCCATGCTTATGCTTGTAATATGCTACATCCATTACTACTTGTAACACACTTTGTAATCTCCCCAACCTCATAACAAAACTAACTTTTTTTTTGATAGGTAAGAAAGTAATATTATAGAAAAGAAAGAAGAAAAAGAATACAAAGTGTTCACGATAATGAACAGAGAACAGCACAAAAACAAAGAAACATAGGAATCAAGAAACTATGCTAAGAGACAAAAGAAAATCAATAAGAGAAGAACAGTCCGAGAGACCCTAACACCGAAACCAATCAAAGATTGTCCACTGGCACAAATCTGTCAATTGAGCCAGAGATTTCTCAGCATCCTTGAGAGTACGTCAATTACATTCTGTCCAAATAATCCAGAACAAACAACCTGGAACCATATTAGAATTATGTTTCCCAAGCCGTTGCTGCCAACAAAATACTAAGTTTGCAACAGAACCTAGCATGACCCAATGAATCCCAAATAGCTGGAGCATATGCACCCACAAAGAATGAGCTAATGAACAACAAATAAGAAGAAGGTGATTCACAAATTCCTCATTACAACAACATATACAATTTGCCAAAGAGCGACCTCAAAGCATAAAGATTATCCAATGTAAGAATCTAGCCGTGAGCTACTGTCCACATAAAAAAGGCCACCATTTTAGGAACCTTAACTTTCCAAATGCCCTTCCAAGGGAAAATGGAAGTAGGAGCCTCCTGAATCTTACGGTAGAAAGACCGAGTAGAAACTTCATACAACTAATGAGGCCCCAACAAAGATTGTCACTTCCAACACCCCCAGGAATCCGAGATTGAATCAAGTGTAGAAAGGAGAAAGAAGCTGCCAACTCCCAGTCATTGAACTCCCTAAAGAAACATAAGTTCCACACTCTGACATGTCCACCCACTAGAAGACACAGAACATCAAAAATAAAAACTTCCTTATTGGCTGAACACTGAAATAACTCAAGGTAAAGAGTTTTGAGGAATTATCCCCAATCCACTTATCATGCCAAAAAAGAATACAAGAACCATCCCCCACCAAAAAAAAAAACAAGTGCTTAGAAAAGCTCACCCACGCTTCACTAATGCTTAGCCATGAACCACAACTATGGGCCCTTCTACAACTTTAGTACTCGACCCCCCTTTCCCCTCCCCATATTTCATCACAATAACCCTCTGCCAAAGATGATTAGTTTCATGACCATACCTCCATAGCCATTTTCCTAATAGAGCCTAATTAAAAGACACCAACTTCTGAATCCCCAATCCACCCAACTCAAGAGGTAAGCAAACTTTTTCCCAAGCCACTAAAGGGTATTTGAAACACAACTCTGAGGATTCGCAAAAAGTTCCACTAAATTCATTCTAATCTAGTAGCCACAGCTTTAAGAACAGTAAATAGAGATAGATGATAAATCAGAAGACTTGAAAGGGTACTTTTCAACAAAGTGAGCCTACCACCCGTTGATAAGTAAAGCCTCTTCCAACCCGAGAAATTTTTGACAAGTTAATCATATGGACTATTTAATCAGTTAATCCATCAAAGAAACCACTTACATGGTAACATTCAGAATACCTATATGAAGGGGAATGGAAAAAAGAAAAATTTGATAGGTAATAGCCAAACCACTATCCTGTGAATCAATTTATCTAGTGGGATACAAGAACAGGATAAAAATGAAACAAAACAAAAACAGAAATTAATATTACCTGGTCTAGTGCACAAGCAAAAAGATCTAGTACATGCCCTTGATGTACAAGCTGCTTTGAAAGTCCCTCATAGAACTTCACAGCTTTATGATAAAGCGGAGCAGAGTCCTTATCTAGGTCCTTGTGAGAACGAATTGGGTCTGACAAATTCTTTGACACAATCTGCAACACATTCAAAAAGAAAAACTCAGCAGAACTTCCAAAGGCCCTGTAAATGGGTAACCATGAAATACTAAAAACAAAAACCAAAAGCAGAGAGAGACCAAATCCCAGTATTTCATAAACAGGAATGTTTAACCAGCTAATACATAAAAGCAAGAAGACATGCGCCATTCCAAAAAAAAAAAAAAAAAAGTCTTATTTCACCTCCATTGCTAATGCAATAACTAGGAAAACTTGGCAAACACTTGAAACCTTTTGTAAACTAGAATTGTAATCAAATATATGCCACAAAAAAATAAATAAGAAAAAGGTCCGCATTGACATGTAATTATAACAATTTTGAATCCAGCGATCAAACTAATCACTCACAAGAATTCATTTTAATGACAGAAACAGTGGTCAAACAACAAGATGTTAGCTTGAGACATTCATAATATCTCAAAGCTTGGATCACTCAGACATGTTGCCGAGCAGTGCAGAGCATACTCTGTTCAACATTTGCCATTTCAACTAATCCCACAGCTCCACACCCTCAGTCTCCATTACACCTCTACCGGACTCAACTTTATAACATCAACATATTAAACACAAGTAAATCCTGACTAACCTCATATCAATCAAACTCTCCATCATAGCAATTACTAAAACAGAACATAATAGTTATAACAAACATAAAGGAGAGAACAACGAAAATGAATCAAAACACTATCACAATGAACGAATTCACAACAAAACAAAGAAAAAAAAAGCAGCAATCCTTACAGCACCAGAGCCTTCAGTCGAAGGTCCACCAATAAAGGCCATAATTCTAGCTCCAGAACCCGGAACACACGCTCCTAACAAACTCGCTGCAATACTCAATGCCGTGCTAGTACACCTCGTGGCCCTCTGATCCGTGGGCACTCCCCACGGATCCTTCTGCAACTCCTCCAAAACCTAACCAAAAATTCAAAAAACACATCAAATCATTTCTTGCTTTCTTTCTTTCACCTAGTTTGATTGATTAAAGTATTAAAATCAAAGCTACAATACCGAGTTAAACGCGAACTCGCACTCAGCCTTAGGCAATAGAAACCGCGAAATGCTCTCAGCGGACAATCCATCTCTAGCACCAGCAATAACACCAGCCGGCTTCGGCTTCTTCGCAAAAAAGCTCATATGCTCAAGAAGCTGTTCCTTGGAAATGTCCTTATTTCCTCTGAACACATAAGTCTTCGGAATCTGCGCAAACCCTAATTCATGAACATGCACCAACGTCCCAAACGTGATCAGCCCAACCAGCGAGTTATCCGGCAACAAATCGAAAGCCTGCGAGAGCGAAGACTTCAGGAACCCCATCTCTTCCTCAATGAGGCAGGAATCGATCACGAACAAGAAAACAAGCGGCGGTTGCGGCGGCGACTGGTCGATTTGGCTGTCTTGGGAGTACTCGATGGTGGTGTAGTGAGGGAAGAGCTCGGCGGGGAGGTTGTCGTCGGAGATGGAGGCGTAGTTGGGAGGGAAGTGGTTGCGCTGGAAGCAGAAAGGGCAGATCCAGATCTTGGCGGCGAAGTCGACGATGGCGAAGGGGTTGAGGACGGAGCGACATGTGCGGCAGCGGAGAGGGGAGTAAGGGAGGAGGGTGATGTTCGGGAGAGGTCTGATCGGAGAGTAGATGGCGGAGACTGGGACGACGCAGTTCGAGGATTCTTGCTTCGTGCCTGGGATCACGTTCCATGGCATTCGGACTCCGTCTTGGGATTCTAGTTCCAGGAATTCTGCCATTTTGGGATTTTGAATTCCTTCTTCTTTCTTGTTTTCCGATTCGGTTGGGAATTTGAATTCCCGTTCAAATTAGTGGAGAGTGTGGGTGGGATTGTGAGTTTTGGTATTGAGGAAATGATGTCGAGGGTTACTGTGGATGGTCTATGGTGATGAACATTGGCATGATGATGGTGCAGTGGGATAGCAGATTTTGGCGGATCTTTTCTCTTTTTCCTTTTCCTTTTTTTTTTTTTTTTTCCCCCTTTTATTTTAGAATTTAGACAGATTTTGAAAACTAGATTGGCCAGGATTATGACCCATGTTCACTGCAACAAAAGTTTTCCTTCAAATTAATTTTTTTGAGAAGTTTGAAAAAAAAAATTTCAAACTTTTCTTGGGTTGAAGAGTTTAGACAAATTTTGAGCACTAGGGTTGTGTTTGGATAGATTATATTTGACAGCTTATTTTACTATTCAACTTATTTTTGTTACTATTTATAGGTCCTACTGCATTTTTTAGTATTATTCATGGGTCTCACTGTACTATTTCAGCTAACTTTTACCTTTATCTACAATACTTTCAACAAAAAATTTTCAATTTCAGCAAAATAAGCGGATCTCAATCAAATCCTAAGTTAGTTAGGATTATGACATATGTTCACTAGGACAAAGTTTCTCTTCAAATTAATTTTTGAAGAAGTTTGGAGAAAAACTCTTCAAACTCTTTCTATATTTGTTTATTTTAGGTGAATTTTGAAAATCTAAGTATAGGACGGCATGTTTTTTATATTCTTAATATGTATGTAAAATTTCGTTCAAATTAAATGTTATTTAGTATTTGATCGATAAACTTAATTTTTATACATGATTTTAGATCATAAAGTTTTGAAATTTAAACATTTGATTAATGAAATAAGACTTGCTTGATAGCAGTTTTCAAGTATTGTTGTTCAAAATTATATAACAATTGCAGTTTAAAAAGTGTTGTGAAAACATATGTTTAAGGTAGTTATAATACAAAGAATGTGTTGGTATCATATTTCAAATAACATATTTTAAAATGTGAAAAAAATAAAATAAAACATAATTATGTGTTGGTATGTGTATGTGTTTTTTTTTTTTAAATTGATGAGTCATAGGGCTATATAGTAAAAGTATGATTATTTTATTTAGAGAGAGAAAATTCCCTCTTATTATTGTTGCTTCTTTTTAGCCTGCTCATTCTCTCTCCTCTGCTCCTTCTCTCTTTTCTCTCTTTTTTTATCTCAAAACTCACTACTCCTCTCTTAGTGGTTTTCATCTCCATTAGTGATCTCCCAAGTGAAGCAAGTTGTTTTTGTCGCCATTAACAACCACCACAAAGAGAGCTCTGAAAACCGAATGTAATGTTCTTTCCACCAAGAGAGAACTTCCAACTTTGGATTTTGTCTTTTGCTAAGTCTAGACTCTTCTAAATACAAGTCCAATTGAATTTTTTTTTTTTTTTGGGTATTACAAGAACTTTCATAATTGTAGACACTATATTTTGTATCCCTTACGACTCGAGCCCTCGTTCCTCAATAGTGTTGAAATTCTAAAGCCCAAGATTGGTTTAGGGCCTAAATCAAATTGAAATTGACTTAAGGAAAGTATTTTTTGGAAAATATAACTCTTTTATGAATAAAATAAGCTATTTTTGGAATATAAAAACCATGGAAACCCTAGGGCATGCATACGCATACACACATATGCGCACGCATGCTTAAGCTCTACGTACACATACAGGGGTATTCGTACACATGTTAAGGATCTAGAAACTATGAAAAACAAGTTTTTTGCATTAAAGTTTGGGTTTTGGAACGAATCCCACCGAGAGCCATTCCAAACCCCTATTATTGAACTATAAAAGGCCATACATAGTGGCTTTTCAAAAACACAGAAAATCTTAAGGGAAAACATAAGATTTACTAAAAATAGTGAATCAAAGAGGAAGTTTTTCACAAAACATCCTCAAGTCAAAAAAATTTCTGATTGAGAGCTTTTCTAACCTTAATCTTGGAGTTTTAAGATTACTAATCACTTCCTTATTTGATTGTGAATAGATTGACTAAGGGGGATGATCAAAATCAAACTAAGAAGCTTTTTTTCTTTGGAGGTATAATGTTCCAGCCTTTTTATTTTCTTTTCTTTATTTCGAACTTCATTTCTTTTGTTTTTCTTATTTGTTTATGTTATAATATGCTTGTTTAGTTTAGGTTTTCTTTGCTTTATTGTTTTAAGTATGTTAGTTTATTAGTTATTAGTTTTTTCTTTGTTTTGTTCTTATTTTCTGGGTTAGGTTTTGGGCGTGTATGCGTATGCATGCTTACTACATGCGCACGCCTACAACTGGGTTACGTAAGTAGGCCCAATGTATGCGCACGCATACTCATGCCGAGAAACCTTAATCTGACCATTTTGCTTCTATTTCTTTATTCTGTTTATACAATATGCTCTTGTTTTACCCTATTTTCATGCCTATAAGTCTCTGCTTTCCATGATTGCTTGTTGTTTGCCCTTTACATGCTAGATTAGGGTTTCTCTTCTTCTCTTCTTCTCTTTCTTTAAGATGCCATGAACATGCATATGATATGACTATGCATTGATGCATAGGTGCTATGGTGCAATAAAGTGAGTGAGGTAAGTCATGTATTCACATGAGCATGCACTTGTTTGAGATATGTTCTTGACCTTGCTTTGATGAACATGAATAATGTTTGTAAATGCTTTGCCTTGGATGTGATAACTTGTTTGTTTGATCTTAAAATGCATATGTTTCTACTTTGAACATAATATGTTGGTTGTTTACTACCTTGGATATGATGTGATGAGATGCGTGATAGGAGTATGCTGGGGTTTGAGATGTGATGAATTGCATGATAGATATATGTTAGGGTTTTAGGATGAAAATGACATGTTGTTTGTTTCGATGTATGCTTGTGTGTGTGTGAGTCTAGAATAAAAATATTGAATGTGTCTTTAATAAGATTAAGACGTAAGACACAATGAGTGGAAGCCGACCCATAGGTCGGGTGGGGTTGGGTGCCTAATACCTTCCTATCCCCATACCTAAATTCTAGACACATGCTCTAGTAGTAGATCAGCCCTTTCACGAAGGACGCTATATATATAGTTCCTAAACCTAATTTAGGTGGCAGCTTCATTTTCTTTCTCCGCCTGGGTCCACTCGATCGAGGCGTACTCCCTCTCTCGTTGTGCCAACAATAATGCTTAAATTCCTAATCATTAGTGTAATTGCAATTTAAAAAAAAAAAAAATACCACACAACATTATAATTTGATTATTAAAAAAAACCACAACATATACCAACCAAAATTCAATACACTTACATTATCTTTCATATCTTCATCATGATTATCCATATCACCACTACTAGAACTCCCAACACAATACGAAGCATTAGAAGTAGTCATAGGCTTAGGACATTCATATTCTGAAAAAAGTTTATACAATTTTGTTTGAACTTGCTTCACCCTCATTTTAGCAATGTGTTCAATTGGCTCTATCTTCTTGAAAGTAAAGTCCATAAAATCTAACTTGTACATTAGATCAAGAACAATAGCACAAGCTAGTACCACATTATAACAATCCCAATATTTGTCAAATTTACCTTTCATCTGTTGTGTCATATTATTGATAAATGAATCTTGACTCTCCATTTCCTCAAGTAAAAGTGATAGGGCAAAAATGGATTGACCCCTTTGGCAAATTAATTAATTAATTATCTAAGTTAATTAATTAAGTTAATTTAACATGCAATAGCATGGTAGCACAAACAAATCACTAGATAACTAAATGCAGCATAAAATAAGTTTGACATAAGCGATTTGTTTACGAATGGAGAAAACCATTGAGGCAAAACCCTACCGGGTGAATTTAAGGTCACCACTCTCGAGAATCTATTATTATCAATCACAAGCGAATAGAAGTATAAGAAATCTCAATACCCAATACTAACCTATAGTTGAACCCTTACCCCAATACCCAATTGGACTTGTATTGTAACGGTAATATCTCCGTTCAATGCACAAATCCCAGTATGTGACTAACCAATGATGCACGGATCCCAATATGTGACTAACACATCAACTTGAGGAAGATGTTGGCTGCAAAGTTTTTCAGTTCATCAACAATGAAGATTAGGAAGCTTCTTGATCACAAAACCCTTGGTGTAAAGACACAATAGCTTCTACAGAGGGAATGATGAACTAGAGCAATTTGTCTCTAGTCACAATATGCATGTATAATAATTGCAACACCTTGCATCATGTGTGACGACCTTTAAAATAATCCTTATATATGTCTAGGGTTGTGAGAAAAGAAACCCTACATAAATACTTATGAATATACGTGTAATTAGATTTGGAAAACTTGATTTCGTAATTCTCGATAGATACAGCTTATGTCAAGCTTTAACATTAAATCTCGATAAAAAGGATTCTGTCGAGACTTCTATCGAGCTTTATTAAATAACACTTCCTTCACTTGTTTCTTGGTTAGATTTGCATGGCTTCAATATTTTGACTTGAACACTTGTTTCTTGAAGTACTAAACCCGTCCTAGATCTACCCAATTATAAGTTAAGTGTGTTTTGTCAAAGGATTAGCGAATTACATCACATATGACCCTAACAAAGAGCAATTCAATTTAAAACACTCCATGAAAAAATAAATTTACTGTGGGATAATCGATTCTAGAAAATAGAGTTGTAATGTCATTAAAAGGTTTCAAAAACCAAGCCATCCATTCAACTTTATTCCATTCATCCCTTGATGGATAATGCTTGAAATTAACATCATCTTGTGCTAAACAATTCAACACAAAATGATATCTCACAGTACTATCAAACATGTCATATGTTGCATTCCATCACATGGACACATCTAGAAGTAAACTCTTTGTTCTCTTCACACCAAGTATCTTGGCACATTCATCAAATCTACACTTCTTATGAGTGACCACGACCATGGCCCGCCAATTTTTCTCAAACTGGGCCTAACCCGAGTGAATGGGTGGGATCGTGATGCTCAAAATGTCAAATTCATTGTAAAATGTACTCCCCCCAAGATTGAGGGTTTTAAATGGAGTTGCCTCTTATTTAATTTAAATGGAAAAATAAGAAAACCTTCTCTATAAAAAAATGCCTCTGTTACATTAATATATATGGCAATTTACATCAATTTTAGAACAAAATTTACAATGCTTTTTTGGTCCTAGATACAATCTAAGAAAGTAAATTACATTGCTTTGTTTCCTAGTTACATTCTAAAAAATGTAAAATTGCATATACAAGAGCCTAGTCTAGAACCCTTGATTTGGGTTCAAAGGCTAATTTACGAGATGAGAAGGGATTAAGCACCTATTTCACTTGGTAAAACTGGTCTCCTAGGTTAAGGTGGCCAATATCATGTCATGTCAAACAAATACAAACAATATATCATATAAACATGTTAATTTGCAAGAATTGTAAACAGATATGTGTTGGGGAATTTAAAGTAAAGAAAAACAAAAAGTGAAATTTGTTAGTTAACAATGTAAATGTAAAGAATGCATGAAAATAATGGCATGTTTTTCCAAGAAATTAATGTAAACAAAGAATTCCTAGCCTAGATATGTTCATCTAAGCATGTGAAGGAAAACAAAATCGTCATGTTTTTGTCATCAACATAATTGCAAAAGAAAATTTATTTTTAGGCCTACCAATCATCCAAGCAATCATGAGAAGAACAAAGAAAATCACCCAGACATGTTCATCCAAGTATTTAAGCAAAAACCATAATGTTAATTAAACCTGTTCGTCTAAGCATTCAAAAAAGAGAGAAACAACTACCTAGCATGTTCATCTAAGCATGTTATGAAAAGCGAATAATAACTTAGAAGTGTTCATCCAAGCATGTGAAGAACAGAAAATTGTCATGCTATTTGTCATCCACACAATTGCAAATAGAAAAATAAAACATTTAAGAATATTTGTTCATCCAAGCAATTATGAAAAAAAGTAAAGAAAAATCCCTTAGACATGTTCGTTTAAGCATTAAAAAAAAGTAAAACAACTACCTAGACATGTTGATCTAAGCATTCAAGAGAAAGTTGTGCATTATCCTAGAAGTGTTCATTTAAGCATTTAAAAGGAATATCAATGAGATATATAGGCATGTTCATGCAAGCATAACATGAAAGAAACAAATAATGACTTAGAAGCATTTATTCAAGCATGTGCAGAAACTTAAAGAACATAATTAACTACTTACCAGCATAGAACATAAATTAAAGGGGGAAGTAATCACTTAAAGGGCTAGGAAGAAAGTAAGGAAATACTAAACTATAACCAAAGTAAGAACAATGGTTGCATAATAGCTTTTCTTTTTAGCTTTCTCACTAGCTCTCTAGAGGGAATCCTTCTAGAAAATGAAAGAGGTATTCTCTATTTACTGGAGAAGGGATGGCTTAGCTTTAAAGCTAAGGTATTAGCTTTCCTTTGAAGCTAAGGGAGGAGATAAACCTATTTAGATAAGCTAGAACAGATTTGGTGTTGATCCTCATTTGAATTTTGAAAGGAAGTTGAAGATGATGTTGAACTTGTGTTAACTTCTGCACCTGTTTCGTATTTTGGCTCTAACTTTCTACTCAAAATTCCAACTGATTCAGAATTAGTTTTTTTTTAAAGGAAATTCAGTTCTCTACAACTTTTCTAGAAATAGAGAAAACCAAATTTCAATGTTTTCCAGGTGAAAAATGCAATTCAAATTGCTGCTGAAAATAATAACTTTTTTTTTTTAGCATTTTTTGTTATTTTTGAAATTTTTTATGGATCATATCTTTTTCTCTTTCAAAAGAGCAGATAAGATGCCATAAAGGAAAACATTTTTTTATTAAAATAAATAAATAAATAAAATGAAATCCAATCAAAATTCACACTTAATTAATTTTAAATTAATTCTTGTTGGAACCAAATCAAAATTAAGTGTTTAAAATAGGACGTGATTAGGCCCATTGTGTAAGTAAGCCATGATCATTAAAAAAAAAAATTGTATGATAACTTTTGATCAGGTGGTCTAATCAAAGCCCATGACATACCATTATGATTAGAGCATCAAGATTTGTTTTGTATCACAAATCTGAAGATCTATCTGTTGAAATTACAATTATGCCCTTAGTGCAACATTATTGTTTTACTCTTAATATTGGTTAAATGCAAGTTGTAAAATGGAGGTGTCTACAATCCTACTGTGATGCCCCAATTTGATTGATTGTGTGATGTGTGTGGGTGTGTGATAAGTCCCACATCGGGTATTTACTGGGTAGATCTGGGCTTTATTAACAACTATAAGGAGTCTCAATTGTGACTCGTCCTTTTGAGATATAGCGCAGATGTGGCTAGCGCTTTTCCTTGGGTCGTTACATATGGTATCAGAGCCGGCTCGGTAATACTGTGTGGGCTCGGAGACACTACCCCATAAAGTGGGCCCTAACAAGGACGTTAGGGATTTAAGTGGAGGAGATTGTGATGCCCCAATTTGATTGATTGTGTGATGTGTGTGGGTGTGTGATGAGTCCCACATCGGGTATTTACTAGGTAAATCTGGGCTTTATTAACAACTATAAGGAATCTCAATTGTGACTAGTTCTTTTGAGGTATAGCGCAAATGTGGCTAGCGCTTTTCCTTGGGTCGTTACACCTACTCTCTGATCCTTTAAGATATTTGATAGTTTCTTGGATCTTAATAACTGAGGCATTTGTTACTTTCAATCATTCTTGAACAATAAAATTCAATATGTGAGCACCACAACGCAAATGAAAAAAGATACCACCACATAACAATAAACCCTACTCATTAAGCCTTTCCTTTATGAAATCTTGGCAATTATCATTATTAAATGCATTATCTAAGGTAATGAAAAATAGTTTCTCCTCAATACCTCAACCTTCCAAAAAATTTAAAATCTGCTTGGATAATAGAGTTCTTATGTGTGGAGGTGACATATGACAAAATTTCAAGATGATATTTTTCAATTCCCAATTCTCATTTACATAATGAGCTGTAAGACAAATATATCCCTCATTTGTAATAGAGGTCCATAAATCCAAAGTCAAACATATTATGCCAAGAATTGATTTCAACTTATTTTTAATGTCATCCTTCTCTTTCATGTAAATTTTTATAACATCAGCTTTTGTTGTATTCTTAGAAATATGTTTGACATCTAGAATTAGATATGTGAAAATTGTTCTAATGCATTCATACTCAACAAATGTAAATGGTAAATTATGTTTAACAATAACCTCTGCTAACATCTCATGAAACTCTTCTTGACTTATCTTTCTTTGTGACACATTCCCTTCTTTTTCAACATCTTGTTTTACTTCATTTTGTTTAGGACATTTGAGAAGATGGTGACTCAAGCTTGTTGTTCCATTATGACTATCCGCCACATATTCTTTCTTACACCATTAACAAATAGCCTTACATATCCCATCATCATCAATAGGCAATCTACATTAGAAGTGGTTTTTTTTTTTTTTTGGGGTCTTTTCAGAACATTTTTTGTTCTCTTAAACTTATTTGAATTTGAAGTAACTCTTAGAGATGGTGAAGGATGATTAGTGCAAGTATCCATAATAACTGTATCATCATCACTTTCCAAATTTACAGATGGAGATGCAGTTGTACTCTATTTATCAAATCAAAAGGCATAATTAAAATTAAAATTCTAGCAACTAGTGTCGATACTGTATTTTGTCTAGCCTCAATTAATGTGTCAAAACATAGACCAAAAATTCAAGAAAATTGAAAAAGGTGAAAAATCACAAATTTCAAAGCCAAAAAGGGTGAAAAAATAAATAAATACAACATGATCAGATTTGCACAATATTAAAATACCATTTTTGTAGCAATTAAGGCCAAACTATAATCGGGTGTGGTCAAAAGGTAAATTTTTTGATCCAGCTGTCCGATCGTGTTGAATTTTGGATTGTCTCATTGGGCATATTCTTCCCCTCAAAATGATAGTTTACGAGCCAAAATCGGAGTTAAAACGGATGAGATGTCAATAAAATACCAAAAACCCTAATAAAATCCTCACTATTTTTTAAGGAAAAACTAACAATTTTTTACTCGTCTTTGTGCAATAAACTGTATTGATTAGGCAAGAACGGAAGCAATTTGGCCATCTTGAAGAACAAGGTCTTGGCTACTTCTCATAAAAAGAACTCGACAATATCTATCCTGGATTGGAAGATACAAAATTTTCAAGAAAAAACGACACAGAACACTGCGTCACATTCCTTTCGAGCGCAGTATCTTTACTTTCATATCATTTAAATTTCAGCTCTTTACTTTTAATGCCATTTAAATTTCTGCACTTTACTTTCCTTGCAATTTATTTTCTACACTTTATAATTGTTGTCCCTTTACGTTACTCATCATTAATGTTGCCATAAAATAAATATGCTTGGGTAAAACAACTCCTCTACACACTATTCTATGGAAATGCTTTTCAAAATCTTTTCTCAACCTCTTTTTTTAAAAATGAAGTCTTTCAAATAAAAAATAGAGTTTTCTAAAAAAAAAAAAAAAATATATATATATATATATATATTTTAAAGAGTTTTTCAAAATAAAAGAAAATTTTAAAAAGAGAAGAAATCCGAAATTGATACGTTGAAAGATAAATGTTTTCAAAAAACATTTTTACTACATACAAAAAGATGTTTTCAAAAGAAAACGTTTCCTCAAAAAAAAGTGTTTTCAAAAATGTTTTTTTTCCTACATAAACAAAAAAGTGTTTTCAAAAGAATGTTTCTTCAAGAAAAATACGTTTTCGAAAATGTGTTTCTCATTGCCAGGCCTCGATCTGAACGGAAAACCGCCGTTGGGCCTTCGTTCGACCACCCGTCATGGCAATGCTCCCACGTGCGCGGGGCCCGTTGGAGGCCCCTCTCGATAATTGCGTGTGGTCCACACGGTGCTTCGGGCACTTTCTCTCTCAGTGGAGGAAGGTGTTTGTTTGCCTTTGGAGGTGTGGCAGGAATCTTGGCCAAATTTTAAGGGATTACCAAAAGTAAGTGAAGTGGCCACGAATCATTAGGTTTTTTTAAGGTGTGATTGGTCACCCGTTTCTAGTTGATTTTATTACCAATCCTAGGCTAAGAAAAAGGGCATTTTTCCTAATCTAGTGTGGATGGCAAAAAAAAAAAAATATTGATTCTTGAGTCCGAAAGTTTGGTTACATGTAGGGAAGGTGTTAGGCACCCGACAATGCTTGTCCAAGGATAGTCCTTTGTTTTGATAAAACCTTAATTTTCAGATATTGAAAGTAAAAAACATGATTTTGGCATTGGCTTTCGGGGCTTTGCATGCATGGGGGGGATTTAAGGTTTGGCTTTTGAATGGGCATGGTCCCAATCTATACTTTCCTAAGGCATTCGAGCAAAATACCAGATTTCCATGGCAAAAATTCGGTGACATGTCACCTTACTTTCGCGTTGGAAATTAGGCATCATTTTGTCTTAGGTGACATGGACTATGACTGTCATGCCCCAAAGCCCAAAGGGTCCAATGCATGAGAAAGACGTCTCAAAGTACCTGTAGATTTTTCATTTTTGATAATCCAATCCACATAAATCATATTAAGTACCAACATCAAGAATTATCATAATAATTCCATTGAATATACTCTCTAAATAAGTTAGAGCTCTAAGTAATAATTATAAGGACCATTGGCCACAAAAGAATGGAGGTTTGAAGAAATAATTACATATCATCAACTTGTCCCATTAGTGGAAATAAGGGCATAACCACTATTAGATACAAAAGAATTGGGTCAAGCCTACTTTAAGTTATACATCATCAATTATCTTCATCACAAAAGTCAGCCTCCATCAGCAGTTAGTCTAATTACTGCTAGCCATCAAAAAGCTATCTCAAAATGATAATTGCCTACTTTGAAAAAGTTTTTAAAATAATGGAATGAGACAGAGCCCAGTAAGCAACATAATTAATTGGGGGGATGCAAGTTTCATGATAATGAAACATTTTACAAAACATGTTATAATTTGAGAATTTCCATTTAATTTATGCAAAAACAATTTCACTAACCACATGACAAGAACGATAGGAATAGTTTAGTACCAAACTTCCAAAAATAACTATAAAACTATGTTCCATTCACTTTGAGCCATAGAAATATCCAATACCTTTTCAAAACTAGAAAACCTCACCCAAGATGCAACAAGGACAGAGATATCACCCAAATATCATACTGCCACAAACAAGTTAGTGACCAAACACACTAGCATGATATGTACCTCTTTCGGCATGTGGTCTATTGGCCTTGCCAAGCCTCACCTATACCCTCAAGGATTTACCCATCCCCTCCATAGGCAGCAGGGGATAACACGTCATATAGTACCTCTTTTGCATGTGATCTTTTGGCCCTACCTAGCCTCACCCACACACTCAAGGATTTACCTCTTCCCCCCCATGGGCAGTAGGGAATAACGTGTCACACAGAACCCCTTTTGCATGTGGTCTTTTGGCCCTTTAGGTAACGGCCTCACCCACACACTCAATGATTTACCTGTGTCATGGAAAGTGTGAGTCTCCAACTTGGCTTGTTGTCACCAAGACAGGGTAATTACCAACATCATAGCATAAGGGCAAAGCCACATCAAAAGCTCACAAGTTCAATGTATTCAAAATACATCATTTACTTCCAAGTAGTTTCATAAGGTATTACAACAACCAAATATCCACAATATTCTCAAAAGTATTTCTTGTCAAAAATGTTTTGCATCAATATTTCCCAAATAATACAAGACAAGATAAATAAGCACCATTAAGTTTCCAATATACCATAAAGTCCATGAATTCCTTATCATAGGATTAAGTCAAAGTTGCTCATATTTTCCATGTCAAAAATCCATACATTTCCCCAAATGCAATACCAAATATGATGCCTTTTTATATATAATAGGGTCACAACACAATACATTTAAGAAAACATAGATCCACATATATAATTTCCCAAAATGTGTTTGACCCAAAAACAACATTTATGTAACATGATTATTTTTCAAAAAATCCCATTAAAAAGCTACTTGCAACCCGCAAAAAGGCCTAATTTTCCAAACTCCAAATAAGATTAGCTAGAACCTAAACAATATCAAGCAAATTTATCGCAATAGGCATAAAGCTTGACATTGCATCTAGCTATGAATTAGAAATTGCTAACTAAGAAATTAATTAGGCAAGCCTAGCATTTAACCTCACAAATAATGTATTCCACTTTCAAAGTTTCTCAACAATTTCATTATAAGGCATAGATTCCAGCTTATCATCATGTCATTCCAAGCTTCACCTTTACCATAAGAGATCCTAACACTTTATGAATTTCTTCCTCAATATACATGTCATTTTCAAGAGACCCACAAAATAACAACATATATGACAATACCCACCATTACAAACCCCAAATGTAAATCCTCCACTAGCTCCAAATACACAATAAAAATTAGATTCATCAACTATTTCACATTAAAGACCCAAAACCCCTAAATTTTCACCACTTAGCTAACCACCATTGTAAAAATCATAAACCCACTCATCAAATACATCCAACAAGACCAAAACCCATACATAAAAACACATAAATATCACTTCTAATGCTCATAAATCACATGGGTATTGTTGGGGTTTATGCTCTAAAATCCAATTTATTGGCATGACATAAATAATTAAATTGTTTAATTATATGAGACTATTTATTAATGAACTAATGAAACATTATCTTAATCCATGAGATGCATAGTATGTGATTTATGTGAAAAGTCACAGAAGATATAAATCACAAGTTCTTTGTAAACTCAGAATTTTAGTTTGTAGTCGGTGATAAAATTGGGCATTTCATCTGTGAAGACTATAACATATCAACTACAATGATTTGTTTTGATCATGGAAGTGGAGACTTCTAGTTGGTATGTTGATATGTTTTAAGAGTTAAGACATATTGAACTGGACCACTGTGAGATTTATTATTTTCCTAATGACTATCAAATGAATAATAAATCTCACGACTCCTATTTACATAACTCTAAATCCTGAGAGAATAATGGACCTGATCATGAGATGTAGGTTGCTTTGATATATTAGGAGTGAGATCTATAAGTAATGGTCAAAAACCTCATTATGTTGGGTAGCCACATTTAATGTTGATGGAACATATATTCTCAAGATGGAATTTATAGTCTCTTAATGGAGATATAAAATATTCCCTTGAAATAAATTTAATGGGTTTGGTTATTCAGAGTATTGGGCCTAACCACTTTAGTAAGGAGTTACTAAAGTATATATTTATAAAATTAGATTTCATAAATACATGATGAATAACATAAAGGATTAAACCGGGTATTCAAGGATTAAAATGTAGTAATCTTCAAAGTGGCAGTCTATTTCATGACTTTGTATTTCTACGAATATTTTAATGAAAAGGTTGCATGTACAATAAAGTCTTGGGATATAATTTATAGATAAGGCCTAGAGTGCAACTATATTTATATAGTAGTATTAAATATAGTTAATGGTAACTTTGGACTTGTCAAGAGTTGACAGAAAAGCCCAAGGCCAATTGGAGTTAGTGTCTTATTGGTCCATTTTGGTCCCACTCCAAGCCACACTAGAGCCCAATTGGAATGGGCCAAAAGGTTAGCCCAATTAGATAATTAGTTGTATATAAGGAAAGAAACATACATAATTTCATTAAGGGATTTTGATGAGACTTTTATAAGGTCTTTCATAAAGATCATACAAAGAATGAAATGGTTTGTATGTGGGTGTTGGACAACCTTTATGCTCTCCTTGGAAACTGATTGAGACCACACATCTTGGGCATCAAGTGGAATTGGAGTGAAGATTAAAATTCTTCCCAAGAACTTCTGATCTTTGATTTTGAATTTCACCACACCAAGGTACGCATTCTTGTTCTCAAATTCTGAAACTTACATAGCACATGTTATCTATTGCGAATGAAGTAGATTTGTTATGCACATGCATTTTTCCAACAGGTATTATTATTAAAGCTTAGATAAAGAAAGCCTCTAGCAAAGCATATAAACCCACAAAAGAATTAGAAATTTTACTTTAAATTGTAGAGGTGAGTGAGCCTTACCTTTTCCTATAAAGTTTTCTGGTGATCCTTGCTGGAAAAAATGAAGTATATGGTGGTGTGGAATGTATCGGTGGGAGAGTGAGGGAGAGGAGTGTGTGTGTTGGTTGAGAGAAAATGAAAAGAGAAGAAGAACCATGAATGTGTGTGGCCAGCTAAGAGAGAAAAGAGATATTTTGAAAATGAATGGTGGGGAGCAAATGGATAGGTGGGGTCACATGTGTGGCTTTCCAAAAATCTGATCCTCTCCTTTTTTTTTTTTTTTGGTATTGGGCTGGGCCATTACAGTGACAATCACACTGGAAGGGGTGAGCAGGTATAAATATATATATACATACATCATGCACAATGCGAGTACACAGAGCAGGAATGTAAATGCCTACATCCTTAGAGCACGACAAAAAATATAGGTGCTGGAAAGTAAACAGGGGTCGCCATACTCTAGAGATGAGAACAAATGGTACATAGCATGATATACCTATTACAACCCACCCAAGAGAGAAAGGAGGGAGGAAGGAAGTGGGTTTAAAAGAGTACATAACCAAATGGGAGAGGCTAGACCCCTAAACCTACTGAACACAGTCGCTTGGCTTATATCCATATGCTCACATCCTCGTCCTTTTTGCTTGCGCTTGGGAGATCGTGCTCTAGCTCCATGCATCCTCACTCCATGTGTGTACATGCGAAGGTAAAGACAAGAAACTAGCAAACAAGCAATGGAAGGAAAAAGATGCAAAGATTATGTGAAAGAGGAATAAAGCAGATAAGCATAGACATGGCAAGCATAGCATATGGCAAGAGACATGATGAGCCACAAGATAGACAAACAAACAAGAAACTAAGAAGGCAAACAGGCAAGCAAGCAAACAAGAAAGAAGACAAACAAGCAACAAGGAAAACAAAAGGTGGCATCCACGGGAGACAAATATAGGTTTGGATCGAATATCCATAACTTCATTGTGTTGAAGTATGGACGACACATTAGCAAGCAAGACTCATGCATGAACATGTGAGCAAGCGTGTAAAGATGCATAGAAAGCTAACGGGTGGAACAAACAAGCATGGCAAGCATCATTGCATGGAGCGGAAAAGGGGAAAGGTATGCACAAAGCAACCAGCATCATGGTGATGCATCCTAAATGGTTACATCCAAACAAGGCCTTATGAGTGTTGGATGTAACCACACAACCACAAACCTGGTAAGGGCGTCAAGCATGGCAAAGCTTAGAACTAGAGAGGCTAACATGGAAGATAAAGCATAGAAGCAGGCAAACATAGACATGCAAATAAAGATGATCCAAACTCTTTGATATGGGCCAAGTTGTACAGATGATGATCAAGACCATGAAGGGGTCAAAATCTAAATCCTAACCAATGGCCAAAACACAAGAAAGAAAGGCAAAAGCAACAAAAGGGCTACAATAGCACATGGCATGACAAACATAGCCTAGGTCTAGGCACACAAACATGGCATGGAGTGCACAAGCACATGGAAGATGTCATAAAGCATATAGAGAACATAGATCTAAATCCTACCCAATGGCCAAAACACAAGAAATGAAGGCAAAAGCGATAAAAGGGCTACAATAACATATGCCATGAAAAACATAGCTTAGGTCTAGGCACACAAACATGGCATGGAGTGCACAAGCACATGGAAGATGTCATAAAACATGTAGAGAACATAGATCCAAGTGCTTAGGCATGTGAAAACATAGATCTAGACATATAGGCATAGAAACATGCCTATGAACATGTAAAAGCCTAGCACAAAAACATGGAAGAACATGAATCTAAGCAAATAAGCATGTGAAGACAAGGATGTGAAGACAAGGATCTAACCATATAGCATGGAAATAAACACATAAACACAGATCCAAGCAAGGCATATCCAACAACATCATACAAGAATGTGAGCATGTAACCCTATCATCAACCTAGAGCAAAAAGAGGAACAAAGCATAGGAAAACATGGCATAAAGCATAAAGCATGTAAATCTAAACATATAAGCATGTAAGGATGTAGATCTAAGCATGAAATATGGCATAAGGCATAAAAAGTAAGGAGGTTTAGGCTAGAAGTATGAATAAAGCAAGAAACATGCTAAAGAAAAGCAATAAATCATGTTATTCAAGCAAAATGAGCAAGGTAAGTGCTAGAAAAAGATTTAGAAAGTTAGGGGTGTGGATAGTAGCTAAAAAGCTACATCCACACCCCTAAATCCCAAATCCAAGATGTAGAACCAAGGAGAAAAAGATTGGGTATTAGAACAATACCTTGTATTTTTGGTGAGGGAGGAAGAATCAAGAGACTTTGATGCATTTTTTTGGTGTGTTTTTGTGTTTGAAGGAGAGGAGAAAAGCTTAAAATTTTTCCAAGCAGAGCATAGGACCAAGGGAGTCTCTCTTTTTGGTTTGGAGGGTGCCTGGGGCCTTTTATAGCCCTAGCATACTTTATGAGGCCGCAGCCCTTGTAGGGCCAACATCTTCAAATGGCCTCGGATCGGGTTAGTCTTGACACCCTTGGAAAGATCTTGACTTCCTATTTCTAAAAAGGCATGGAACTTGAAAATACAACGATCAGATAAAAAGTTACGGCTCCCAGAAGTTAGTGGTACATCAATCGGTGCATTATCCTGGTTTTCGTGATATCTCGGCCATTCTAACTCCGATTTCGATCCATGAATAGTCATTGGATTGAGAATTTGATACTCTTTACAATGATGTTAGTTTCAATCCGTTCTGATGGCCAGATCAAAATTAAGGTTTCTACGGCCTGCCGAGAGTTAAAGTTGGGTCAACTTGGTCAAAGTTGCCAAAAATCTCCAAAAAACTCGAGTTTGATGTAAAACTATGAAAAGTGATATTTTGAGGGGATTTTTTACTTGTTTGACCTTTGGTCAACCTCGGGTTGACCAGGGGCATTTTGGGTATTTTAGTAGAGATAGGCACTTTGGGTGCTCCGGTGTCCGAACAGATTATGCCATGTCATTCTAAATGTTCTTGCAGCCCCATGGAGAGAAAACAATATTTTTGGATTCTTCGGGCTCCGACATGCTATGAGAGACCGCAAAAGTGCCTCTAAAAAAAGGAGATTTTTTAGTACTTTTAAGGGCATCTCTCTTTTTGGATAAGTGGTGTAGAGTCACCACTTATTATTTTACAAAAGAAATAAGAAAAAACTAAATATAAAATACATGACTGAATTGTTCCACATAAGTCTATTTATGAATGCACATATGAAACACTTTAATTAAATTAAGTCACATAAGTCTATTTATGAATGCATCCTCTTCTTTGTTAAAAATTCGGATCTGTTTTTGTGAGTAAAAAATAGAATTGGGTTTAGAAAAATTAGATATGTTTTTTATGTGTAGAAAATAAGAAAAAGATCTTTTGAGAAGAGGACTTTATTCATGAAATAAATCTATGCTACATGTATCAAACAAAACAAACAAAACTACTCATGACCTTCCTTTTTATTTCAAAATCTGCTATGGTAAGAAAAAAAAAGATCTGCATGTAATGAAGATGCAAATCAATTTTTTTATTGATAAAAATTCAGATCTGCATCTAATGAAGATGCAAATCAGTTTTTTGATTGAAGAAAATTTAGATTTGCATCTAATGAAGATGCAAATCAATTTTTTGATTGAAGAAAATTCAGATCTGCATCTAATGAAGATGCAAATCATTTTTTTATTGAGAAAAATTCAGATTTGCATCTAATGCAGATGCAAATCAGTTTTTTGATTTAGAAAAATTCAGATCTGCATCTAATGAAGATGCAAATCTGTTTTTTTTTTTTTTTATTTAGAAAAATTCATATTTGCATCTAATAAAGATGCAAATTTGTTTTTTTTTTTTTTTTTTTTTTTTTTTTTTTAAATTTAGAAAATTCAGATTTGTATATCAGTTTTTGGATTAAGAAAAATTCAGATCTACATCTAATGAAGATGCAAATTTGTTTTTTGATTAAGAAAAATTTAGATTTACATCTAATGAAGATGCAAATCAATTTTTGATTAAGAAAAATTTAGATCTGCATCTAATGAAGATGCATATCAGTTTTTTGATTAAGAAAAATTAGATTTTCATCTAATGAAGATGCAAATCAGTTTTTGATTAAGAAAAATTTAGATCTGCATCTAAGGAAGATGCAAATCAGTTTTTGATTTGAAAAAGATGTGATAACATGCAGATTTTTGAAACTAAGAAATAGATCGTGACAATAGTAAAAAGAATCAAGAACATATTTCAACAAAATAGATCAACAATTCATGATATGAATATTTAAAAGAAACTAAATTGAAAGAAATATATAAACATGCATCATCACAATAAGAGAAACGTAAAAAAAAGTGTGAGAAAAACAACCTCTTGCATGGAGCATTCTTCTTCTTGAGGGGATATTTTAGGGTTCAAAGAAATTAATGCAATTGTATTTTAAAAACCCTTGCTTACAAAAAAGAAATTCTTAAGACTAAAGTCTCCAGAACCTCTTTAACGTAAGAAAGAGAATTTAAAAAGGGGGGGGGGGGGGGGGGGTCAGAAATATGAGAAATTTGAGAGTGTGAAAAAGTCTCTTTGAGAGTGTGCTAAATTTTGAGATCCAGTCTCTATTTATAGAGGCTGGGAGATTCAAAAAAATAGTTTAGACGATTAGAATACGAACTGGGATGCGTCCTTCTGCGAAAAGGTCGAAAAAGATGTGTTTTATCGTCACCCAAAGACCGTCAGACCAAAGCCTTAATAGGTGCCATTTGGCACTTTGAAAGTGCCGAATGGAACACTTGGATGCCAATCACGCTTTTGAGTTAGGGTTCCTTTTGGACTCATTTTTTAGGTTTTCTTAAGCTGGGACTTGCACTTAGACATATTTTCAATCGGTATTCTAAGATTTTTAACTCTTTTTTGGATAATTCAAGTCTTTTTAGCAACAATTATCTTGTAGATAAATACCCTAAAATAAATCTTGATAAAGTCTAGATTATCCAAAATTTTATTGTATCCAACTATCTCCTTTATTCCCCTACAAGCACCTATTTTAAACACTAATTATCAACCAATCACAAAATTAAAATTTTAATTGTTCAGCCAATCAGAATTAATTCAAATTAATCATGTGTGGTCGACTCTACCTAGACACATGCATGCTGATCATGCAAACTTGATCATGCGATATCTTTCAATCCGATGGTTCGATTTGGAAACTAGGCATACCGTCGCGACTATTAGAATCTCAAGATCATTTTTATTATATGCAATGAAAAAATTAATGCATGTAATGAAATCATGATTTTTAGGGTACATGAATGGTCATTCTAGTTATCTTCCTTGATTAAATCATGGGTACAAAATCAAGTGTTTACACACGTAAATTGAGGGCAAACAAAATACGGTATCAACAGCTGCCCCTTCTTTATCTGACATCTCGAGTGTAATGAGAGGTGTCGGATAAAGAACGTGATTTCGTATTTTGTCGCCCCCAAATTGCGTGCAGAGACTATTCATGGATCGAGACTGGACTTTACCTGACTGGACCAATCTGCTGCAGCTGCTTCTGAAATATTTTCTGGACTTGTCTCTGAGCTCTGGGGTAGGAAATATTTTTTTTTTTTTTTGTGGAGGTTTAACCGGGTCAACCGGTCAACGTTGAGTTGGTCAAGCTGATTGGCGGCCCTTTAAGGTGTGCCGGGCTGACCCGGTAGCCCAAGAAGGTGCATCGGGCAGCTAGGCTACCCCCAAAGGCCTATAAAAACCCCTTTTGGGCTCATTTTGACCTCATTTCACCATTTCTTTTGACTTCCCACTTTTGAAAAATTCTTTAGAGTGACTACGAACTTAGCAGGTCCGGCTTTTCAGCTTCAGTCTGCTGTTTTAGTCTTTTCTGCACTTGAGGTCAATGTCTATCTTTCTTCTTCTCTTCTTTTTTCCTGCAACATGTTAGTAGCAATACTACTAGGGGTGCATGCTAGTGCTTATTTTATTTTTGGAGTTTTCATAAGCATATATTTTTGCCATGCTATCTTAGGGGAATGCATATATATATATATATATATATATATTTTCTTTTTGTCTATGTTATATGGGTGTGCAAGTATGCGGGAATTTAAATGATGAAAATAAAATGTGGGATATAGGTAAGGGGACTTACATGGTAGTTAGAAATAGTGAAAATGGCAAGACGTACGGCACAGCTGCTAGTTAGTCTTAGAATAGGATCGGACAAGGAGAATCATGTGATGGTAAGGCGTATGGCACGACCGCTAGTTAACCTTAAGATGGGATGTAAGCAGACGGCGTGGCTGCTAGTTAACCCAATGTAGATCAGGAACTTGAAAACTTTTTGGTGACTTGATAGCTGTGTGATGGCGAGGCATATGGCGCGGCCGCTAGTTAACCTCAAGATGGAATGTGAGCATACAGCGTGGCTGCTAGCTAACCCACTGTAAATCAAAACTTGAAAACTTTTTAGTGACTTGATAGCTATGTGATGGCAAGGCGTATGATGTGGCCATTAGTTAACCTCAAGATGGAATGTGAGCATACGGTGCGGCCGCTAGTTAACTCATTGTAGATTAGGAACTTGAAAACTTTTTAGTGACTTGATAGCTGTGTGATGGTGAGGCGTACGGCATAACTGCTAGTTAACCTCAAGACGGAATGTGAGCATATGGCGCAATCGCTAGTTAACCCACTGTAGATCAGGAACTTGAAAACTTTTTAGTGACTTGATAGCTATGTGATAGCGAGGTGTACGATGTAGTCGCTAGTTAACCTTAAGATGGAATATGAGCATACGGCACGGCTGCTAGTTAACCTATTGTAGATCAGGAATTGAAAACTTTTTAGTTACTTGATAGCTGGGTGATGGTGAGGCATACAACGCGGCCGTTAGTTAACCTCAAGATGTAATGTGAGCATGCGGCGCGGCCGCTAGTTAACCCACTATAGATCAAGAATTTGAAAACTTTTTAGTGACTTGATAGCTGTGTGATAGTGAGGCGTACAACGCGACCGCTAGTTAACCTCAAGATGGAATGTGAGCATACGGCACGACCACTAGTTAACCCACTATAGATCAAGAACTCGAAAACTTTTTAGTGACTTGATAGCTATGTGATGGTGAGGCATATGACTCAACCGCTAGTTAACCTCAAGATGGAATGTAAGCATACGGCGCGGCCGCTAGTTAACCCACTGTAGAGATGTACAAAACAACCGCTAGATAGTCTCTAAAGAAGATGTGAGCATACGGTGCAACCGCTAGTTATTGCGCTGTAGGATGTGATCATATGATGCGACCGCTAGTTAACCCACTTTAGAGACGTACGGTGTAGCCGCTAGATAGCCTCCAAAGAAGGTGCGAGCATACGGCATGACTGCTAGTTAACCTGTTGTAGGATAAATCTTCACAACATGTTTAGGAAACAGTGTTAGCTTATCTGTATTGCCATTTGTTTCATAGGCTTACCACTTGTTTATGAATTTCTAATTTTTTTTGTAGATCATGTTATGGAGGACGAGATTAGGAGGAGATCGGGGGAAGGCCCTCATCTATGTCTTTTCTGAGGGGGATTCCTCTTTTGATGAGGAGAGTGTATCGGCTGGAGAGCAAGTGGCTCAAGTTCTGTAGAGCCACTTTTATCGTGTGGGTGATGACATCAGACCCATCGACGATATACTTGTGGAGACCTAATCTAGGAGACGATGTTTAGCCGAGGCAGTTAGTGCTTCCTTGGAGTCTTGCATTATTTCCAGTGGGGCTTCCTCATGGTGCGTTCTAGCTACAGGGAGAGGGACCTCTAGAGGAGAGATGCTAGCTGAGGATCTCCTTTTTGAAATAGAGGCTAATTTGTCTAGTGAGGAGGAGATCTATCCGGGCAAAGTCGAGATTTTCGCCATGTCAAGCCGGGATGATGCTTACAAGGGAGCAGTGGATGACAGTATTAAGGACACTCACCTTCAATGAGGGTTGAAGAGGCATCCTTTCACTAAAGTGTGGAAAGGACAGGTATGTTGTCTTCATTTTTCGTCATCTAGATTCCTATTGAATGCATATGCTAATGGGTAGCTTTGGTTTTGAATGCAATGGCCCAACAAGATCTATGGTCGGGGTGCTTGGTCTACTTTCCTTCGGCAGTTATCTAATCTTGGGATCCACTGGTGCTATGCAAACTTCCTGAGAGAGCAGGGATTAGAGGATTTTCTGAGGATCCCTCCATATATCATGAGGCTCAGGATTGGGGAGGCCTTGGTGCGACAGTTTCATGCCGAGACAAGCACTTTTCACTTGAGTTATGGGAAGTATGCAATCCTCCCTCTTGACTCGATGGCCATCCTAGGCATTAGATTTGGTGGATACTCGATCCTGACTGATGACATGAGCCTTGAGATAGCCTGTAAGCTTTTAGGCATCCCTTTCCCATTAACGGAGGACATAAGAGCATATTTTGGGCCCTCTGCATCGCCACAGATCCGCATTGAGTGGCTACAGGGTAGCATCCCCTAGAGTATAGCACCCATCGACATTCATCTTCGGTGGTTCTTCATGTATTTCCTCGGTAGTTTCTTTCTTGGCAACAATTAATCAATATTGACTTGTCAGTTGCTGTAGGCTTTGAGATCAGTTTCAGACATTGGGAGTTATGATTGGGGGTCTGTAACTTTTGGCTTTTTCATAGCCTTTTTTAGGCGAGCTATATAGCGGGATTTCAGGAGCTTGGAGGGGTGCTGGCAGATTCTGACGTGGTGGGCCTACGAGTATATCCCAGCCTTACGACCATAGTTCACGGGATTGTCTGTGACCGTTTATCCTCGGGCTTATGCTTGGTCCCTCTGCACTATTACCAGAGTCATGCTGGTGCGGCTTGTCACTATCATTGTGGCCTTGGATTGCATCACCTGGGGCGAGACAGTGGTTCGCCCTTGTGATGGCTCACTGCTAGGGAGACCAAAGCCTACTATTGCCATGGGCCAGTCGAGAGTACGACACTGGTTTTGGGCCTTGTCGAGTTGGGAGTTGTTCTTGGCTGAGAGGACCTTTCATTAGGTCATGCCAGTCTTTGGAGTACCTAGAGATCTGCCTCCTCTTGGCTTGTCATTTGAGTTCATTGTCATGGACAACCCGGCTTACGTGACGGGCTCTTTTGACGCCTATGTGGATACTAGCGTAGACTATGCCACTTGGTTTGTAGCGTTCTCTACGGGACCTATTATGGGAGATGTCCTTGTGAGTGGAGGCAGAGTGTTAGAATGCATCACTTGTGCCCAGGTTGCTTTTGCAGCTAAGTGGAGATCGTGGGCCGAGACTTTGCAGGCCATAGTGACAGAGCTTAAGACCGCTATTGCTGCTAGAGAGGTGTATATGCAAGAGGAGATTGCTAGAGCATTAGCTTAAGAGAGGGAGCTTTGGTAGAGGGATAAAGAGGCCCATGCTACTGCCGCAGATAGAGAGATGACCCAGCTTCAGGGTGAGCTGCCCATGCTTCATGGCTATACGGCGGCTCGTGTTCATGTTTTGCCTCTATCTCATATTCCACGCTAGGGGCCCATTATTCCTCCATACAAGCCTGGGTATATGCCAGCTCCTCTAGGTCCTTCGGGCGGTTGGGGCTCTTTTGCTTAGACTCAGGGGCCTTCTTAGGACCCAAGATACACTCCAAGTGCTTCAGGTGGAGCTGGTCCTTCTACCAACCCTTTTATTGGCGATGATGATGATGACGACAATGATGATGCTGACCAGTTTTTTAGGGATGATGATTCTCAATAGGGTTAGCTTTTGTTGTAGCATGATGTAGCCCCTACGTGGGCATGTATGTATTTTTCATGTATCTTGTAGACATTGCTCCATGGTGGGCCAATTATGTATGTATATTATGCATTGCTTTTTGATAGGCCTGGACATGTGTGTATTATATTGCCCAATAGTGGGCCTTAATGTATGACACTATCTCATTACTTCATGATGTATGTATAAAACAATGCCTCTTGTTAGGACTTACATGTGCAATTCTGGAAATTTCCTTTGAGAAGGTTGATGTATGACTTTAGGAAAAGTGCCTTTAAGAGTACTGCTGATATATGTGAAAAACAATGCCTCTGATTAGGACTTACATGTGTAACTCTAGATAAATCGCCTTTGAGAGGGCTGCTGACATGTGCGAAAACAATGCCTCTAGGTAGGACTTACATGCATAACTCTAGAAAATTGCCTTTGAAAAGGCTGCAACAAGAAATAATGCCTCTAGATAGGGCTTACATATATGATTACAAAAATTGCCTTTGAGAGGGCCCTTGATGTGTGCAAGAAACAATGCCTCTAGGTAGGACTTACATGTATAATTCTAGATAAATAGCCTTTAAAAGGGCTGTGGATATGTGTAAGAAACAATGTCTCTAGGTAGGACTTACATGTATAATTCTGGATGTCGCCTTTCAAAGGGCTGCTACTGTATGTATGCACTATCACATATTCATCGTGGATGGTGGTTTTGAACTAGCTTATGTCACACTGACTTGTTTTGCACCACAGTTTCACGGGTTTATTGGTGGATTTTGACAATGATCATCCTACTAGGGGAGAGAAAATAAAGGGATCGTGTGAAATAAACTGCCCCAGTTTAGGGTTTCATGCGATTCTCGACATGAGAGACACATCCTTAGCAGGACAGACCCATTCTTATGTATTGGACAAAGGGGAGGGAATTACGCAAAATAAACTGCCCCAGTTTGGGGTTTTGCGAGGTTCCAAGCTTGTAGATTGGCTGAAAATGGCCTTGACTTTGTAGACCACACCAAATGCGGATAATGAATGCAGACATTCTAAACGAGATCTCCTTAGACATGCCATGAGGCGGTATGCACTGGTTGCTCCCGTTATTGCCTAAGTCAGCTATTAATTCAAAGATGGGTTTCTTGGGGTGACCTTGTGGGAAATGGCTCCCTCCGTCCTCAAAACAAGCTAAAAAAGCTGCCACCTGGTTGAGAATGGGCTTTAGTGTCTTTCTGTTGTAAGTTTTGATTACCAGGGCAGAATCGACCCTTGAACCAGGTGAATCAAGCTTTAGAAAATGAGGTTCAAGATATCTAGAGGTGTTGAATGACACAGACAAAGATAAACTGCCCCAATGTAGGATTTGTACACTCTCAAACGCATGAGAGGGAGTTTCTGACAATCTGGTTCACTGTTAGGCCGACCGTGCACTACAGCAGGTGCTAAGATAGAGGAATCTTTACTCCAAGGTGGTTGAAAACATCCTAAATAGGGGGGTAGTAGTCAGAATAAAGTTGGGTTTGTGCTTAAGGGGCTGAAAAGCCCTGGCACGTGTCCCAAGGGTCAAGGGCCGTCATCTCAATTTTCGTGTATAAAAGGTTGGGTTCAGCCCAACCCCAGCTCATTCTGGTCTGTGATTTTCTAGGGTTTTCTCCTACCCTTTTCTTCACCCAAAACATGTAGAAAACACCGCTTTTCATCATTTTTTGCATAGATTCTCATCAGATTTAACAGGATTAGTTCATGGATGCTCTTGGTACTCACTTGTACGACACTTTATTTGAGCTCAAGAGGGAGTCTTACTATGAGAAGAAGCTTAAGAGGTGGTTAGGCTCTTTTTCTTGTGGTGATCGGGCATTCATTCGATAACTTCTTGGAGATGCTACTGCTCTTCACACCTCATTGGATTGGCACTTGTTGGAGATTATTACCTCTTGTTGGGACCCCGATCTTGAGATGTGTCACCATTGGAGATATTGATTTGGTGCCTACCTTGGAGGAGTATGATCATTTTCTTTCCCTTTCTACCCTTCTGAGCACTATTTTTGTTCCACTAGTGCGGCCATGCTATCACAAGAGACAAAGGACGAAGGCATTAATTGACCAGGGGGGCAATGGCCCCCCCTAAATTTTTTTAAAAATATATTCGTATATATTTATATATATATATATATATATATGCATTAATTTTAGCATTTTAGTTCTATAAAATTACATTATGCCCCCTTAACAACATCATTGATTCTTTTTAGAGTAACGTTACAGTTACAAATTTATCTATAATATTTTTATAAATTGTTAAGGTATAAATTTTTATTGGTTCGCATCTAGGTCTATCACTTACATCATTTTTTTTACTTACCAATAATCACTCACTATATCAATAATATATCTCTAGCACTTTCCTCATTTTAAAGGCCATTAAAAAAATTTATAGATCTAAAATCTAAAACAACATATACTAGCCCAAAAACATTTGTGCAACGACAAAAATCACCAATAGCAAAGCTAAAAAAAATTAAGTCCAATTAACCAATTTTAATCAAACAAACAACTGGCCCTTTAAAAAGTTTTAAACTAAATAATTTTATCTTTACTCAACAAACGCACACATCAAAAAAAAAAAAAAAAAAAAAAAACCTCTGCAGCTAAGAAGCCGCCGAACTAAAGGTCAGAGTCGTCCCCCTTAACTCAAAATCTTGGCTCCGTCCCTGCAAGAGACTCACTGATTTGCTGGGCTTGAAGAGGCTTGTTGTGGAGGCGATAACTTGGTATGACAACGGGATAGGAGGGAACATGTCCTTTGATGATTGGTTCCACCCATTGGAGTGTCTTGTTGGCTATCGAGATGACTTTGTGGAGTTAGAGGAGCGGTGGACATCCTACCGACATCAGGCCTTCCTAGTGGCCTTTTTTGGTGCAGTGCTGTTTCCTTCATCATTTGAAATTGTCAGTCTTGCCGTTCTCCCTCTGATGAGCGCCCTACCTCATGGTATCTCTTTCATTCTTGCTCTGCTTTCAAAGACGATTAGGTCCTTGTCTTTATGTCGGGAGACCGGTAGGGGTAGGCTAGGTTGTTATGTTTATATGTTACAACTGTGGTTTTGTAGCCACCTGAGTGTTATTACTAAGGATCAGCCTGTGGGCTTTGTGAGTGGAATGGAGTCCAGGCTACTGTAGTTCTTGATCTTCCTTTTGTTGGGGATACTAAGGGTTGGTTGAGGTACTTGTGTAGCTTAAGTCTCACTAATTGGACCTAGAGAGTCAAGTAGGGTATCATTAGATGGTAGGGGCAAACCCATTGCATTGGTTTACTTGGCATTCCTCTAGTGGGTAGCTGGGGGTACACGGGGTACTTTCCAGGCATGGCTATGCGGTAGTTTAGGGGTATCCAACATATCCCCTAACTTAGTGATCTTTCTATTGTCACTTGTGAGTACAGGCTCGTGGATATCATTGTAGCAGTAATAAGGCATGCTACTGAGTTCTAGGAGATGCGCAAGTTGAGCATTGACTTCCCCCTTTGTTCTAGGGATGACTAGGAGTTGTTTTCTACTGAGTTTAGAGTGTGGCGAGACACCAAAGATCCTAGCCTTGTGTTTGACTTATCATCACCAGTCTCAGCCGAGTCGCCACTTTCGGCTGATGTTTTGAGAGACTATACTCTAGAGTTTAAGATCGGGGTTGAGAGGGCCCTTATGGATTTGTGGGAGTGCCTAAAGGAGGCTGTCAGGGATAGAGACTATTGTAGGGAGCTGGCTGATTCCATTATGGAGGATATTGAGGAGATGAGTAGTGCACATGAGAGTGAGCTCGCTACTTTTAGGGTAGAGCTTGATTGGAGGGGGCCAACCCCTCTTGGCACGGAGGCAGAGTGTGTTTAGCTGAGATCTTGGGTCGCGGGTTTGGACGATGAGCTTGTGGATCTTACTCAGCGGATTTTCGCTTTGGATCATACTTGGGAAGAGGAGAGGGCCTCACTGGAGGTTGGTAGGGCCGAGGCTAGGAGTAGGGCCGATGGCTTAGCATTGGAGCTAGTACAAGCAAAGGCCTACATTCATTCCACTTTGAGCATGGAGTATAGGTGAGAGGGCGACGAGCCTAGCGAGCCGCATTTGGCCTTCTATCACCTTCAGACTGAGTTGGCTGAGAGGGAGGAGGTTTTAAGAGTTGCTATTACAGAGGTGGGCACATTGCGGGCTTTGCTAGAGACTGAGAGATAGGGTTTTACTTCTGATTCTACGATGGAGAGGGAGTTGGTCCGTCGTCGACATTCACATGACAGACTCAGAGAGATTGCTAGAGACTTGAGCTTTGATGCAGCCGGGTTACTTCTCACTCATGCTCATGATGATCCTATTCTCTGTACTGGTTTTGGGAGATTGTGCCAGGCCATGTCTAATCGCTTAGGCCATATTTGACTTGCTAGTGTTTTTTTTTTGCTTATTTTGTTTCTGCACATGAGTCATGTAGTTAGTATCCCACTATGTATGGAAATGTCCTTCTTAAATTGCTAGGCAATTCCGTAAGGCCTTTCTCTTTTGTTTGAGTTCTTAAAGCATAGTCTAGTCTGTTAGGCATGCTTAGAAATTGAGAGATGGTGGAGAGAGATGCTTATGTTGATGTTTGGGAGATATTTATAAGATGAGATTTCATGTTTTGGTATCAGAATGCACAAAAGAAATAGAATGGCGCATTACAGGCATGTTAATAATATGCAGGCAAATGCTTTGAAAATGCAAGGTTATACAAATAGGTGGTAGATGTAAAATCCATGCATATCCATGGTGTAAAAAATCGGTACAGTGAAAGAACCGAAAAAGGAACTGGTTATCGATTTTTTGGTTGGACTAGGGTTTGACTGGTGGTCGAACCAGTGATGTAATAAATAATTTAATTATTAATTTAAAATAAAAATATATATTTTAAGTTTTTAACTAAGAATATTCAAGTTAAACATATATATAACATTAAAAAAAATAATGTGAGTTTAGTTTTCTTGTATTATATTTAGGAAATAAAAATAACAAAACCTACTACCCCTATATAAAAGTTTATGACTGTTAAGAATCAAATTAACAATATGTTAGGACTTATGTGGAACATGTTAAGAACATATGTCATATAGAATTGGTTAATATTTTGACAAAATGCACTTTACTTATAATTGGGTAGATCTAGGATGTGTTTAATACTTCAAGGAACAAGAGTTCAAGTCCAAGTATTGAAGCCATGCAAATCTGTCCAAGAATCGAGTGAAGAAGTGCTGTTCATTAAAGCTCGATAGATATCTCGACAAATGTATCTATCAAGATATAATATTTGAAGCTCGACAGAATGCTCGACATCTATCTAGAATTATGAAATCTAGATTTGTAGATATGTTTTTCATGCATATCTAAGCTATTTGTGTAGGTTTTCTTTTCTCACAACCTAGACATATATAAGGATTATTTTAAGGGCCGTCAAAGGAATGCAACTTGATGCAAAGTGATTATTCACTCAAATTGTGACCGAAGACGATTTGTCCTAGTTCATCTTTCTCTTGAAGAAGCTGCTGTGTTTGTACGCCAAGGGTTTTGTACCCAAGGAGTTTCTTGATCTTCATCATGTGGATGAACTGAAGAACTTTGCAGCGAACATCTTTCTCAAGTTGGTGTGTTAGTCACGTACTTGGATCTGTGCATCAATTGGTTAGTCATGTATTGGGAGCCGTGCATTGAAAGGAGAGATTGCCACTACATTACAAGTCCAATTGTGTATTGTGGTAAGGTTTCAACTATAGGTTAGTATAAGGTACTGAGATTCCTTTACTTGTAACCGCTTGTTTTGATAATAATGGATTCTTGGGAGTGGTGACCGTAAATTCACTCGGTGGGGTTTGCCTCGGTGGTTTTCCCCATTTGTAAACAAATCACCCATGTCAAATTTATTTTCTGCTGCATTTTGACTTAGTTGGTGATTTGTTTGTGCTATCACACTTATTGCATGTAATTGAATCTAATTAATTTACTTGACTAATTAATTGATGGCGAAAAACAAATTTTAGTCCCTACATTTTCAAGCGATTCCCATTTTAGTCCCTACATTTTATTTTTACCGCTTTTAGTCCCTATACTGAAAAACGCTTCCCGTTTTGGTCTCTGCCGTTATTCATTTAATAGAAATATCCTATGTGACAAACGGTTCAACAGTAAATACTAACGTGTCTATTAAAATAATATTTAAAAAAATATTTGCATTTTTAAAAATGCCACGTCAGCAATTTAATTTTTGAAAAAAGCCACCTCAGATAAAAATAATATAAAAGTTTCTAACCTAATTATTTTTTTAAAAAAGAAAAGAAATTAGTTAAATTAATTTTTTTTTCCTTTTTTTGGAAGAACATGAAGAATGTGTTCTTCATTTTTCTTCCCCAACTATGCTTGCCCAGAAAATTAAAAATTAAAAATTTACTTCTCTTTTCTTGCATTTTCTTAGTAGCCAAAACCATAAAATCAATCAGATTTACAAAATAAAAAGATATGCCCATAAAAATTTACCAAACACAAACATTCAACAAGATTTTCTTATGCTTTGAAACCAAACACAAAAAACACAAAACTCAAACCTAGATTTTTGGCCTCCATGAACAACCAAATCCAGCGAATCTTGAATATGATCTTAGAGAAAGCGTACACCTGATTCCATTCTAGATTCGAAATCTTCTCCAAATGAGTAGTCGATTTGGATTCAGAAAACATACACCACAAACCCACAAACCCATAAATCAACATACACCACAAACCCAAAAATCAAACCACCCACTGCCGAGCAATTCAAACCCAAACCCAATACCTAACTCACCAAACACCTAAACAAAAAATCACCAAACACCCAAACAAAACCCAAAGGCACGACCACCAGCACCTCGAATAGAACCTAGCCACCACCAAAACCCGGCTACCAACGAAACCCAACTACCAAAAAGACCATCACGAAACCTAGCCACCAAACAGACCCAGCAAGCACCAAATCTCACCATTAAACTGATCCAACAAGCACTGAAACCCACCACCAAATGGATCCAGCAAACACTAAAAAAAACCTACCACCAAAACTGGCCATCGATTCAACTCCACAACTGAAACCCACCACCGAAATGCCACCACTAAAAACCAGAAACCACCAATTCGATCCAACCAAAACTTAGTCAGATGAGAAGAGATAGATGAGCGAAACATGCTGTGAATAGAGAAAGAGGAATGGGAAATGTAGAAGAGAGATATAGAGGGAGAGATCGAGTACTGTGAATAGAGAAAGAGGAATGGGAAACATGCTCCTGGCACGTTCTTCATGTTCTTCCAAAAAAAGGAAAAAAAATTAATTTAACCAATTTCTTTTCTTTTTTTAAAAAAATAATTAGGTTAGAAATTTTTATATTATTTTTTCTGATGTGGTTTTTTTCAAAAATTAAATTGCTGATGTGGCATTTTTAAAAATGCAAATATTTTTTTAATATTATTTTAATAGACACATCAGCATTTACTGTTGGACCGTTTGCCACGTAGGATATTTCTGTTAAATGAGTAATGGTAGGGACCAAAACGGGAAGTGTTTTTCAAGATAGGGACTAAAAGCGGTAAAAATAAAATGTAGGGACTAAAATGTGCTTTTCGCCTTAATTGATTAAGTTACCAAAGGGGTCAATACATTCTTGACCTATCACAATATATAATATATATTTATTAGTATTATATATTTAATACTTATATATTTACTGAGTATTGACATGGCCTTTTTTTTTCCTTTTTTTTTTTTTTTTTTACCCTTCCTTTATGTTAAATGAGTTGTCCTGTAAAAGTCACTTTGCTTCTTTTACTATCTTATCAATATACGTACCACACGTTTCTCTCCAAGAGTAGATTTTTTATTTACGTATGCTTTTCACATTCTTATAGCCACACACACATTCCAATACTATAAAAGTAAGCTCTTTTCACATTCTCATAGCCACACACACATTCCAATACTATAAAAGTAAGCTCTTTTCACATTCTCATAGCCACACACACATTCCAATACTGTAAAAGTAAGCTCTACATGCTCTAGGAGGTGAAGACAAGACATTGAAAAAGAAAAAAGAAACACTCTCATTAATACTCCACCTACCCCACTTTTTTCAAACTCTCATTTCTCCTTTCTTATCTCTTTTGGTTTTAAACGGTGCTCTTGAAGTCTCTCAAACTCTTAGAGTCTCTCATGTTTCTCAAGTTTGCTGAAAATTTCAAAATAAAAAATTTCAATAAGTTGAAGCTGCTAAGGTAATCCTTGATCCAGCTAAAAAATAATCAAGTATCACATTTCAATTTTTAGTTATTTGCTTCATTTTATCTTTCTCTCTCTCTTCTTGAAGTTTTTGCAATTCTAGTCTTGGATCATCATTCTTATAGTTTTTCATGGTGTATTTGAGAAAAAAAAATGCTTTATTATTATTATTATTTTTTTTTGTCTTTTTGTTACAAAATGCATTAGTTTCAACTTATTCTACAAAATCGGTTCAACCATACCGGTTTTTCGATTTTTACAGTTAACCGCCCGGTTCCCAGTTAATTCTAGTTTTTTATTATTTTTCGGTTTTTAATCATAACCGGACCGGATCAGTATCTGGTTCCCAATTGAACCGGCCAGTTCGGTCCCCTTTTTAAAACATAGGGCATATCATTATCTTATTTTTCCAAGGATACATCCTGTTCTAGACGGATCCTTTCCTTTTCCCATTGAGGTACATTTGCCATTGGTATGAGTCAGAACATCTTGAGCAGACCATTGGGTCATGGCACTATTGTAGACAGAGAGTAATCTCAGAGGTGTCTTCACATTTGGTCTTGGATGCTGGATCCATCTAATTTTCCAATCTTGACCAGGAATTCAAGCAAGCCAAGCTAACTTATTTTTCTTTTAAGATGTGATCGAACCAAGATGGCTACCTATGTACCTCCACTAGGAAGGATCAGGTCATCACATAGTTCAATTGACTTTTGATTGCCTTAATTTTTGTCTAGATCGCCCTTTCGGGTTTTCAATCTAGCAAGCTCTCTCACACTCCTTCTTTTACTCTCCTTTTGCGTAGATCGCCTTTTTTGGGTTTTCAATCTACCTTTTGTATTTTCTCACGCTCTCTTTCTTTTGGCTTTCCTTTTGCATAGACCACCTTTTTGAGTTTTCGATCTACCTTTTTACATAGATATTTTTTGTTTTTGTTCTTTTTTTAGTTTCTTTGTTGACATAAAAATATAGAAATGAAGTGCACTGAGAGGCTCCTTCATGCAAAGTACTATATGACGGCATCAAAATTGGTGGGCATGTTGAAGTCATGCTTGTCCATGTCGGCTAAAATCAATGCTCCTCCGAAAAAGGCCTTCTTTACCACATATGGGCCCTCGTAAGTTGGAGTAAACTTTCCTATGTGATCAGGCATGGCTTAGTTGCACTTTTTCAAGACTAGATTGCCTTCTTCAAAGGCCCTAGGTCTAACTTTCTTGTTGAATGCTCGTTTGTCGCAGCGTTGGTACAGTTGTCCATGGCACATTGCTGTCATGCGCTTTTCATCTATTATGTTCAATTGTTCATATCGGGAACAGGCCCATTCCACTTCAAATAGCTCTGTTTGAGATAAATTCCTGAGAGATGAGATCTTTTCCTTTGCAGGGAGGACCGCCTCCATGCCATATACTAATGAGTACGGGGTTGCACCCGTGAAAGTATGAACAGAAGTGCGATACACGCGCAAAGCAAACGACAAGTACTCGTGTCAGTCCTCGTATGTGTCTATCATCTTTACCAAGATTTTCTTTATGTTCTTGTTAGTGGCTTCCACTGCACCATTCATCTGAGGATGATAGGGAACCAAATTTCTATGCTCAATCTTGAACTGTTTGCAGAGTTGCTGGATCATTTTTCCATTTAGGTTCACCCCATTATCTATAATGAACTCTCCTGGCACGCCGTAGCGGCAAATAATGTTATGTTTTAAGAACTGGGCTACCATTGCTTGAGTGACACTTTTGTACGAAGTGGCTTCCACCCACTTTGTAAAATAATCAATGGCCACTAAGATGTACCTGTGACCATTTGAAGCTTTCGGAATCATGAGTTCGATGACATCCATACCCCAGGTTGAGAAGGGCCATGGTGCTGCTAAAGAGTGCAAAGGCTGAGGAGGAGCATTCTTCCTGTCTTGATAGGCTTGGCAACAATGGCATGTCCTCACATGTTTAATGCAATCACTTTCCATGGTAAGCCAATAGTAACCGGCTCTCATAATCTTGCGGGCCAACAGGGGTCCACTGGCATGAGCCCCAAGTAAGCCTTCATGCATCTCTTCCATCAAATGATTAGCTTTAGAGGCATCTACGCATCGAAGCAAGGTAGAATCCTGGTTCCTTTTGTACAGGACTTCTCCACTCAAGAAAAATTGGTAGGCCATGTGCCGGATAAACTTCTTTTCACTGTTCGTTGCACTGGACAGGTATTCACTGTTCTTGATATAAGCCTTGATATCATGGTACCATGGCTTTTTGTTGGCTTCGACTTTGACATTCATGCATTCTTTGATGTTCATGCAATAGGCTGGAACGCCACGGACTTCTATGCGCAATTGCCGCATATCATCTCCTTCTGATAACTTGACCATGCTAGCCAGGGTAGCCAAGGCGTCTACAAACTGGTTATATGTTTAGGGCAAATAGGCAAATGTGATGTCTCGGAATTTTGGAATCAAGTAGTTGACAGATTTCTGATATGGAATCAACTTGGTGTCTCGAGCTTGCCATTTTCCTTTGATTTGGGAGATGATCAATAGGGAATCTTCAAAGATGCTCAAGTCCTAGACGTTGAACTCTAGGGCCACTTGCAAGCCGACTATGCACGCTTCATATTCTGTGACATTGTTGGTGCAATCAAAATTCACCTTGACTGACATAGTGATTTACTGGCCCTTGGGGGAAACTAAGATAGCTCCCACTCCATTTCCGGTAGAATTGGTGGCTCCATCAAAATAAATTTTCCAACACCACGGTTCCACACTATCTAGTTCTAGCTCTAGTGCCATGACATCCTCATTAGGGAAGAGGGATTCTAAAAGCTTTGGATCATTTAGCGGCTGGTCCGCTAGGTAATTGGGCTTGGCCCTTGATGGCCTTTCTTGTCACAAATGCATTGTCGAATTTGAGCAACATTTGCCAATGGGAGATCTTCCCTGTAAGAGCTGACTTTTCAAAGATGTACTTAATGGGATACATGCGGGAAGTGAGCCTCGTGGTATAGTAGAGCATATACTGCCACAACTTGCGTGAGGCCTATGCTAGGGCACAACATGTCTTTTCAATGGTGACGTAGTTGATCTCACAACTGGTGAACTTCTTGCTTATGCAGTAAATCGCCTTTTCTTTCTGATCGGGCTCAGTTGGTTGGCCTAACATGCAGCCCATGGAGGTTTCTTTTATCGCTAGGTAGAGGATCTACGGATATCCCAGCGTTGAGGGAACCAAAACAGGAGGGTTCAACAAATACTACTTGATCAAAGGCCACTTAGTACTCATCTGTCCATTCTATCTTTGTGTCTTTCTTCAAGAGCTTGAACAATTGATCACATGTGGCGATCAACTGCGCTATGAAGCGAGCTATGTAATTGAATTTGCCTAAGAAGTTGCGAATCTGTTTCTCGATTTGCGATGTCGACATGTAGACTTTTGCTGGGTCCACTTCGATTCCTCTTTGACTAACTATAAAGCCAAGTAGTTTCCCTAAACTAGCTCTAAAGACGCACTTGTTAGAGTTTAGTCTCAACCTGTAATTGATGAGGTGCTTGAACAGCTTTCTCAAATCTCTCAAATGATCCCTGACAGTGCGGGATTTGGCAATCATATTGTCTATGGAGACCTTAATCTCTTTATGCATCATATCATGGAATAAGTTTACCATGGCTCCCTGATAAGTAAAACCGGCATTCTTTAAGCCGAGTGGCATGACATCATACACATAGGTTCCCCAATAAGTGGTGAATGCTGTCTTGGCTTTGTCTTCTTCAACCATCTTGATCTGATTATAGCTTGAGAATTCGTCCATGAAGGAGAAGAATCTGTTGGTATTGGTATTATTGATCAGGGTATCGATATGTGGCAATGGAAAGTTATACATGGGGCTGGCCTGGTTCAAATCATGATAAGGAAATCAGCTTTCAATTGCTTTCTACTTCTTCTTTGATCTTCAAAATGATCTCAGATTTCATCCTTCGAAGGGCTTGCCGCACTGGAGGACATTCAAGTTTAATTGGAATTCTGTGCATGACAATCTCAGTATCTAACCCTTACATATCTTGGTAGGACCAAGTGAAGATCTCTCTGAATTCCTTGAGTAGCGCTATAAGCTCATGTTTCAAGTCCTTAGGAAAGTTTACCCCAATCTTGACGAGTTTTTCATTCTCGCCTTCATCAGCAAGGTTAACCACTTCTATCTCTTCTATGTTGGGCTTAGACCCTTCGTTCTTTCTGTTTAAAGCTTCCAAAATATCATGAGGCAAACTCGGAATTTCCTCTAATCCTTCAATATCATGCTCCAACTCCATTATCTCATTCACATCATCAATACCCTCGTTATGGCAACAGCACAATGTACCCATTTGAGAATCAGATTAGATTCTATAGAATGGAACATATACAAGGAAACATAAGACAACTTGCACACACATGTTCATGGGAAAGCAAATAAAGATATAAATGCGAGGATTTCCTAAATAATACGCCGGATAATTTTCATTAATGGGTTATAGATAGGGGGATAACAAAGTTCATGCCTGATAATGATAAAAAGGGAAACACTTTTTTTTTTCCTTTTAGGGAAATAAATTGGGAAAATGCAAACAAGGAATGCAAGAAATAGGAAATAAACATGCAAAACAAACTAGATATGCTATTCCAACTCTTTCGAGCAATTGGAGGACCTAACCACATGATGATGGAACATTCCTTACTCAGCCTGTGCAACCACAACACAGGGCTTCATGGAGACTAGCTCAAAACTGTGGAAAGTTGCCTTCATAAAGGCATTAGGACCAATGTAGGGGATAGAAGTCTCCTTGAAGATGGTTAGGGGCTTTTCAGCCATAATAGTGATCATATGATCTTTGGAGGGGAACTTGAGCCTTTGATGAAAGGTAGAAGCAATTGCACCTGCGGCATGTAGCCAAGGCCTCCCTAAGAGTATATTATATGGGGAATCCACCTTAATGACCTGGAAGTTGACCATGAAAAACATGGGGTCAATTCCAATTGCTAATTCAATCTCGCCTTGCACCTCTAGGAGAGTGCCATTAAAGGTTCTAATGATCATGGTGGTAGGTCGGATAAGAGAGGTATCCACATTCAAATGCTCTATAGTGGACATCGGGCAAACATTCAAGGCTAATCCATTGTCAATCAATACTCTGGAAATGATCATATCTTTACACTTCACCATAATGTGCATGGGCAAAGTATGCTCTCTACCTTCTGGTGGTAGCTTATCATCTGTAAAGGAGAACTGGTTGGTGGCCAACACCATATACCCTCAAAATAAGATTTTGTGACATTTGTAGAAACACATGTCTCTTTCAAGACTTTCAAGAGAGCCTCATGATAGACATCAGAGAATAGCAACAACGCCAAGATGGAAATCTGGGTTGGCAACTTGTTTAGCTGTTGAATCACATTGTATTCTGAGTTTCTAATAATTTTCAAGAATTCCTCGACTTCTTCGGTTGTGACCCTGTTCTTGACAGGTTCAGCTGTACCCTTGCCAATCTCTTTCCTTCTCTTTTCTAGCTCCTTTGGAGTATAGCAGCGGACACTCCTAGTAAGCCCAGATAAACCTGAAGAGATATTGGAGTAGACCTCCTCTTTTCCAGTCGAGTGTAGATCAAGGACACATCGTATTTCCATGGGACACGATGGCTATCCTCATAAGGGAATGACTTCGGCATGCGAATGATAACACCTTCATGAGTTTGTAAATTGGGCGCTATGGAGAACAACTTCGAATTAATGACCACCGGACTTGGTAGAATGGCTTTAAGGGCTTTTGAACCTAATACCCCAGAGATTCCTAAGGCAGGCTTCAATAGAATAAGAGGATCGAAACCTCAAATAGTGGGAACAATAACGGTTCTTTCCTGAATTGATGATGAAGCTAGTCTTGTGACTGCAGGCAATGCAGGAACTAGGGGAGTAAATCCCTCGATGGTTGGTGGGGTTTACCCTTTTCCTAAATTTGATAACTCTGGATCCGTAGGTGATTTTATGATCTCCTCAATGATTATTGAAGAGGGAGGTGTTGAAGTAACCTTACCAAGGCGTTTCTGTAGATATTCGTCCTAATCCTTCCTCGACCCAATTGATATAGCATTGCAGTTGGCTCCTAACTGGGTAGCTAGAGGACATAGGCTAGCTGCCATGCAATTGTTTCTTCGCATAATTTCCCTTTCAATCTAGATAATACCATGATCGGCTAGACTCTGAACCTGTGCTTGGAGGACTTTACAATTAAATAGGGCATGCTTGTCTTCACTGTAACAGAATGAGCAGATTCCCCAATCAAATCCCGACGTTCCTATACCCTTAAGATCAAGGTTGTTCTCTTGAACTAAGGCTTAAAGCATGGCCTTCCACTGGAAAGACGATGAGGAGAAATCCCGAACCCTTTCTTTCACTGTGATGATAGAATTCACATTCCCTTCCTGATAGGGAGGCAAAGGGTTGGTGATGATATTCAGAGCGGCTACATTATCAAACTATATCAACTTGTTGTCTACAAGATCCTAGACACGGTCCCTTAAATGGTAACACTCTTCAAGGGTATGCCCTTCTGCTCCGAAATGGTGTTCAAACTTCTTGGACAGATTAAAACCAGGTGACGGAGGGACTTTTTTGGGCTTGGAAAACATGGGGGTCACTAGCTTCTTTTCCAGCAGGTAAGTGTAGAGATCTACCATGGGCATGGGTAACAGAGTGTACTTTCGGTTTTCCCTCCTCAAAGGACAAGGTGGGTCTAACCACCCTCTTTGATTAAAGTCTCGGTTAGGTGCTTGAGTAGACTAAACCTGTTGCTAATAAGGTCTAGCAGCTGGGTTACGTAAGCAGAAGTAATACCCCGAGGCCTTTTTGATGCATTGTCATTCATATGAACATCGACTTCCTTAGTCTTGCGAACGGTCATTTTCTTAACCTGTTGTTCGACCATGGAACTCAAAGACTTAAGATCCATGATCTTCTTGTTCCTAATACCCTTGTCAATACGCTCCCTAATAGGGATGAGGCTAGCAAAATGAGTGACTTGGGTGCTGATCATCTTCTCATAATAAGGAGGCTTGAGGTTGTCAATGAACCATTTGATCATCTCATTTTCCATCATAGGGGGTTGCACTTATGCGGCTAGCTTAAGCCACCTCCGGGCATATTCTCAGAAAGAGTCCCCACTCTTCTTCTTTGTTCTCATAAGGACCATGTGGTCGAGAGCTATCTCGGTGTTGAACCTGTAATATTCTAGGAAAGAGTTGGCCATTTCCCTCTAATTAGAGGTCTTTTCCAATCTCGTGTACGATGTGGTTGTGGGGCCAGTCAAACTATTAGGGAAAATCTGGCAAAGTAAAGGGTGATTATCCCTATAGGGAGCTATCTTCCTATAGAACATGCGCAAGTGTGCACAAGGGTCTCCAATACCATCATACTTAATGAACTCTGGTGCGTTGAACTTGGGAGGCATAATGACCTGAGGGAAGTTGGTCAAACTGTCTAGTCAACACTTCTATGGGTGGTGGAGCACTTTATGATATGAAGCTTTTCCGCTAAAGTTTTCACTTGGCTTTTGACTTGGCCATACCCAGATTCAGGGGTCTTATCCTTAGAGGGATCTATTTCTTGGTTACAGCCCTGGGGTGGTATATAGTGGCCTTGATCCTGTTCTAGTAGGGGCTGATTTTCATTCTCGGTTCGGGGACCTCCCTAACTATGACTAGGGGAGTTTTGTCCTCCTCCTACAATTAGTTGTTGTACCATGCACATCAATTCTAACACTTTCTCCTTTAGGAGAGCAATTTCCTGAGCATTTTCCTCATGGGGAGAAGTACCACTAGTAGACATCTCTCTTGTGCGAGACATAGTGACAATGGATCATGAAGTGGTGGTAGCTTAGACTGTTTCTTTTTAGTAATCTTTTGATCCTATGAAAGAATAGGAGATGAAAGAAATAGGGTGCATTTGACAATGTGGAAATACAACACCAAAATCAAGTTAGTTTATGTCCTTGTTATTTAACATGTACCTACCATTTTTCAGAAAAATTTGGCTTTACACCCTTGATTGGGCATTTATCATGTTGAGTTTCTATAATGATGCAAGATTAATGCACTAGATTGGCAAGTAACCGAAACTTTCATGATATGCTCAACAATGCGGGAAGGACCCTTTTAAAAATTACATGCTTGTACAAGATTTTCTTTTACAAAGTTGGGTTCATTGGCCCCAACAATGGGCCTTTTATAATGCAATTATGAGAAAAAGCTCAGCTTCTGTCAATGTGGATTTCTCGAGGAAGCTCTTGGACACCTGGATCTTTTAGTAACTTGGATAGCATGGATCTCTTGGACCTTTGGATCTCCTGAGGGAGCCCTTGGACTCTTGACATCTTGGCGATTTGGATCTCTTGGCATTTTGGATCTCTTCACAGTTTGGATCTCTTTGATGATTTGGATCTCTTTTAGGAGAATTCTTGAACTCATGATGTCTTGGGATTCTTGACAATTTTTTGACAACATTTCCTCCAAGGGAGTTTTGGTTACTTGCCACAAATTTTATCTTTGTACAAGTAGGTGACGAAACCAAATAGTGTTTGCATGAATGCCCTTTTAGGGTTATAAACCCTTAGGGATGAGGTATCATCTAGCATGTACAAGCAATGGGGTTGCTTTTCCTAGGGATTTAATCATGGATGCTGTGCAAGCAGGATAGAAAGAACCTGGAGTTGAGCACAATTTCTTTGGCGCAAGCAAAAAGGGCGCACTTGTTACAAGACACTTTCCCTTGACCTCTAGCCCTATAAGGGTATCCTTTCCTATGCTTGGATGTTCACTCTTTAGGCTTTACCTAGTCCTTATGGGCTCTGGGCTTGATCTAGTCCTCATGGGTTTGACATAGCTAGGCCAGCTATATGCAAAGGCTTAACTGGTAGGTTGTTCCTATCTTAGTGGGACTCAATCGCCATACCTCCCTTCATGGAAATTGTGGGGCAGGAAGGATCGAGGGGGCCTTTTTAGCTACTCCTGTCCACCCATGGACCCAGAAGTACCTACAAAGTTAGCGCCATATCTAACTATAGGTAACACTTTCGATGTTTGTGTCTGGGCATCTACAAATGGGATGATGAAATCCACAAAGAGATGTGACTACTCTAGTAGTGCGGAGCTCGGGTTTGGCTCGAAAATGGTGTATATGTCATGCAATTCTTAATGAAGGGGAAAGACTTTTTCAAAGCACAACAGATATATATATATATATATATATATATGAAAGCAGACAATGGTGTAGTGGAAATTAAGTTTTGCTACCCTATGTTTGCATATGAAGGAAAGCTGTAAAGCATGTGAGGAAAGCGGTAAAGCATGTGAGAAAAGCTGTAAAGCCCCATGAAAATACCTCACCCCTTTTTGGAAAATGTTTTTTTTGCTCTTTTGAAAATAGTCTACTAGATATAGTAGAAGCCTTTTTCAAAAAGGAATGCCCTGAAGGCTAATGCCAATTTTCGTGTTTTCGAAAGCCAATGTCCAAAGATTATAGTTTTATCAAAAGCTCTAAAGGCTAAACTCTCATTGATCTTCAGTGGAGTTGCCAATCTGTCGATGCCCAGCCTCGATCGGAACAGAAAACCATCGTCGGGCCTTTATTCGACCACCTGCCATGGCAATGCTCCCGTGCGTGTGGGGCTTGTTGGTGGCCACTCTCAATAATTACGTGTGGTTTGTGCAGTGCTTCGGGTGCTTTCTTTCTTAGTGGAGGAAGGTGTTTGTTTACCTTTAGAGGTGTGGTAGGAATCTTGGCCAAATTTTAAGGGATTACCAAAGGTAAGTGAAATCGCCACCAATCACTGGGTTTTTCTAAGGTGTGATTGGTCACCTGTTTCTAGTTGATTTTATTACCAATCCTAGGCTAAGAAAAATGGCATTTTTCCTAATCTAATGTGGATGGCAAAAAAAATCTTGATTCTTGAGTTCGGGAGTTTAGTTATGTGTGTGGAAGGTGTTAGGCCCCCACAATGCTTGTCCAAGGACAGTCCTTTGTTTGATGAAACCTTGTGAGAGTGCCTTTTTTTTTTTTTTGGTGACACCCAAGCCCAAAGATCCCGAGAACGAATAGTTTGTGGCTTGATGGACCGGGCTTTGATTCACCACAGCTAACAGGTTGTTTAAGAATCAAGTAGTGCACATGGCATGCTTCCTACAATGCATGTAAACTGACAAGCAAGGATATTTGTATTGAAAGAAAAATAAAAAAAACAGACAGAATAACAAAAGCACAAAATAACGTTATAAGTATCCTTAAATCAGTGAAAAGTATTTCATTGAATTTTTCTTTGTTATGGTTACAGTACGCTCACTAAGACATGATACAAGGTTCAAGCAAGCTCAAAAATTACAGTCTTGAATGGCTATTCCAACTTTCAAGACTTGCAAAGTTTGATTCTTTTTGAATCCGAGTATGTGCAATAGTGGTTTTTATAGGATACCGGGAAGTAATGTTACTAACTTTCCCTGAGTTTTCTCTTTTTTACAGAATTTTATCAATAGTTCTTTCACCCCTAAAATTTCTGCTTTCTTCACAACCTTTCCCTCCCTTTTATAGTGATATTCTGTAGTCCCAGGGGAACCATTGTTTCCCCTATTTTGTCCTCTAGTTAACAGGGCATGTACCATTCCCATCACTTAGCAGGTTATATTCCCTATTTTTCATCCTTTCCTTCCTTTTAGTTTCTATTTCTTTGAAACTCCATAGCTAGTTACCTATTTCGGGATATGCTGAGGTCATGCCTTTCTCGATCCCACTGTTTGGCAGTTTTTCCTTTTTGCCTTTTTTCCCAACCGGGCAGAATCCCATTCTGCCAGTTTGAAAGTCGTCTGTTGCCATTCCCTTTTTTATACTTCTCCATTCTAGTTCCCCAAGGCACTTCCCACTTGCGCCATGAGAGGTCGCTGATTCTTTCTTCTTTTCTTGCTGGGTCGTTTGGTGCTTGTGGCTTCTCCTCTGTTTCTCGTGTTCCTTTTTTGTCTTTTTCTTTCGAACTGTCTCAATCTTTCGTTGATTGTATTTATACGCCTAGGAGGATCTGAGCCTTTTGGTGGTTGCTGAGGATCCCAGCTCAGATTTCTTCTTCAATCCCCTGACATGGGCTTCTTTTCCTCTTCTTTCTTCCTTTTCTCATAAGCTTCTGGGCCTCCATTTTTTTCTTCTTTATGTTTCAAGCCTCTTGGGCCTGCCATTTCTTCTCTTTTGTGGCCCCCTTGCACTTATTTCTTTGGGTTTGGCTTATTTCTTTGGGCTTGGCTCACTTCTTTGGGCTTGGGCACTTGATCTTTTTTAGACCTCAACATTTAGCCCCCCGAGCTTGTGGGTTGCCTGAAGCCCACACATGAGTGATTCAGGGTTTCTTAGATTCTGTAAGATCTTCTTTTATTTACCCCTAGGTTCCCTTTTTTCTTACTCAGGATCCCGACCTTTCCTACTGCTTTTTTGGTCATCTTAGTCTTTTGCTGTGTGTCGTGTTCCCTCATTTTACAATTTCCTCTTTGCATGGGACATGGCAGTTGAGTATTTGGAGTAAAATTTCCTTTACCCACCTTTCTTGTTCCCCGTAACTTCCATTAATAACTGCAAATTAATCTCTTCTTCAAAATTAAATTTTTGGCAACTGGCGCATCTTTCCATACGCTATCTTCTGCAACTACTCTTTGCGCCTTTATTGCGGCTGTTTCACATTATCACTTTGCTTTTTTGAGTCTTTCATTCTTGGGTCTCTTTTCTCTCTTATCAGTCAGTCTGTTATTCCTGTCTTCCCTTTTTCGTTCTTTCAATCCCTTTTTCTTCTCATTATTCTCAGTGTTCCAATGGCTTCTCCTTCTTCCTGAAAAAGAAGAAAGCGTACCCCAAGCCCTTCTGAGGGCGAAGGTTCTTTTGGTTCTGCTCCGAGTGAATCTCACGAAGTCATTGAGCATCCAGCCTTTCCTTTATGGGACCCCTGGTAATCTCCCAGTCTATTTTTTTCCTCAGGTATCTCATGGCGAGGCTCCTTATGCTTGGATGTTTTCTGGCCAGGCAGGTTTTGCTAGTTCTACCCAAGTTTCAGACCCTAGAGATATTTTTGACTTCAGATTAGACATGGAATTTGAGAGACGGTGCCTATCTTTTTTGATTTTGTTCCTAGGAAAATCCAAGGTTGGCCCATTTGGGTAGATAAGGAACTATCTGATGTGGAGTTTGTGGGTCGCCTGGAGCGTGCTGGTATCCTAAAAGCGGTGGCAATTTCCAGAAATCTTGAGGGTTTCAGAGACGCCAAGGGGCTTAGGCATCTGGTATGCCGTTAGTGCCCTTTTCTTCATACTTTTTTCTTTTCTGTTAGTGAGTTGACGATTACCCTAGAGGATGTGGTTAATAACTTCCTTCTCTCAGTATTTGGTGATGAGAGTCCTTTTGATATTAGCCTTTCTGAAGAGGATCATGTGGTGGAAGATAAGCTGTTTAGCCATTTTGGTGGTCACACTGCCTCTCTCGGTGGTAAGCCGGCCAGAGTGGGGAGATGGGTAATGACCCTTTCCCGTGAGAAGAATAAAGAAGTTAGGTAGTTTGGTTTCTTAGCATTCTGGCTTAGCAAATTTTTGTTCAATGAGTTCCTTGGGTACGGGGTTAAATCTTCCTTCTTTCTGTTAGCGATTAAGTTGGCTCGAGGTACTTAATACCCTTTAGCCCCTTTGTTTTTGGGCCATGTTTATTCTCGATTGGATCAGCTTCATGGAGATGAGGTCGAGGGTGATTCTTGTTATGTGATTACTTCGTCTCTTCACTGTGCTATTCTTCAGATTTTCATGTGGGACCGTTCTTCAGCCACTTTGGCTAAGTGTAGGAATTTGAAGTTTGTAAAGGATAAATTCCAAGGATCCCTTGATATAGTGAAAGGTCTTTGTGGTAATTTGACTGATGCTTTCCCTATTATCTTTCGTTGGATCAGTTTGAAAGGTGGTGGCCTTAACCTTGTTGTGTTATTTGATCAAGCAGGAAATTTATGTTGGAGGTCTCCTCGTGAATTTGGTCCTGGTTTTGCGTGCGACTTTCTGTTGTCTTCCTTTTTATCTTCTACAAGTAATACTTTTGATCTGCGTCATAATGATGAGGGCAGTTTGGCTTATCTCGCTTGCATTAGCCCCTCTTGGCTTCCTCTGCCTTCTTTGAGTGGCCCAAGATATACCCATTATTCAGCAAACCGAGTGCTCCAGCAGTTTGGTTTTGACTAGGACATTCCCCCAATTTTTAAGGATATAGTGCCATCTCTTCCTTCTCTGGATCCTTTCTTGAGGCTGTAGACCTTTTCCTATTGGTCACAGAGGAGCACCTAGTTTGCAGTGCCTAACTCCCAGAGAGGAGTTTTTGCTTCTAACGGCTATACTGGCTACTGGAGAAGAATACAAAAGTCTTTTGTTGATTATGTTGGCTCTGGTTCAATTAGGGAGACCTCTAGTCTTAGTATTTCTTCTGCTCCGACATCCAATAGACGCTTATCCCTGCCCACTGTTAGGATTGTTTCCACTGCCGTAAGTAGCAAGACTGGGTTTGCAGAATGGCATGCCTCTAAGGGAGGTTGGGTGACATATGCACAAGATTTTCCCGGAACTTGGTTAGGTTGCAGCCTTATTATTGGTACTTCCTTCGGGGTACCTATTAAGAAAGGTGTAGTGGAGACAATAGGTTCTGCTACCCCCGCGGGTGAAGGTAAGGATGTTAGGTCGGAAAAGACGAAAACAGTTGATGTTAAGGAAAGTACAGAAGGCATGAAGGCTGGTTCTGAGGCGAAAAGGAGAAAGACTAGGAAATCCCGCACACATTTGGTATCCTAGAAGGACAAGGAAGTCGAGCAACCTTTGGCTTCGAGGACCCGGAAGAAGACCAAGGTAGAGTATTCTTTTTCCTAGGTTCCGGTGACTTCTTCAGTCCATGATCCTTTAGGATCCTTTGATTTTGTATCCCAGCCCCCCTTAGGACCTCTGGGCGTACTTGTAGCAAGCAAAAGACCTCCAAAGAATCTGTAGAGAGAGAAGGGCAAGACCTCTTTCCTTCTTCTTTGTTTTTTTTTTTTTTGCTAATATTGTTGCAGTTACTTCTCTCTTTTTTTTAGTTAATGAGTGATTGTTTCCTTTGCAGTCCAAACTCAAGTTGGACTTCAAGAAGGGCAAAAGTCAGTCGCCTGGAGATGATGTGGTATGGATTTCCCTTGTTCATGCCTCTTCGTTTGCTCTGGTACTGTGTTGCTTGTTTCGCTCTGTTGTCTTCACTCATTACTGTCTACCTTTCCCCCTTTTTTCTTCTTTTTTTTAGGTGGAGGTGTCCCTTCCTATGGCCAGTAGAGTTCTGGAGGAAGAAACGGTTACAGCCCTTTCTATTGCATTTCCTGTTATGGAAGAAGAGCCCCCTAGTGGTGGTATGACTAAGGAGACCAGGCAATTGATGCAGGGTGTCCAAACTACTCAGGATCCCGAAGCTTCCAAGATCCCTGCATCTCAAAGTCCTCAGCTTGAGTGAACTCCCAGTCCCATCAGAACCATGTTTCCACATATATTGTCAAGTAAAGAGACTTTTGGAGGCACGCTTTTATCCAAACAAACAGGTGAGCCATATTTCCCTTTAAAATAGTGTTTCATCTCTGTTTCTCTCTTTTTTTTCTTTGTTCCCCTTTTTTGAGTTTCTTCTTTTCTTTCTCCTTTTAGGTTAAGCCAGTGTGAGGTCTGTTCCTAGTGTTGCCTCCTCCTTGGAATCAGAAAACTCAAAAGGTGAGTGTAGATTGTTCCCACTGTGTTTCCTTTTTCTTTCTTTCTTTTCCTACACCCTTTTCTTTTTCTTTTTACATGGCGAAGCCCCCTGCATCTCTTCCTTCCTTTAGCCGTTACGCCACAGGTTCTTCCCCCTTTCTTCAACTTGCTTTATATCCTTTCCCAGAATCTTCGAAGAAATCAGAGGAGCAGGAGGAAGAGGCTCCTCCTCAAGAAGCTGCTATTGGTTTGCTTTTTTTTTTTTTTTTTTTTTTTTTGTCTCTCCTCCCCCTTTTTTTTTTTAAGAGTAAATCTGTTCTTCCTTTCTCTTTTCTTTTTGCGAATGTTGATACAGGCATTAGAGATTCTGAACCTGCTATTCCTTAGGGAGTTGTGAGATCTGCTCAAATTGCTGATTTTCAGACAAAACAAAAGGTTGCAAGTTTTCCAGTTTCTGCAGGTGGGGACACAGTGATGGGGGTTGCTCTAGGAGTGGCTACCTCAGATCTTGATTTAAGGCTTTCCTCATTCTTAGCTCATTTTGGTCTTATGGAGTCCAACAGCCTTCTTGCCAGCCACTTCTACTCTTTTGGATCTTCTTATGGCAGCTTCCTGCATTTTTCCATGCCTATTGAAGGTCTGCTGCTGTTAGAAAGTTTGCTCAAGAGTCATGGAGATTTCACCAGCGGTTTTAGGGGGGAGGTGCTTTTCTGGGTAATATTTTGATGGAGTTGCTATGTGCTGTGTTGGTTTCGTTGAGGGATTCTTCTGTGGACTCTTTATTTGAAGAAAAGCTTTTGGAATGGAGTGGGGTGGTCTAAGACCTTCTAGAGGCCAAGTTCAATTTGTCTTTTTTGCTGGATCATTTGAGCCTACTGGCCCGCATGCTGTTTCAGAGACAAACCTCCAGGAGCATAGATGTTGAGATTGCTGTTGCTGAGGAAACTTTGGCTCGTGCTCACAAAGCCTTGTAGGATTTGAAGGTCAAAAGGCAGAGGATTCTTTCTTCTTCAACTGTGCTTGTCGTTCCTCCAGATGGTTCCTTGTTCACCGGCCTCATTTCTTAGCTTTTTCTTCTCCCTTTTTAGATTCGTATAAACAATTTAGGGTTGTATAAGTTTCTATTTTTTTTTTAACACTGCTCTCTCTTTTTTTTTTTTTTTTTTAGCTTTGTGTTTGTGTTTCAAAACTGCTCCTAATTTCTTTCAATAGCATGTGGATCTGCTTTTCTCTTTGATACATTGCCCCCTTTTTTTTTTGATACATGGTTTTTTTTTTTTTCTTTCCTGAGTCCTGGACCATGGTTCCTACAAGCTTCACTGTAGGTCCTGGACCAGGTACTCGGTGGTTACTTTGTTGTGCAGATACTGAACTGGATACACTGGGTATCTTTTTTTTTTTTGTTTGTATATATATATTTTTAGATACAGTCCCAATTCATGAACTTGATAGGTTCCCCTTTTTGCCAAGTGCTAGGCTAGGTATCTTGGGCATTTTACTTTTACCTATGATCCTAGACCTATGCGCTTGAAACTGTCTATGGGGTATTTGGAATCATCTGTGAGGTGGATCCTGGGCCATGTGTAAAAGGGTATTATATACCTTCTTTTTTTTTTACTCAGATATCCTCTCTTAATTCTGTCCAAACCTGGACTTTGCAGTATTTAAAACTCAAATATTAGAGAAAAAGGAACTTCATTAAAATATGGTCATCATTTAAGGAACAAGAGAAATCATTTAATATAGTACTGACCACAGAGTGTTAATCTACCATAGGTTCCTAAACAAAATCATTTAGACAAGAATTCATGACAAAAGCTAAGAAAATGATAAGAGAAAAAACAAAAACACTGTGAGAGTGCCCTTTTTTTGTGACACTCAGGCCCAAGGATCCCGGGCCTAATAAGAGGTTTGGTGAACCAGGCCTTAACTCACCGTAGCTAACAGGTTGTTTAAGAGTCAAGTAATAAATAAGGGATACTTCTGACAATACAAGTAATATGACAAGCAATGATATTCGTATTGAAAATGCCAAAACAACAAGGTAAATTCAAAAAGAAATGCAAGATTAACAAAGAGGTACAAAATTAACGTTAAAGGGATCCTGAAATTACTGAGATGTATTTCATTAATGTGTTCTTTGTTATGGTTATAGGAAGCTCACTAGGACGTGATACAAGGTTCAATCAAGCTCAAAAGTTGCAGTCTTGAATGGCTATTTCAGCCTTCAAAACTTGCAAAGTTTGATTCTCTTTGAATCCGAGTATGTGCAATAGTGGCTTTTACAGGATACCGGGAAGCAATATTCACTTTCCCCTTAGTGTTTTCTTTCTCTTCACTACGACTTTACTGATAAGTCTTTTCTCTAAAAAATCTCTTTCTTCTCTCCTTTTTTCTGCCTCTTTTCTTCGCAACCCACCCCTTTTTTTTATAATGAAATACTGGTCTTCCCGGGGAACCGTTGGTTCCCCTATTTTGCCTTCTTGTGAACAGAGCCTGTTCCGTGCCTATCACTCGGTAAGTCCCATTTCCCATTTTTCTCATTCTTTTCTTCTTTCAACTCTGATTCTTTTGAAAGTCCCTGGTTGGCTACCTTCTTTGGGATGTGCTGAGGTATGCCCTTCTCGGCCTCACCGTTTGGCAGTTCCACTTTTCCCTTTTCTTTCCCATCTGGGCGAAATCCTGTTCTGCCAACTTGAAAGCCGCATGTTACCATTCTCTTTTTTGTGTTTCTCTATTCTGGTTCCTCAAGGTTCTTTCTGCTTGTGCCATGAGAGGTCGTTGGGTTTTTCTGGCGCTTATGCTCTTTTGCTTTGTTTCTTATTTTTTCTTTTTCTGTCTTTTTCTTTCGAGGTGTCCTAGTCTTCTTTTGACTGTGTGCCTGGAAGGATCCACGCCTCTTGATGGTTGCTGAGGATCCTGACTTCTTATCCTCTTGCCGTGTTTTTCTTTTTCTTCTGGATGCTTCTTCATCTGGGCTTCAAGTCTCCTGGGCCTCTTTATTCCTTCGTGGTTCCCTTGCACCTGCTTCTTTGGACTTAGCTTGTTCTTTTCCTTTTGGGCCTGACTCACTCTTTTGGGCCTCCCTTACTATGATCTTTTTTAGACCTCAACAAACACTTAGCGGGTTGGCTGGCAAAAGGATCCTGACGTGCTGAGATCCCTTCTCCTTTATGCATAGTATTGTTTCAGCCATTTCCCGTTTATGGGTTTTGTCAGGACTGTCCCATCTTCTTTTGTAAGGTAGTAATACCCACTTTCATGGGTTGCCCTGATGATGTAGGGTCCTTCCCATTTTGGGGTGAATTTGGAGGGTCCTGGTAGGTTCCTCCTTACGTGCTCCGCCATCCTTAGTACCAATTGCCCTTCAGTGAAAGTCCTTGGGTGTACTGCCTGTGCATATGCTCTAGTCATTCTTTGCTGGTACCTCTGACTTCTTTTCTTGGCTAGTTCTCTTTCTTTTTCTACCTCTTCCAGATCTGCCAGTCTTCTTTCATTGTTTGCGTCCTCATTTTCTTCTTGGCTTTCTCTTCAAGAACTACCCTTGGTGTAGGAATAACTAATTCCACAGGGTTGATAGCTTCTGTTTCATAGACTAGGAAAAATGGCGAGAATCCTGTGGCTGTCTTTACAGAGCTTCTACATGCCTAGAGTACATCTGCCAAATGATCACTCCATTTCCCTCCATATTCATGCTTCATCTTCTTAAGGATCTTCAACATCACCCTATTGGTGGCCTTAGCTTGACTGTTTCCTTGTGGGTAGTATGGGCTAGACCTCCCATATTTGATGTGATATACCTCAGTTAACCCTTTCATGTCTTTGTTTATGAATGGGGTCCTGTTGTCACTGATCAATCTTCTGGGGATCCCGAACCTTGTAATGATGTAGTCTCGAATAAAGTTTGCTACGGTTGCTCCAGTGGCTTTTTTCAAAAAGATGGCCTCTACCCATTTTGTAAAGTACTCAGTGGCTGCCAGGATCCATATGTAACCATTGGATGGAGGGTTTATAGGTCCTATGAGATCGAGCCCCCAAGTGTGAAAAGGCCATGGTGTTGTCATATCCTGTAAAACATTTGGGTGAGTGTGAATTGCATCTCCCAGGACTTGGCAGGCATGGCAGGTTTTGACTAGTTCCTCAAAGTCCCTTTTCATTGTTGGCTAGTAATATCCCAACAATAATAATTGTTTGTAGAGCCTTTTTTTTCCCGAGTGACTCTCACAATCACTGGAATGAACTTCCCTGACTACTTCTCTAGCTTCTTTCGGCCTTAGGCACTTCAGGGGATCCCCACTGTATCCCTTTTTGAATAAGATACCGTTCTGCAGGAAATACCTGTCTGCAAGTTTTTTGAGCTGGTATCTTGTCAGTTGGCAGGATCCCTTGAGCCAGGTATTCTATGAATGGAACTCGCCAATCTTCTACAACAAACAGAGCATAGCTTTCTTCCTTATCTATCGCCAGCCAACACTCCTGAAATTTTTCCTGTATAGTTGTTGCTTCCTTGTTCATATTTGGCCAGTAATACCTCATGCGTTGCATCCTTCTATATAGGCTGATCTTTTCTGCAATTCCACAGGCTTGGGTATGTAATTCTTCTAGTTTCAGCTTTCCTTCCTTCTTGTTGATATATCTGGACAAGATTCCACCTGGCAACCTTCTATACAATTCTCTTTCTATCTGAATGTAATCTTTTAGTTCTTTGATGTTCCCTCTGGGTCTTTCCTTTTTCATCTTTTCTTTGACTTCGCTCCTCCAATCCCACTGTTTGGACTCTCCGGGGTACATCCCTTGGAGGATCCTTACAATAGAATGTTCTTGCCTTCCTATTTTTATCAGCATGTTCCTTCCTTTGAATGGTATTTAGGACCCCAAGGTGGTGAGCGCATCAGCAAACTTGTTTTCACTTCTTTGAGTGTACTCTATGCTAAAGGTTTGGAATTCCAGCTCCAGCCTTTGTGCCCAAGTTCTATAGGCTTCTAAACTTTGTTCCCGTAACGCAAAGTCACCTTTCACTTGGGAAACTACAAGATTGGAGTTTCTTAACACTCTCATATGCTTTACTTCTATACTGAGTGCTATAGTTAGCCCGGTTAAGTATGCCTCATATTCAGCTGCGTTATTAGAGCACGAGAAACCAAGCTTGAAAGACAAAAGTATGGTGTCTCCATTCTCACAGCTTAGTACGATTCCTACCCCATTTGAAGTTGTTGTAGTTGACTCGTCGAATCTCATGGTCCATTTCTTTCCTAGGACCTCTGTTACTGCCACCTCACCAGGGATTTCTTCACTCAGCGGACCTTCCTTCTTTCCCGGGAACTGAGCCAATAGATCTGCTATGGCTTGGCTTTTGACAGTTTTGGGAGTTTTGATGCCTATGTCATATTGAGAGAGCAAGACTAGCCATTGTGCTATTCTTCCCGTGAGAAGGGGCTGGTGTAGGAGTGCCTTTATGGGGTGGGACTTGGTCACCAAAAGGATTTGGTGAGCTGAGAAGTACCTTTTTAACCTCTGGGACGTGTAGATGATTACTAGGCAGGCTTTCTCTATTCTGGAGTACCTGGTCTCGGTGTCCTTGAGTGTCCTGCTTACGTAATAAACAGGCTACTCATTCCCCTGGTCATCTTCCTGTGCCAGCAAAGCTCCTATTGCCTGGGAATTTGATGCCAAGTATAACAACAGAGGTTGCCCACATACTGGTGCTTGGAGGGTGGGCAAATGATTCATGATGTACTGAATTCTCTGAAATGCCTCCTGTTGTTCCGTTTCCCAGATAAACTCAGTTCCCTTTTTCAACAATTTGGATAAACCTGTCGTAACTAAGGCCTACCCAGGCACAAATCTCCTAATATAGGAGACCCTTCCTAGGAAGCTTTTGAGCTCCCTTACAGTAGTTGGTCTTCTCATCATGGCGATGGTTGTGGCCTTGGCTGGATCTATACTTATGCCTTTGCTATGTACCAGAAACCTAAGGAACTTTCTAGCAAACACCTCGAAGGCACATTTCATGGGGTTCATACATAGTTTGTACTTCCTGCATCTTTCAAAAACTTGTTCAAGTACTTGAAAGTGTCCTGTTCTAGTCTTTGATTTGACCACAATGTCATCTACATAATCTTCCATCTCTTCATGTATCATGTCATGGAAAATGGCTGTCATGGTTCGCTGGTACATAGCCCCCGCATTTTTGAGGCCAAAGGGCATTATAGTGTAGTAAAAGTTCCCAATTGGAGTTCTGAATGCCGTTTTCTCTGCATCTTTGGCAGCCATGCGGATTTGGTTGTATCCACTGTACCCATCCATAAATGAGAACATTGAGCTTCCTGCAGCTGAATCTACAAGGAGGTCGATATTGGGCAGGGGGAACTCATCTTTTGGGCATGCCTTGTTCAGGTTGCGGAAGTCCACACAGCAACAGATCTGACCATTTTTCTTCTTCACAGGTACAATGTTGGAAAGCCATTTTGGGTGTTAGATAGGTTTGATAAAACCAGCTGTTAGCAGCTTTTTGACTTCTTGAACTATTTGAGCTTCTACCTCGGTGTGAAAGACCCTAGCCGGCTGAACTACTGGCCTCATTCCTGGGTCCACATTAAGAGAATGAACTACCAATCCTGGGTCTAAACTGGGCATTTCATCATAGGTCCATGCGAACACATCTCTGTATTTTTGAAGTAAGGCTACCAATTGTTCCCTTTCTTGTGTCATCAGCTGATTGCTAATAAAGACAGGCTTCCGGGATCCCGGCTCAGTTCCCAAATTTATTTTCTTTAATTCTTCCTTAGGCTAAATTTGGGCTTCCTTGACTGGTTCTTCTAGGATTTCTTCTTGGGCCATCATGCAACTTGGTGGTCTAGGACCTTTCTGCATGATGCATTCAGGTCCCGTGCACCTTCACAAGCGATAGATTGACCTCCCTCCGGGTTCTCGCACCACCACATATTCTAGGGATCCTGAAGAGCTGAGCTCCCTTTTTTGCCTTTTTTTTTCTAAAAGGTTTCTCAGGTCACGGGTGCCTCTTCCTCCTCCTTCTTCTTTTAGGATAGGTGCCCTTAGAGTACCTGAGGCCGGGCTCTCATCATCTGGCTCTAACTCATCATAAAACATTGTTTCTGCAAAGTTTACTTCTCCTTGGCTGAAAGGGTTACGGTTGGCAGGGATTCTCACAGGCCTTCCATTTAGTCTCCCTTTATTGCATTGATGGAACGTAGATGGAATAAGGCGGTGTTTATGGAGCCATGGGCGTCCTAACAACACATGGTAAGATACTTCTGCATTAATCACATGAAACCTTGTTAGGGCTACTATCGGCTACCTTAAGGCTAGCTGTACATATCCTTTTGTTGATTCCACCGACCCCCCAAATCCTGTTATCTCCATGGGAGCCCCTAGGATCCTTCTATCAACCAGGCCCACAGCTTCCAGGGTACTCAAGGCTATGAGATTGAGTGATGCCCCTGAGTCCACCAGTGCTCTTCTGATTTGGACACCATTTATGGTGGCCATTAGATAAAGGGGCCTACGGTGGTCCGGGTGTTCAATCTCCATGTCTTCGTCGGTGAAGGTTATTGCATTGGTTGTCTCTAGAAAAGCTCGACTAGCATGTGACTTTGCTGTGAAGCATTCCATTCTTGAATCTGCTGCTATGCTCATGAGAGAGTCTGTGGCTACCCTTCTTGCTTTTGGTCCAAATCCCAATTGGTTGAATAGTGACCTGAACTTGGGATTCTTCTAGAGGGTCCTGATTGTGCTTGGGTGGAAGGATCCTTCGGATTCTCTTGCTTTTGCCGGATTACTACTGCTACCATCCCTTTAGCTTTGTGGTTAGGCATGGGGTTCCTCTGCACTTCTGGCTCCTTTTGAGTGTGTTTTAGGGTTCCTTCCCTTAGCTTTTTGTGGAAGAGTCTACGAAGGGTCCAGCAATCCTTGGTGGAATGCTTGACATAATTATGGATCCTGCAAAACAAAGGGTTCTTCCTTTCTTCTTCAGTGGACACAGTAAATGGCCTAACAACTCCATCTTCAATCCATTTGTCTAAGACATGGTTTAACTCCTCAGCTGTACATGGGATAACCGGTGGTTCCTCGAACACCTTCTCGTCTAGCATCTTCCTTTTCTCTCCTATTGATGTTGTCATAGCTTGGGACACTGGCACCCTTTTTGTCCTTATAGTTTGTGCTATAATTCTGGTTCTCTGTAATAGGTCAGCAAATTGCGTGATGCATAGATTTTTGAGGTTGAGCCTGTAATCAAAAAGCATGTTGGCTATACAGGTTTCCACGAGCTCCTTCTTTTCGTGGTCCCCATAACAATCTAAGGATACATTTTCAAATATTTTAATGAACTGGACGGGATCCTCTCCAGGTCTCTGCCTTATCATTTGAAAGTTCTGAAAAGTGATCTTGTCCTCACCGGGGTAATATTTGGCACAGAATCTTTCCATCATTTCATCCCAGGTTTTGATGGACCCGGGTCTCAGTGTGGTGTACCAAGTGTATGCTCTATCCATTAAGGATTTAGCAAATTCGCTTAGACATAATTTTCTGTCTCCTGCATAGGGGTCCATAGTGTGAATGAACCTACTCACATGTTCCATAGTACTTCCATTTCTTTCATCGAAAGGATGAAACTTTGGGGGTTCATACCCCTTAGGGTATGGTTTGCCAAGAAGTTTTGAAGGGAATGGGGGATCCCAAGAGAATTGCTTAGGGATCCCTGAGAGTTTTTCCCTTTCTTGCTCCAGGAGGGCACTGACATCTGCCAGTATTAAGTATTGGGGGTTGGCTCTTCCTCCCTCTACTGACCCTCCTTCTGGCTATGTTCCATCTTGGTTACCAACAGGGGGAACATTGTCCCTGATTTCCTATGTCCTACCTTCTTTGAGAAGGAGAACTTCTTGCTCCAGATCCTTTAACATTGTTGTCATCCTAGCCATGAGGTCTGGTTCCTGCCTTGTGTGCCTTTGTCCAACACAACCTCCTGTTCTACCAGGTGTACCTCGCCTCTTTGTCTGGAAGTTACCTCGTTTTCTTCCATAGGCTCGGAGGCCGTAGGTGGTACATTAGTTCCTTTGCTGTTTCTTTGTCTTGGAGGCATACTTTGTGAAGGGATTGCTTCTTCCCTCTTCATTGCCCAGTCCCCAGTGGAGTCGCCAAAATGTGAGAGTGCCTTTTTTTTGTGACACTCAGGCCCAAAGATCCCAAGAACGAATAGTTTGTGGCTTGATGGACCGGGCTTTGATTCACCGTAGCTAACTGGCTATTTAAGAATCAAGTAGCGCACAGGGCATGCTTCGTACAATGCATGTAAACTGACAAGCAAGGATATTTGTATTGAAAGACAAATCAAAAAAACAGTAAGGTAAATGCAGAGAACAGAATAACAAAAGCACAAAATAACGTTATAAGAACCTTAAATCAGTGAAAAGTATTTCATTGAATTTTTCTTTGTTATGGTTACAGTACGCTCACTAAGACATGATATAAGGTTCAAGCAAGCTCAAAAATTACAGTCTTGAATGACTATTCCAACCTTCAAGACTTGCAAAGTTTGATTCTTTTTGAATCCGAGTATGTGCAATAGTGGCTTTTATAGGATACCGGGAAGTAATGTTACTAACTTTCCCTGAGTTTTCTCTTCTTTACAGAATTTTATCAATAGTTCTTTCACCCCTAAAATCTCTGCTTTCTTCGCAACCTTTCCTTCCCTTTTATAGTGATATTCTGGAGTCCCAGGGGAACCATTGGTTCCCCTGTTTTGTCCTTTAGTTAACAGGGCATGTACCGTGCCCATCACTCCGTAGGTTCTATGCCCTGTTTTTCATCTTTTCCTTCCTTTTAGTTTCGATTTCTTTGAAAGTCCATGGCTGGTTACCTATTTCGAGATATGCTGAGGTCACGCCTTTCTCGATCCCACTGTTTGGCAGTTCTTCCTTTTTGCCTTTTTTCCTAGCCGGGCGGAATCCCATTCTACCAGTTTGAAAGTCGTATGTTGCCATTCCCTTTTTTATACTTCTCCATTCTAGTTCCCTGAGGCGCTTCCCACTTGCGCCATGAGAAGTCGCTGATTCTTTCTTCTTTTCTTGCTGGGTCGTTTGACGCTTGTGGCTTCTCCTCTGTTTCTCGTGTTTCTTTTTTTTCCTTTTCTTTCGTACTGTCCCAATCTTTTGTTGATTGTATTTATACGTCTAGGAGGATTTGAGCCTTTTGGTGGTCACTGAGGATCCCGGCTTAGCTTTCTTCTTCAATCCCCTGACATGGGCTTCTTTTCCTTTTCTTTCTTCCTTTTCTTTCTTCCTTTTCTCATAAGCTTCTGGGCCTCCCTTTTTTTCTTCTTTATGTTTCAAGCCTCTTGGGCCTGCCATTTCTTCTCTTTCGTGGCCCCCTTACACTAATTTCTTTGGGTTTGGCTTATTTCTTTGGGCTTGGCTCACTTTTTTGGGCTTGGGCACTTGATCTTTTTTAGACCTCAACAAACCTTAATTTTCGAAGATTGGCAGTAAAAAACATGATTTTGGCATTGGCTTTCAGGGCTTTGCATGCATTGGGGGGGGGGGGGCTTTGAGGTTTGGCTTTTAAATGGGTTTCTAGGGCTCACCAAGAGTCAACTCCGGGTCAACTTGGTCAAAGTTGCCAAAAATCTTCGAAAAGCTCGGGTTTGATGTAGAACTATGAAAAGTGATATTTTGAGGGGATTTTGACATTGTTTGACCTTCGATGTAAAACTATGAAAAGTGATATTTTAATGGGCATTTTGGTCATTTTAGCTGAAAAAGGCACTTTGGGTGCTTCGGTGTCCGAATGGGTTGTGCCACATCATTCTGAATGTTCTCGCAGCCCCATGAAGAGAAAATAACATTTTTGGATTTTTTGGGGTCTGACACGCAAGTCGAGGGTGGACAAAATATGGTATTAACATCTTTTTCCACGTTAGATTTCCCTTCAAAAATATGTTTTCTCCCTTCCTTTAAAAAATCCCAAAATAATCTTTTATGGAAAAGTGTTTTTACCATGTTAAAAAATGTTTTTTTAAAAGAAAATGTTTCAAAAATTTTCTTCCTTTTTTAATAAAATCCAAAAATTGGGTCAAAATAAAAAAAGAAGTTTTCAGAAAAGAAGTTTCTTTTACCACTTTGGAATTCCTTTTAATAAGGGTCTTTAAAAAAAAAAAAAAGTTTTCTCAAAACTTCTCAATAAAATCTTTTAGAAGGAATATGCTTTTTCAAAATAATAAAGGTTGATGTCGTAATTTTCTTCATGCACTTTAATTTCAAGCATTTTCTTAGAATAGTTGTAGTTAAGGATTTGTGTTCATGGCTCATTCCCTTGAGTCCTTGAACTCTCTTTAAACTTACATTATTCCAGTCTTTTTTTTTTTTTGGGCATTAATGAACTTTATTTGTCATCTTTTTTGCATGATGAAAAGGAGAAAAAATGTGGATGATAACAAGGTGCTATTCTTCCTTGTAGTGTTATTAGCTCGCCTACTTACAATAGCTAGTATTCACATGCTACATATTTATTAAATATTCTATTCACATGTCTTTGTATTTATTTTAAATGTTCTCTCACATGTTACCCATGAATATACCTCATATGTCTTGATTGTAAATATTCTTTGGAGCTAATATTCACATGTTAGCTATATGGTAAATATTTACTCACATTTATATATGTATATTGTTTGCAAAAACCTTTTCAAAAAAACCAAATGTCAAGTATTTTATTTCTTCATAAAAAGATAACATTTGAAATAAATTAAGATGAAGTACTATCTTTAGATAGGCATTGTGGGGTGCCTAACACCTTCCCACATGTAACCAAATTTCCGAGTTCATGATCTTTGGTTCGAGATTTTTTGGTTTGCTTCAATTAATGAACCCTTAAAATTTGGTTTAGTTAATTAGGTAACCTAAAATGAATAAGACCACTAGGTGACCAATCACACCTAATACAAAACCAATGATTGGTGGTGACTCTTAAAATAAACGTAAGAAAAAGGGGCTTCCATTCACACACCCCAGCCTAGAGACGAAAGCACACAAGAGTCATGTCACCAAGTAATCAATGTGTGACAAAACCTGAAAGAAAACTTGATTTTTGGGGGTGTCCACAACTAGTCTATTCAAAACATCTAAAAAATTGAATTACAAAATACTAGACATTCAGATTGCAATGAGTGAATGACATTTCAATTTTTTCAACAACCAAACACATTAGCATAATGCTAGTATTAGTAATTATTAAATCATAATATTAAAGAATCAATCAAACACCGAAAACATTTGGCCTTTAAGAGGAGTGAAAAAATTACCTTCACCATGGTTGATGTCAGTGGTGAGAGACAGATATGTAAGTGAGAGAGAAGAGGAGGCTGACTTCTATGTTGTGAGAAGAGATTTTTCATTTATAGAGAGATAAGAGGAGCTGTTAGCTGGTAGAAGGAGACGAAGAGAAAAAAAAAAAAAACTAAGAGAATGAGAAGGGAGGTGGAGAAGAGAAAGGTAGAAGCTACTAAGGGTCTAAGAGTGAGAGTGAGAATGAGAGATAATAGAGCAAGGTTTTGTTTTGCTTTTTCGCCTTTTGAGTCATTATTGAATTCTTTTAATTTTGTTTTGTTTACTGATTTGTCACTTTTGGTTGGGTTTGTGCTAGTTAAATAGATATTACTATAGTAGTTAGACAGACTTGGATGTGTTGTTAGTAATAGTTAGTAGTCTTTGAAGTTTAACTTAGTTACTTAGTAGTTAGGAGTCTTAGTTAATGAATATTACAGCTAGAAGTAGAGCTTAGTAGTAGTAGTTAGTGCTGCTTACTTAGTAGTATAGTTTGTGTAGACACTAGACAGTAGATGCTTTAGGCTTTACTTTCATTTTGTATATTTTTTTTCCTTTCATTTTACTCTATCTTTTTCAATAAATAGGGGGCACAACATACAAGTTCATTCTACCTTTTATGATTATGTTAACTAGGAGCAGTTTAGCACACCTTGCCAAGTAGTTTTTAGATATTTTTTGGGAAAAAAAAGTTAAAAAAACAGGTGGGCCACGGGTCGAGTTAGGTTGGCTACAAAAAAATGGGTGGATCGTGGGTTGGCCATATGTAATTCGGGCCAAGAAATCAAGTTTGAGCTTGGCCAAAATGGGCGAGTTCAATTCAGGTTAGTGAATTTCAGCCCATTTTGCCATGTCTGTTTGAGACCCACTTAATTTTATAATGGTTTTTGTATGCTATTTACAGTAATGGGTGGTTCCATTTTGTGTTTCATGTAGAAGCAAACTATGATATCTTGGTCATTTTCAAGTTCGGTAGTTGGGTTTTGTTTGGTTTGAACTTTTTGTTTTTATTTTATTTTGGGAAGTTCATAGTAGATCAAGAAGTAGACTTGGAGTTCATATATTCTTAGGACGTTGGTAAGATTGAGACACAAGTTTGCATGTTGAACTTCTTCTTTTTTGGTGTTATGTGCTTAAGGATGTCTTTATGAGATGGGGAATTGGTTGAAGTTTTTATGATGTGTTATCTGGACTCGCTATTAACATGGTTTTAAAAATCAAACCAGACCGGCCGGTTCAACTTGTTCAACTAGGAACTGGACCTTAATCTAGTCCAATTATTAGTTAAAACCGTAAATGAAAGAAAAACTGGACAAACAGTACAAATCGCCGGTTCAACCGGCATAATCGGGAACCGATGCAGTTAAACCGATTTTAGCATTTCTTCACAAATACTTCAGCTGTTGTGTTTTTTAACCCAAAAAAAAAATTAAAAATTAAAAAGAGAGATCTTGTTTCAGATTTAAGAAGAGAGATTTTGATTTTGAAAATGTTCTCTCAAGTATGAAATGGTGAAGCCTAAGACACTAATAGTGACCCAAAAACATCAGATTTACTTTACTTACCTTTTGGTCAAAAGAGAAAAAAAAAAAAAAATCAGATTTACTATATTTGTGTTGAGGAAGAACCAAAGAAGCCTAAAGGTAAGAAGATTTGTAATGATTTGTCTACTTCAGTTGAGGCTTTTTTTTGCTGCTCTTGCCTCTTGAACATGCACATATTCATGAGAGAGAAAGAGAGAGAGAGAGAGAGAGAGTGAGAGAGAGTATTGAAGAAAGAGATATGAAAAGCAAAAAGTGAGATGAGAAATATGCACAGAACTATTGTTGAACCAATTGTGTGGATGTATGGATTTCAAAATGTGTGGTAGTTGGGATATTAAAGTGTAGAATGTGTGGAAGGAAAAAAAAAAAAACAAGTGGGCAATGATATTGCTACCCATTGGTGTACTAAGTAGAATGTGTGGAGGGAAAAAATATCATGTGGGCAATGATATTGCTACCCATTGGTACACTTACTTTTTGTTATTTGAAAGGCTAAAAAATAATTAAAAATATTTTATAGTGGGCTTGTGGGTTATTATTTAATTTTTTAGTTAAAATGACTAGTTATAAAATTATTAATTTATTTATTTTTATAATTATTAATTAAATTATTTATGATGTCACCAGTTCGACCATCGGTTGAACCTCGGTCTGACCAGAAAATCAGTAACCGGTCCCTTTTCTGGTTTTTTCACCATACCGGTTTTTAAAACCCCTTTTATTTTTTTTATTTTTTTTTATAAGAAATACATTAACTTTATTAAACTGAAAAGAAAGGAGATACATCTTAAGCCATTGCAGCCTTAATAATGTTTGGAGTTTCCTCAATCCAAGTTACAAACGAATCTAAATTTTTTGCAAATTGTGCCCCTATTTCCTTGGCATCTAACATGTGAGAATTGTACCGCTCTGAAATCTTGTAGCTATATGAGACATGCTGAGATGATGTTTAAGATAGCTAGCAAAGGAGTGGAGGTACCATTGAGAACCCAAAAAACCAGTTCTGAGTTGCATTCAAAAATAACTTCTTGGAGCCCCATGTCTCGTGTGAAAATAATACTTTCTTCCATTGCTTTGGCTTCTACCTCTATTGGGCCTAGTGGCACCCATAACTTCTTACTCATGGCTGCAAGAGCTTGACCCTCATGGTTTTGAGCTATCACCCAGCCTGCAACTGTTTGAAGACAGCATTGTCGACGTTTATTTTGTACCAGGAGTTGCTTGGTGGGGACCAAGTGAAATTGTGTGGGGCAATGGGTGGCTTGATCTTGTGCTTTGCAATCTGATACTCCTCAAGAAGAAGCATTGCCTTCTGAATAATACTAGTGCATGTTTTCCTAGCTCCACTTGTTCTAGCTGCATTTCTATTGTGCCAAATGCTCAAAGCCAGAGTCATAATGATGCCCAAGAGTTCATCTCCAACGTGTTGGATTAACATCAGATGCCATATGAGGTCTATGAAGGTGTCAAATCGTAGCCTGTGGTATTGGATAGGAATGCTAGAAGAGACCCAGACTTCACGAGCATTTGGGCAGTCCCATAGAGCATGTCTGCTTGTTTCAGCTTCCACACCACAAATTTCACAGGTTGGATCATTGACAATTTTTCTACTGCAGAGATTTGTCTTTGTTGGCAAGACATCCTTACATGCCCTCCATGCAAAATACCGAATCTTGTTTGGGATATGTAAGCGCCAGAGGGTCCTCCAAAATACACTTGTATTTTCATTGTTGGAGGGTCCACCGTGGGAGGTAGATGTGCTGCCAGAAATGGAGAGGGAAACCTTATATGCACTGCTAACAGAGAACAGGCCTCTTAGCGTGAAAGCCTAAACAATGCGGTCATGTGGAAGTGTATGGATGAGTGGTATACTGAGGATGGCTTGGGCGTCATGGGGTGAGAAAATTTCTTTTATGAAGCTTATCCTCCATTGCCAAGTCTCATGATCAATCAAGGAGCTAACCTGTGAGCTTGTAGGCAGGGGATGAGGTTGAGAGGTAATGTGGAAAGTAGAGCTAGTGGGCAGCCACTTGTTTATGCAGACCAAGATAGAGTCACCGTTACCAACCTGCCATTGGTACCCCTATTGGACAATCTGTTGTGCAGCCAAGATGCTTCTCCAAGCATAAGATGGTGATGATCCTAGAGAAGCAGTAATGAAGTCTCCATCAGGAAAATATCTGGCTTTGAGAACTCGGTGAACCAGGGAAGAAGTGTGTCTTTGTAGACGCCACCCTTGTTTTGCTAAGAGAGCTAGATTGAATGCCTTTAGGTCACAGAATCCCAAACCTCCTCCATTTTAGGAACACAAATTTTATCCCAAGTAATCTAAGCTGTCTTGTTTTTCCCATTTTTTTGCCCACACCAAAACTGACGGACCATTCTAGTCATATCATCACACAATGCAGTTGGAAGTAAAAAGACACTCATGGTATATGTAGGGATAGCTTGAGCCACTACTTTTTTGAGAATTTCTTTCCTTGCATGGGATAATAATTTCTCCTTCCAGCTAGAAAGCTTATTGTCCAACCTTTCTTTTAGACGTCGAAATGTATTACATTTCTTTTTTTCCACCAAAGATGGAAAACCCAAATAGGTCTCATGTTGTTTGATGATTTCAGCCCCAAATCGATTTTTTATGGTGTCTTGGATGTCTTGTGAAGTATTGTGACTAAAGAATAGTGTGGCCTTTTAACGGTTCAGCTGTTAACCCAATGAGTTTTCATAGATTTCCAAAATTTCTTCTAGAGTGGAGCATTCTTCAATTGTTGCATGAGGCTGTCATTTGCAAAGAAGAGACGTGAGATTTTTGGACCCCTTGATGCCACACCAGTCAAAAAGCCCCTTTCCATTGATTTTTTAAGCAAAGCTAATAGTCCATCTGCACAAAATAGAAACAAAAAAGGGGAGAGGGGGTCGCCTTGGCAAATACCCCTAGTAGGAGTAATATGGCCAGGAGGCTGTCAATTAATTTTTATGGAATAAGTAACTGAGGTAACACATCTCATAACCATCTTTACCCAAGAATCATATGCATAATTTTTTCTAAGCAGCCCCATTCAACCAATAAAAAGCTTTACTCATGCCAAGTTTTAAAGCCATTTCCCCAAATCTACCAGTTCTTTTTTGTTTGATGTGGTGCACAGTTTCATAAGCTACAAGCACATTATCATTAATGAGATTGTAAGACATAAAACCACTATGATTTTCACTTATCATCTTGGGAAGAAAGCATTTTAAGCGATTTGCTAAAACTTTTGAGGCTAGTCTAGAAACAACATTACTAAGACTGATGGGTCGGTATTGGGTAATCTTTTTTGGGTTTTTTACTTTTGGGATGAGCACAATATGGGTTTCGTTAAACTTTTTTTTTTTTAGGGGGGGTGGGCAATGCCATGATTGAGAAAATTGAGCACAGTATTTGTAATATAATCACCAACCAAAGACCAAAAGTGCTAATAAAAGAGAAGAGGCATACCATCAGGGCCAGGAGATTTTTTTTTGGCGCATTTGCTTTAGAGCTCTATGGACTTCTTTAGCTATGAATTCCTGGGTTAGGGAGTTGTTTATGTCTGCAGACACAACCAGTTCTATAACATCTATCAAAGTGGTTGTATTCATTGGGCCCCATGAGCAGAAAATATTAGAGAAATAGTCCACTGTGATTTATCCAATTCAAAACTCACCCCCCTGCCAATCCCTATTTTCATCACATAAGCCATGAATAATATTGTGCTATTTGCGATTGGTAGCCTTTGTGTGAAAAAAACTTGTGTTTCGATCCCCTTCTGTGAGCCAAAAATTCCTTGAGTGTTGTTTCCACATGGTGTTCTTGGCATCCAACCAAACATTCAGTGCACTGTGGACTTCTCTGATTTCAGTGTCAGTTGCCGAGTTACTAGGCAGCAAGTCCAGCGCTTGTAGTCTTTTCTGCAAACTATCAATCCTTTGTCCCATGTGTCCAAACTCAAACTTGTTCCAAGCTAGCAGCCTATCTCTACAGCTTTTAAGGAAATTTGTCATTGGATGCCCATCAGGTTTATATAGACCTTCATGCCAAGAATCTTCCACCACCTCTATGCAACGAAGGTCTCGTAGCCAACCTGAAGAATTTCTTGAATGGCCTTCGGCAATGACGATTGTTTTGAATGCGGAGAGAAAGCATGTAATGGTCTGAGGTTGAAGATGAGAGATGATGGACAACAGCCCCTTGGAATAGTCGTTTACATGTGGTATTCACAAGTGCTTTATCTAGACGAATGCATAAATGGCCCTGTGATCCATTGTTTTTTGACCATGTGAAAGGGGAGCCAACAAATCCCAAGTCATGGAAGCCACAGTGAGCTATAACTTGGCGGAATTGATCAAGTTGCCTGGCTGGATGATATGACATCCTGATGTTTCTGCATGACTGATAATCTCACTATAGTCCCCAATGCATAGCCAACAGAGGTGGTTGGACTGTCTAAGAGATTCAAGGATAGACCATGTTTCCTCACGCCTACTTGTGTCCGGTTGTTCGTAAAAACTTGTTATTCTCCATGTTAATCTTGTAATGGTGCATATGACATAAGCATTGATGTACCAGCATGAGAAACCTTGAATTGCTACCTTTGAGTCTGGTTTCCATAGAAGTGCTAGGCCCCCGCTCTGACCATGGCTAGAGACTACTAAACCTTGTGTGTATCCGGGTTCTTGTTGTTTTTCTTCATCGCTTCCTGTGACAACCTCATCTCCATCAAAAAGACGAATTGGGGAGCTTCCTTTTGTAATGCTCGCTTGAAAGCATGAACTGTGCGAAGGTTCCCAAGCCCCTGACAATTCCAGTTGATGGTACTCATTGGACCTGGCCGTGCTACGCAGTAGCCACCGCCGATCCTAGTTGTTTAGAAAAGAGCTTGCTTAAGGCCATAGTGTCTTCATTCACCTTTTGTTTCTTATCTGGGTTCAGGACTACTTCAGATGTGCTTCCACTGAGTTTGCGCCATGAGCCTAAACGAGATATGTTTGTGTACGTGGGAGTAGTTATGCATTAGGCTAAACCTTCTCTTGTCCATGTACCTTTCACTTGGGCCTTGATGGTTGGCGTAGGAATAGTGGGCCCATGACTTGGCCCAACAACTTTGGCCTTATCTGATATTTTAACTACTTCCATATCGGTCTTGGTGATAGGCCAAAAATGGATTGACTCCTTTAGCAAATTAATTAATTGATTAATTATCCAAGTTAATTAATTAAGTCAATTTAACATGCAATAGTGTGGTAGCACAAAAAAATCACTAACTAAACTAAATGTAGCGGAAAATAAATTTGACACAGGTAATTTTTTTACGAATAGGGAAAACCACCGAGGCAAAACCCCATCGGGTGAATTTAAGGTTACCACTTCTGAGAATCCACTATTATCAATAACAAGTGGTTACAAGTAAAAGGAATCCCAGTACCCAATACCAACCTACAATTGAACCCTTACCCCAATACCCAATTGGACTTGTATTGTAGTGGCGATCTTTCCGTTCAATGCATAAATCCCAGTACGTGACTAACCAATGATGCACGGATCCTAGTATGAGACTAACACACCAACTTGAGGAAGATGTTGGCTGCGAAGTTCTTCAGTTTATCAACAAAAAAGATTAAGAAGCTCCTTGGTCACAAAACCCTTGGTGTAAAGACGCAGTAGCTTCTACAAAGAAGATGATGAACTAAAGCAATTTTTGCATCTGGTCACAATATGCGTGTATTCTATTTTCAACACCTTGCATTACTTGTGGCGGCTCTTAAAACAATCTTTATATATGTCTAGGGTTGTGAGAAAAGAAACCCTACAAAAATACTTAAGGATATGCGTGTAATTAGATTTGAAAAACCTGATTTTATAATTCTCGACAAATATAACTTATGTCGAGCTTTTGTCGAGCTTCAACATTAAATCTCAATAGAAAGAATTCTATAGAGATTTTTGTCAAGCTTTTATGAACAACACTTCTTCACTTGTTTCTTGGTCAGATTTGCATGGCTTCAACACTAAACTTGAACACCTGTTTCTTGAAGTACTAAACCCATCCTAAATCTACCCAATTACAAGTAAAGTGTGTTTTGTCAAAAGATTGGCCAATTACTTCACATATGTCCATAAAAATCTCCCCCTTTGGTAATCCGTGACAAAACCACAACAAACAAATGAATAATGAGAGAAGTCTTAAATCACTAAACTCATAATCACTTGTTGAATTACAAAATAAATCTAACCCTAGCACAAACTCTTGAAAAACTTTGCAAGAAGAGAGCTCAGGGCATGGTAGACTTTCACAACCTGTCTTTCTGAAACACTTAAACAAAAGTCATCAAGGCATCATGTGTGAAACAAAAATAAAGATTGTATACGTAAAGAAACATGTATATAAAGATAGAAAAGAAACAACACATGGAAAGATAGGTGAAAAAACATACATCATCATCACATATATGTGAAAAAATAAATTACAATATATGTCATAAATGGTCATAAGACCGGTATACATGATTGAATGTTCAAATAGTGTGTAAAATACCTATGAACGTTTAGACCCCCAATTTACAAATTACCAACACAAGCTTATAATCAAACAATATATGTGTGGAATATAAAAATAAGCTAAAACAGAATTGGTAAAACAATCTAAACCAAAATTAATCACAACCACAACAATAATTAAAAGGCAAAGATTAAGGGAAGAGAGATGCAAACACAAAGACAACACAGTGATGTGTTATCGAAGAGTAAATCGAAGTCCTCAGCAAAAAACCTCTTTGCCGCCCTCTAAGCGGTCAATAATCCACTAGAGAATAAAGTTGGGATACATGAATAACAGAAGACCCTCCAAGCCTAATCTACCTAGTGCACCTAAGCCCTCTAAGCTTCTTACTCCAACAGGGTTACGTCGAACCTTGTCTTATCTAGTTTATCGGATCCCGTAATAACCCATTGCATCAACCAAAATGAATTGGTCCCTTCTAAACTGCTTCCTAAGCACCAAATAACCTCCTCACAGATATGGGTATGGTGAGATAAGGATTTGTCTAATGTACTTCTCAAGGATATATCAATGGAGATGGTAAGAGTAGAGGAATTTAGAGAATTAAAGGATGAAGATTGTGGATGAAGATTGTGGATGAGTCAATCTTGTTTTTTTTTAGGGTTTCTCTCTCAAAATTCTCTCTGGAAGCTCTTTACATTTCGTGGGTATATGGGTATTTATAGTAAGGTGAGTGAGGAATGTGAACAATCAGTTTTCATCAAACAGGGCATTCTGGCGACTCAAGCTTGCAACTGGAATGAGTCGTGAGTTTGAGTTGCGAGTTAACTGCCTGACCAGTCTGGAAGTTTTGTTTTATAGTGCACTAGTTGGCGTAACCCTTCAGCTCCCCTACATGCTTCACATGTGTGCCACCTTTGGCGACTCGCCAGTCGTGAGTTCCAGTCGCGATGCTCTTCTTAAGTGCACACTCTTGAGCTTTTCTTTACACTCTCTCACACAATACCCTTACATGATTCCCACCTAAATACAGGGTCTTTAAATGCTGAATTACAAGCAAATTTGGCATGGAATAAAGCCAATAAAATGATTGAATAAATTCAACCTTACAATCTCCCCCTTTGCCTATTCTGTGACAAAACCCAAAAACAAACTCTAGACTTAACATGTGAGTTGGGAACAGTTGAACAGAACTCACTTACACCTAACTCTAGAATCTGTGAAGCTCTTGGGCCATACAGACAAGTATTTCCTGAAAACAACAACACAATACGATCATTGTAAGCAGAAAACTTGAAACGCATATAGAGCAAGCACAATGTGATCAAGCAAAAAGGAATGTAGCAATAAAACATGGTTTGACCAAAAAAGAACAATCACTATAAATAGTGACTATAATGATCATTTACACAAGGAATGAACATCCGAACATGCAAGCTAATAAGCTCAATGCAAAGTATCATTTGCATGTCCAACACTCAACTGATACAACAACACAAGGTAATTGCATTAAGGATATAAAATCTGACAAAGGCATAAGAATGATGTACTTAAAGAAATACATAACATTAACAACAAGTACTAAGCTACAAAGCATGGGTACAAACACAATATACTGAATATAAACTTAAATATATAAACCAAAGTACCAAAAGCTTCAACAAAAGCACTAAAAACATATAAGAGTTTAAACCAAAGTATTTAACAGAGTGTTGTGCAAACCCATATTAAAATTATCCAAACATAACACCAAAAACCATAGACAACATAAAGTAAAATGCTTAAGGTTTTGCTGCTCCCCCTCAAGAGCTACTTACTCCCCCTTTTTGACCGGAATGGCCAAAGGGCTACTGTTGGGTAGTGAAGCTGTCAAACTTTGTTGAAAGAAGATTCATCAGCTCTTGGATAGCAGCCAGCCTGTCAGATTGCTCATTCTGGATGTCTCGAAGCTTGTCAATCCATTCAAGGATGATCTAAAATGCATCTGGAGGTACTGTAGAGGATGATGAAGCTTGGCTCCTTTTGCCACGGCTTCTAGAGATTAAGGGTTGTCCTTCAGCTTTTGTCTTAGTATCCATAGGTTCTCCTTGTGCTTGTTCACCCTCCTCTTTGTCACCCGGAAGACGAACTTTGATCCGTGCAATAATTAGAGCATTGATAGCTGGAGGAGCAGTCATGAGGCTGAGGTCTTAAGGAATTTCCACACCTTTTGCTTGAAAGAGCCTCATGAGTAGGCTAGGAAGAACTAGCTTTGGCCTTGAAGATGTTCTTGTTTCATCAGCAATAATGCATAAAGCATGAGCACTAATATCAATGTAAGTGTTCTCCCGAAGCCCCATGAGAAAAATGGCTATTGCATTATTGATGGTGGTCATCTTCTTTATTGGGTACAGGTAGAACATCATAATGTATGTGAGACATCTAAGGTCTAGTGGAAAGGCAGTTTTGTTGAGACATCTTCCTTCTCGAAGCCCATCAATATGTGATTGAATCGTCTCTATGGAGAGCATTATATCCTTGTAATGAGTGAAATCATGCTCTAGATCCTCAAAACCAAGAACATCATCAACATCCTCCAAGTTAATGGTGAACTCTTTACCTCTAATCAACCAGTCAATTTCATCCTCTTGTAAGATTGCATTGGCATAGAATTCACGGATCAACGGTTCACACACTCCCAGGAGATCACCAAGGAGCTCGTCCTAACCTCTATCTTGAAAACAACCCAGAATAAAGTAATCCTTCAAATCCACCAAGTCCACAAATCGTTCTTGAATAATTGGAGCCTTTGTAAAGAACTGATTGTATCTTTCAAAATGTTTGGTAGACCTGAACCAAGTATTGTCCATTTTCATCCTTTTGTCAGCCTTATGTGCAGTAGTCTTTTTCTTTGGAGTCATCTACAAAAACATAGTAGCAAAGGCCACAAAACAAAGCACAGCATATGGTAACACCAAAAATTAGTAGCAATAAAATGGACTTAGAATAGATCAAAGATTTGATCTACAACACATCTCAGCAACAACTTAACATGAGAAAACACATAGCATTAATGCTCAATAGAGTGTTATCTTTAAGGCCCCAAGCATAACACAGTGTGTGTGTGAGCAAATATCATCATGTAAAAGCTAGGGCATGTTGAAAAGCACATCACTAGAGATGCAATTTTCAATCATTGAAAACCACGAACTTCCTACAACCATTGTACTCCATGAAATCCTCAAGAACACAAGAAAATGCTTATGAGACATTTTACCATGGGTATGATATGCACAACACAACACTAGTAAAATATATATAACTCAAAAATGAGAAGTAAGCATGAAAACATGTGAAACAAGCATTATATTATCAAAAACAATAGATCCCATTCAACAAACTCAACAAAATAAACCCAACACATATTTGAACATCACATTTTTCAAATCTCAACAACTCAAAAAAAAAAAAAAGAAAAAAAAAAGAAAAAAGAAAAAAACAAGGAATCAAAGGCTATGAACATGAAATACTTTGAGAAAAATAGAAAGCCCATACCTTTTCTTGAAGTTTGAAGAAGAGATGATGATGAAAATGGTGGATTTTTGAGAGAAACACGGTGAATTTGTGAGAGAGATGAACGGACAAGACAATGAACAGCCAAAGTGAGCGAGGGAAAAATTGAAAAGTTTTTAAAAATTGTCCTTAAAGCACAAAACACGCGATTTTCGAGACTAAAATGAGTCGTGAACAAGTCGCCAGACAAAGTCACCAAAAATCCCTGAGACAAAATTTGAAAAATTTGTTTAAATGTTTTTCCCAACTGGAAGGTCCACTCCCGAGGAAGTCGTGAAACTTTCTGAGTAAACCTCGCGATTAGAGCTTTTACTCGCGAACAAGTCGCCAAATTGAGTCACGAGAAACCTAAAAACCCAGATTTTTGAAAAAAATTTTTAAGTCTTTTTTGCGACTGGGACTTTGACCCTCTAGTGAGTCGCAAAAACCTTCTGCGTAAGCTCACGACTGGGGCATGCGACTGGCTTGACCCGCGAGGCAAGACGCCAGAATAGGGCTGCACAGTTTTTGAAATTTTTGACATTTTTCAAACCAAAATACTTTCCAAAAACAATTAAAACACTCAAAAATATTTTTGTATTTGATCAACATATAATTGAGCATGTGCAACACATTTAATCAAGTACAATCACACAAATGAATAAGGCATTAATTGAACATAGACATGTGTGATGTGTGTGGGTACCAATGATGAGATAGTCCTTAGTCTAATGTGAAGTTTCAATGATCAATTCAACCAAGTCATACACAATTAGCATGAGGAAAAGTGACCAATCTCAATTATAGAAATATGCATATATGACCTCCCACATAAACTTGATTACATAATTTTGAAGCTTTTTATTTGGCTTCATACACATCATATCATTTGATCTTTTTGAATCAATACATCTCTTTTTGAGATCGATGCCTGAAATTTATGATATTTCAATTTGATGAGCAAGCCTTTGGCTTTTTGGGCATCATATATTTTTATAAAGGTCGCTTTCCCTTTTTCCTAGTCAAATACCTAGTATGTGTGTCGGCTTTTGCAGCTCATTATCTCTTTTCATTTTGAGATTTACATTTGTTGAGCTCTTTAAGCAAAAAACAATAAAATAGTGGGAAGATATATAGGCACAAGTCTATGCAAGTTTCAAGATTAACAAAACCATTGACTAATCATTCATGACAAGTTAGAAGATCTATTTACAACAGTCACATAGATGTCAATATTTTTCCCACAATGATATGAGTGCATAAAGAACAAGCTATGCTCGTAAATGCACAAAGCCATTAGTACAAAGGTACAAGGCAAAACATGCTTGTGACAATACATAATAATGCCGATCAAACTTTTTGGATTTTCTACTTTTTATGTGCTTTTGGATTTTTGACACAAGAAGAACAAGTAAAGATTGATAAAATAAAAAAAAGAAAAAGTAAAAACATTCAAAGTAAAAAGCAAACAAACAAAACAAAAATTTTCAACACTTGCTAAAGAGATAACATATAACACACAACCAATCAATGTCACAAAACATCGGAAGTATTAATGCATGAACATGTTGTAATGCTTATGCATGTGTACCCTTCTTCACCCACACGACACTTGGGGTGATATCCCTAGAGGATTGGGTACGATCGTTGTGACTTTCAAACCTTCTGGTGAAGCTTGCAAAACAAGTGGTGAATGCATCAATCATCCTCACCACATCCCTCACTCCGGGATCACCTTTTTGACCTTTATATTGCTTAGCAGTCCAATTCCCTTTACCATGTTTTGGTCATCTCGACCTTTGAGCACTTGAATTCTTCAATGCTTGAAGCTTATAACAATTAGGTCTGGTGTGTCCTTGAATTCCACAATGATGGTAGAAATGTTAAGTTCTCGGACCTCTTTGTGACTTTGGGAGAGATTTCCCTTTACCTTTAGTTTTGACCACTGATTGGTTAGGAGGCTTAGTCAGTAACCTTTGGTCAATCACATTCTACTTCTTCTCCCCCTTCACTTTCTCAGCAGTAGTGGTAGCTACCATCGGTTCCTTGGCTTTCAAAAACTTCATTTCCTTGGATATATTAGCAGTCGAACTACTCTCTCTGGTGTATCCCAATCCACTTCTCTCGGAGAATGGTTTTTGGTGAGTAAGTACATCATCAAGCTTCTTGGCTCTCTCTGGTGTATCCCAATCCGCTTCTCTCAAAGAATGGTTTTTGATGAGCAAGTACATCATCAAGCTTCTTAGAGGAAGCCTGCTCTACTTCAGCATTCGCTTGAATCACCTCAAGCTCAAGGAATTTGATTTTTGAATAAGCTTCGGTTAACTTTCCGTTTAGAGTCTCCATTTCACATTTGGTCTCCTTGTATCACATTGGAAGACTTCTATAATCTTCCTCTACCCTCTTTATCTTTTTAATGGCTACCTTAGCCACTCTTGCATATTCTCCTGACTTCTCAAGGAGGGAATTGTATGTTTCTTGTAGTCCCACTATTCTTTTATCATCCTCAACATCAGATTCTTTTACTACTCCCATTGATTCCACTTCAGTGTGCTCCCCAAGCTCTTCCACTAGCAAACTCAAGTCATCCGAAGATTCAATTGGAGCAATGTTCATAAAGGCGGAGTAGTTCCCTTCTCCATCACAGCTTTCTTTTGAATATGAATTGGAAGAGTTTGAATCACTAAGAGTAGTGGCATACACCTTGCCCTTCCCTCTCAAATAATTGGGAAACTCTTTCTTGAGATGTCCATGTCCGTTGCATTCGAAGCACGTGACTCCTTGAGAGGATTGAGACTCCTTCCCACCTTTCCTCTTGAAGTCCTTTTTCTCCTTTCCGAAGATTGCAAATTTTCCCTTCTCAGCAAATTTTCCATTCTTCTTGAACTTTAAGAATTTTCGGAAATTCTTCACAAGATATGCCACATCTTTCTCAACCTTATCCTTATCTAATGAGTTGTGAGCTTCCATCCTCTCATTAATCGTCTTAAGAGCAAGGATTTGCTCTTCCTTTGTGATGGCAATGATAACTTATATGTTTGAAGTGAGCCAATTAGTTCTTGAACTTTGATATCATCAAGGTCCTTACTCTCTTCAATTGCTATAACCTTTGCATGGAAGCTCTCCGGTAATGATCAAAGGATCTTCCTCACTATCTTTAAGTCCTCCATCTTCTCACCTAAGTTGAACTTGCCAATAACCACCTCATTCAGCTTGCCATAGAATGAGTCGAATGACTTGTCTTCACTCATTTTCAGCTTTTCAAATCGAGTGGTTAGCATCTACAACTTAGTGTCCTTCACCTTCTTCGTGCCTTCATAAGTGGTCTTCAATATTTGCCATGCCTCCTTGGCAATTTTTACGTGAGAAATCTTGTGAAACTCATATGGGAAAACACCATAAAAAATAACATTTAGTGCCTTGCTATTTGCATTAGCTGCCGCGAGGGTTGCCTTATCCCATGTGGATTTGCCAGCCTCTGGCCTAGTCCATCATACATCTATTGCATCCCAAACAGTCTCATCGATTGAACATAGGAATTCCCTCATCTGGAGTGTCCAAAAGCCATAGTTGCTATCATCAAAATATGGTGGAGCATTTAGTGATTGAGATTGATCCATCTCAAATGGGGTCAAGGATTACACTTAGGTAATTAAACCACAGTAGGTGCACCCATTCTAATACCAATTGAATATTCAAATAGTGTGTAAAACACCTATGAATGTTTAGACCCCCAATTTACAAATTACTAACACAAGTTTATAATCAAACAATATATGTGCGGAATATAAAAATAAGCTAAAATAGAATTGGTAAAACAATTTAAACCGAAATTAATCACAACCACAACAGTAATTAAAAGGCAAAGATTAAGGGAAGAGAGATGCAAACACAAAGACAACACAGCGATGTGTTATCGAAGAGGAAACTGAAATCCTCGGCGAAAAACCTCTCCACCGCCCTTCAAGCGGTCAATAATCCACTAGAAAATAAAGTTGGGATACATGAATAGCAGAAGACCCTCCAAACCTAATCTACCCAGTGCACCTAAGCCTTCCAAGCTTTTTGCTCTAACAGGATTACGCTGAACCTTGTCTTCTCTAACTTACCAGATCTTGCAATAACCCATTGCATCAACCAAAATGAATTGGTCCCTTTTGAACTGCTTCCCAAGCACCAAATAACCTCTCACAGATATGGGTATGGTGAGATAAGGATTTGGCTAATGTACCTCTCAAGGATATATCAATAGAGTGGGTGAGAGTAGAGAAATTTGGAAAATTAAAGGATGAAGATTGTGGATGAGTCAATCTTGTTTTTCTTTAGGGTATCTCTCTCAAAATTCTCTTTAGAAGCTCTCTACATTTCGTGGGTATAAGGGTATTTATAGTAGGGTGAGTGAGGAATGGAAACAGTCAGTTTTCATCAAACAGGGCATTCTGGCGACTCGAGTTCAAGATTGGAATGAGTCACAAGCTAACTTCCTGGCTAGTCTAGAAATTTTGTCCTTTAGTGCTCCAACTGGCGTGACCCTTCAGCTCCTCTACACTTCACATGTGTGCCACCTTTGGCGACTCGCCAGTCATGAGCCAATCGCGAGATCCAGTTGCGAGGCTCTTCTTGAGTGCATACTCTTGAGCTTTTCTTCACACTTTCTCATACACTACCCTTACATGATTCCCACCTAAATACAAGGTTTTTAAATGTTGAATTACAAGCAAATTTGGCACGGAATATAGCCAACAAAATGATTGAATAAATTCAACCTTACATGATGTAAAAGAAAGAAAAGAAAAATACATAAGAACTTCGCTATATCCCTCAAAAAGTATACATAGTCCACCTATAAAAAATGTCCTATTCTAACTCTCCCCCTAAATACAAGACTACTTTCATCCTAAAACTATTCCCTCTTTTTGTCATGAATGATAAAGGGAAAGTCATCGAGAGGTCGTCATCCTCATCCTCATCATCACTAACATCGTCATCCTTGTCAGCCAAAGCCTCTGGAGAAGGAGATGGAGAGGTAGTGAAACCACCAAGGTGAGCCTGTCGACGAGCTATGCGATCGACATAGGTGTTCATCTAACACATCTCATTGGTGAGAGAGTCAAGACAAGCATCCATGCGTTGAAGCTACACCATGATGGCCTCCAAGGTCACACTAGCTGCCGAAGAAGGAGTAAAGGTGGAAAGAGCCGAGAAGGAGGGAGGAATAGTAGAAGCAGTAGGATCATCTGTTTCCATTTGTAGCCACTTTAGTCTAAGCTGGGGCTCGTTCCGTCGAATAGAACAAGCACTGATTAGACCATGGTGGTGAAATAAGGAGAGTCAGGAATGGGGATGGAGAAGTGTCGGAGGATACGCATGATAGTCGAAGGGAAAATGAGCTTATCATGTGTAGCCGTATCCAGATATACATCAACGATAGAAGTGATGAAGTGAGAATGGAAGTCTATGAAGAGGTCCTCAAGAAGAGACAAAAGAAAATGAGCACGAGGCTCAATGATAGAGTTATAATGAGGCAATGGAGTAAGAGTAAATGTCATCACCATGTTAAGGAATCTCGGACCTTTTGCAAAGCCTGAGCATGTAGTGTTTAGCTTACCACCCCATGTGGAAGGTGTATCACAGAAGTGAGACAGAAGCTCGTCTTTAGACACAATCCAAAGATGCTCACAACCGAGGTAGTCAGGATGTGCTACCCATGGAACATGTTATACCTCAGATATAAGATCCGGGGTAACTAAGATACATGTACCTCTAAATGTCGTAGCAAACTAAGGTATAGAGGTATCAATACCGTGTATATTGGTGTAAAACTCCTATATAAACACGATGGGACACCTCAAGGGACTCTTAAGTAGAGATTCCCAGCCCTGAGTCCGAATGACATCAGGGAGAGGAGTGTCGGCAAAATCCTACAGGATAACATGGCACTCGAGATGAACGCCATGTTTCTGAAAGTTCTCCAAGAAGTCTTTTTGGGCCTTCTCATCATGGAACCAAATGTGGAGAGAAGGGATACGAATAGAAGAAGAAGAATCGAAACCTTGAAGAGGATTCTGACCCTGAGTGGATTTATGCACTTTGGGTGCCATAGCGCAGTCCATGAGAGAGAGAGAGAGAGAGAGAGAGAGAACACATCATAACTAGATAACAAAAGACTAAAAAGAAAAAGAAAAGAAAAGACATAATGTATGCATGAACAAGTGACGTGCAAAATTTAAAGACAATCAACAATGAACAACCACACATCTAAAATGCATGAAACATTGTTAAAGTGCAATGCATGAGAATTATAACATCAAATCAACAACACCAAACCCAACAATTTCACAAAAATCTCAAAAACCCCAAAAATTTTCAAAAACCCCAAAACCTAGTTCTAAAATGCATGAATGCATGTAAAATGAGGGTTTAAGGAAAACATACCAAGTGATCTGAGCTTGATATAGGCCAACAATCATGTGGGTAGAGGGATTTGACTGAGAAGAGGGTGTTTGGGTGAGCGAAAAGTGTTTCTGTTGAGAGAGAATGAGAAAAGTGAGATTCGATATCGTGCTCAGCCTATATGTAGAAAACACATCTCGATGGATTGAAGTATCTATTGAAGATTTGTCGAGCACTAAATCTCGATAGATATGAATCTGTCGAGGTGTTGTTAGGGATCTGTCGATGGTAAAACAAAGAGCATGATGGATCGAGGATCTATTGAGCATATATCGAGCAGACAGAGAGCAAAGAATTTTGGCTCGATGGATCGAAGAAGCTGTGGAGATTCTATCAAGAAGAAACCTAGAAATCTCGATGGATCAAGAAGCTATCGAGCAGACAGAGAGCTCAGAATATTTCTTCAATGGATTGAGGATTTGTCGAGGTCTCTATCGAGAAAAAGAAAGAAGGACTCGATAGAATGGAATCTATCGAGGATCCGTCGAGAAGCTGTCGAGCTTGAAGAAAAGGAGTTTTTCAAAGAAGGAAAAACACATAAATATGAATGCAACAAGCAAGCTACTTAACCAAAGATCCAAACAACATGTTAAGCTCTCAAAACATCTCTTAACAAATATGCAAAGCATTCAAAGATCCAAAACACACACACACACACAGACATACACACACACACACACACACGCACACAACAAGTCTAACCAATTTTATATTTCAAAAACAAGTTAAGACAGTTTAGTGAGCATATATTAATACATGTATTCCTTGTGATAGCCAAATCACATTATACCTGTACATATATCAAAAGTAGCAAAGAATTTGCATGTTGTGTGTGAAAACATAGCAAAAGCGCATAAGTGTCCCATATTATGACGATTTGAGATATGAGAAACTCAAATACACTTATACATAATCATAACTGCTTGATTGAGACTATCACCTTTGAGGTACATCCTATAATATCCACATCTCCTAGAAACATGCTTACAATCATATTTAAAAGCATTTTGATTCTTTTTGCTTTTGTTTTTCTTTGCATATTTTTCTTTTTGAGCATAGAATGCATGGGCATATAAGAGAGAGAAAAGAAATACCCATTTATTTCAACTTAAACATCCCAATTTTGCTGTACCTAAGCACACAGATGTTATACATAATTGGCGGGTTTTAGTGGTGAGATGGTTATTTATGCCTTTCTCTAAGGATTTTCTAGTCATTCCTATCAAAAAGAGTGATATGAGTATGAGATATAAGAGACAATCTTAATTGTACTCATCACAAACACAAAGCACAAAGCTCACTTACTTAGTTGTGCATTGAGATGCTCATCTAAGCTACAAGAGATACAAAGTTTAGAAAACTTTGTTTCAAAGGCCATCCAAGGTACACAAGTACCAATATACACAAACACACACTATTTTTGTATTTTTCAATTTTTTATTTTTTATTTTTATGAAAAGAAAAATAAAACACAAACTGAAAAACAACCAAACAAAAACATAAAGAAACACACAAAGTATAAAACTAGACTGACTCAAAAACAAGAAAGCAAAACCAGCAAGTAATGCAAAAACATAAAGGGAGAGAGAGAGAGAGAGAGAGAAAGTGACTAAATCACTTTGAGTCTTTTTCCTTCCACACCTTGGAAGAACCTTTTCTTTGCAAGAACCTTTGATCCAAAGGTAAGGGGGAAGAATTGAAACCGTTCAAGTTTGAAAGAAACATGAGGGCCTTGAGAAGATCTCCAAGAGGAGTAAGAGAGGATGGAAACTGATTTTAGTTTCCAGAAGAGAGCATGCCATTGCTTTGTTGAGTGGCTAACTTATAGCAATTTGGACAAGTATGCCCTGAAGCTCTGTAGTGATGACAAAAATACGACTTCTTTTGTTGAGACTTTTTTTTGTTTTCCTTCTTAGTCCTAGGGTTTCTAGTCACTTTCTTTTCAACCTTTGGGGGTGCTCCTAGAATAGATTTGCCTTTATCTAAGTTCTCACTAGCTATTTTAGTTTTAGTTTCATCATTCTTAGAATTAACATTATCAGCAGGTGAGACAAACACAGTTGTATTAAAGGAGGCAATATTAGGAGAAGAGAAATCATACCCCAAACCGATTTTTCAGAGGCAGCTTTCTGAAAGCTTAGCATCTCATCGAGCTTTGTACTGGAAGTCCTCTCCAATTGAGCTCTGACTTGAAACAAATCCACTTCAAGCTTCTTGGTCCTTCCAGCCACGATATTGTTCTCAAACCATAGTGCTCCAATAGTTTGATTGGCTTCATCAACCTTGGTAGAGAGCTCTTCTCGATCTAGCTCCACATCACTCAGCTTCTTGGTGGCCAACCTATAAAGTTTCTCATATTTCTAGGAAACCTTGTACAACTTAGCATGGCTGTATGGATGTTACCTTGAACGTCCATTTTCTCAAATTTTGATTCTACCAAGTCCTTTTCTTCATCTACTGCTTCTACGATCCCCTCAGTAGGATCCACTGTGGCTGTAAAGGCACTTAAGATTCCCTCGTCATTAGTGTCATCTGATTCAATCTCAGGCTCGGTGTCACTTAAGGTAGTAGCAAGAGCCTTGCTTTTCCCAATTGACTTGAGATATGTTGGACTTTCTTGTTTCATGTGTCCAAAACCTTGGCATCTAAAGCACTTTGGTCTGGAGGGAATAGTGTACTGACTATCATCTTTAGCATCCTTCTTCCCTTTGTGTTGACTTCTGAATTGTGAAGAATTGGATTGCTTGCGGTCCTTATCAAAGCCTTTCACATTGGCATTCGTCATGAACTTCTTTAACTGCCCAGTGATGTAGGACTTCATCTTGAAATATTTATCATTAGAAGACTCATCAATCTCATTACTTTTGGCCTTCAGTGACATGCTGTTACTTTTGGTTCCTTTCCCCATTCTAGTCAAACCCAATTCATAGGTTTGCAAGTTGCCAACAGCTCCGTCAAAGGAATTTTGTCATTGTCCTTTGATTCTTCAATGGCAGTGATCTTAGCATGGAATCTTTCAGGCAGAGATCTGAGCACCTTTCTTACAATCTTGGGTTCGAGAATCTGTTCTCCAAGACTGAAGGCTGAGTTAACTATGTCCTTTAGCTTAGTATAGAACTCATCAAACATCTCATCCTCTTCCATCTTTATCTCCTCAAAGCTAGTAGTGAGCCTTTGGAACTTTGAGTCCTTGACAACCATAGTCCCTTCATAGGTTGTCTGAAGAATGGTCCATCCTTCCTTAGCAATTTTAGTCAAGGATATCTTCTTGAACTCCTCATTGGTCACCACACTAAATTGGGCATTCAATGCTCTGCTATTGAAATTTGCCTCTTTGATCTTGGCCTCATCCCAATCAGCTGGCACTTCCTTTGGCTTAGTCTAGCCAATCTCTATAGCTTGCTAGATCTTCTCATCTAAAGATTGCAAGAAAGCTTTCATGCGTACTTTCTAGTATGCATAGTTAGTTCCATCAAATAAAGGAGGTGTAATAAGAGACTATCCTCTATCCATGATAAATAAGGGTTAATGGATCACACAACAAAGATTAAACCAAATTAGAGTATGCCTGCTTTGATACCACTTGATAGGCCAAAAATGGATTGACCTTTTTGGCAAATTAATTAATTAGTTATCCAAGTTAATTAATTAAGTCAATTTTACATTCAATAGCATGGTAGCACAAACAAATCACCAACTAAACTAAATACAGAAGAAAATAAATTTAACACAGGTGATTTGTTTACGAATGGGGAAAACCATTGAGGCAAAACCCCACCGGGTGAATTTAAGGTCACCACTCCCGATAATTCATTACTATCAATAACAAGTGGTTACAAGTAAAAGGAATCCCAATACCCAATACCAACCTACAATTGAACCCTTACCTCAATACCCAATTGGACTTGTATTGTAGCGGCAATCTCTTCGTTCAATGCACGAATTCTAGTATGTGATTAACCAATGATACACGGATCCTAGTACATGACTAACACACCAACTTGAGGAAGATGTTGGCTACAAAGTTCTTTAGTTCATCAACAATGAAGATTAGGAAGCTCCTTGGTCATATAACCCTTGGTGTAAAGAAGCAGCAACTTCTATGGTGAAGATGATGAACTAGAGCAATTTCTGCTTTCGGTTACAATACGCATGTATTTTGTTTTCAACACCTTGCATCACTTGTGATGGCTCTTAAAGTAATCCTTATTTATGTCTAGGGTTGTGAGAAAAGAAACCCTACCCAAATACTCAAGGATATGCATGTAATCAGATCTAAAAAACCTGATTTCATAATTCTCGACAGATACAGCTTATGTCGAGCTTCTGTCGAGCGTCAACATTAAATCTCAATAGAAAGGATTCTGTTGATACTTTTGTCGAGTTTTAATGAACAACACTTCTTCACTTATTTCTTGGTTAAATTTGCATGGCTTCAATACTAAACTTGAACACTTGTTTCTTGAAGTACTAAACCCATCCTAGATCTACCTAATTACAAGTAAAGTGTGTTTTGTCAAAGGATTAGCCAATTACATCACATATGTCCCTAACACTTGGCAGTAGTGAATTAAGGTAGCTTCATATGAAACGGTTGCTCTGAATTCAATGTTGCCATATCTGGTTGTGGCATGCCAGTTGTTGAAAGTTCTTGTCCAGCAAGTGAAAGAGTGTCACTTGAATGTAACAATTGATTTTGTAGGGGGATATTCAATGCTTGGTGTATCCTATAAAAGTGTGAATGGAAAAGATCATGGTCATTTATTGTCTCCGTACGTGTCAGGATATGTTGGCTAGCATTAACTTTCGAGGTTTGCGGACGTTACCATACTTCGTTGATTGTGGTCGTAGATTCATCGGCACTGGCAATGGAGGCAACCACGTTGGTTAAGGCTTCCTGAATTATGGGCTCTCGACTGACTGGCATTTAGGGAGCAATGACAGAGTGTTCTTGGGGCCATTCTAAATTGGCTTTCAACCACACACCGTATTGCTGGCCTTCCTTCTGCAGGGTGCCCTTACTATGGACCCAAAGTTTGTAATTCCTTTCATCATGATTCAACAGACCGCACTAGTAACGAAATATTGGCATACACTCATATTGGAAGGAAACCCACCGGGGAGATGATTCTCCAATGTCTACCTTGATACCTCGACACAAAGGTTGGCCGATATCTATGTTTAATTGTTAATGTTATTATATTTCTTTAACTTGACCCACTATACACTTTTAGGCTTTTATGTAAGTGTAATTGTGTTGTTTGGCTCTTGAGTGGGGGTGGGTGGGGCATGCATTGGGCAATTGGGTAGTGGACTAGAATAGTGGGTAGTAATCTAAGTAAACATGAAGTTATAAAAGACAAAATTTAAACTATGTAAGGCAGTGTATTTTCAGTCTTTACATTGTGCAAAGCAGTGGGGTGTGTGCTTGACTACTAGTGGTTAGTAAAGAAAAATAATGAAACAACTAAACAACAATAATTAATATATTTATTGTATTAAGCAATAATATTTCAAATGAACTTATAGTTTATTGTTTATTATTTTTGCTAGTATTATGGACAAATATTCAATAAGGAAACCACGTACCCAAGATTCATCTTCATCTTCTAAGCAAGTTTGTGTTGACTTAAACTTAGACAATCTTCATTCAGATCCTAGGCTACAAGAAAAGATATAATCTTATCATCCTAATAGGAAAGAGACAAAAATGCAATATGATGATGTTAGAAATCTGTCACCAATGGGTCACACCGTACTCGCGACTCTGAGCGAACATGCACAGCAAAAACGATCGAGAGAAAACCTTTAGAGAGCACCGGTGTGGGGCCGGCCTAAAACTCTCCGACGGTCAAGTCAGAATTCGTCCTTTTTGGCGTTAGAGAGGGGTCAATTTTTTATCTTACCTCGATTTGCGAGAATGTCGGCCCTTTTATAGTGGTGGAGAGAGGGCTCTTTACCTCTAGATCTTTCCAATGTGGGACTGTAGTGGTGGGGAGTAGGCTTCTCTTCTAGATTTCCAGATCTTTCCAATGTGGGACTCTGATACCAATTTTCCAAAACGTAGTGGGCCAGGATTTCCCCTTCTGGATCTTAGGGCTTTTATAGGCGATAGAGATTCCGGATCATGGGCCCCTACCGAGTCTGTCGGCGATGGGCTTTCACAGCGCGTGGGACCATCTTTACACAACTCCAACAGCCCTGATCCGTCAGGCCCATTAAGGTAGGCCCAACAGGCTATATTTTATCATCTTCAGTTGCCCCCTTCACCCCAATGATCCGTCTGTTTTTTTTTTTTTTTTTTTTTTTTTTTTTTTTTTTTTTTGGGCCAAAGGATCAATGGGGTGACGATCCTATCGTAGGGGCATGACGGGTATTTATGTGACGGAAACATATCCGTGAGAAAAAGAAAGAATAATTTGATCGACGGGTTCATGCAATATAAGATGACGGTCTCCTGTGGATCAACCCGTCAGAATAAAACCCATCAAGTTGACGGTTACGTGAAGAGTACAATTTTGTTGATGTAACCTGACAGGTTGTCAACATTGATTGAGAATGCCACGTGTCAATCTCTGAGTGGCCGTTGTATAGGATCGAGGCGTCGCTTCGTCTTCCGTGCATCTCCTATATATATATAAGGCGCCTCACTCCCATTTTCACCATTTTAACAAGAAATAGACTGTCAGAACGAAGCCGTCAACCTTGTCAGAGCACTCCGTCGTGGACGAGAATATACCGATTGTAACAACCGTCACCTCTAATCCGCCAAGTGTGGTAAGTATTTGTTTAAATACATAATCAAGTTACATTTCCGTCCATGCATTGTTCATAGGCTTACTATACCCGTCAATGATTTCAAACCCGTCAGTCTTAGGTTTTATCGTCAATTGTAGGAAATGTCTAGTGCGTCAAGTAACCAGTCGGTGGTTCGTGACGGGGCGGAATACGAGAATGTATACCCGTCCGGTCATAAAGACCAAGAGAGCCCCGGCGAAGATAGGAGTCCGTCGTCCTCCTCTTCGTCCTCTACAGATGAGGATGTGGAGATAGTTGAAATAGAGGGTTCTGATGACGATGGGAATCAGGCACTGGAGTCCGTTGTAGGTGCTGATGGACTGAGGAAGTTCATCATGTTGCCGGAGTGGACATTCCATAAGTTCACATCCGTCATCAGGGAGAAACATTTCAGCACATTTAGAACAAACTTCCAAATACCGGACTACATTTCCATCCGTCTTCCTTATGTGTCAGAGAAGTGTTACTATGAAGGGGTAGACGGTGTTGGAATATATGAGCAGGCGTTGAAGGCAGGACTTCGGTTCCCGCTCTCAACACTTCATAGGGAACTTTTGCACTACCTAGGGTTGTCCGTCACACAGATATCTCCTAACGCCTGGAGAGTCTTCATAGCCATGGAGATTCTCTATGGTGCATGGTCGGACGGAGAGAGGAGACTGACGGTCCGTGAATTTCTTCACTGCTACCGTCCAGACGAGATTTCTGGGTCAAGGGGGATGTATAGTTTTGCTAGTCGGAGCCCCTTGTTGAAGGTGATCTTTGAGACCCCAGACTCAAATAGAGACTGGAAGAGTCGCTACTTCTTCCTGGAGGGTAACAGATGGATGAACCATCCAGGGGAGACGGAGTACCTACCCGTTGACACAACCTGGGCGGTGATAAATCAACTGCGTATGCACCCGTCCTAGCTTGCTTCTGTTTTTCATATCCGTCTATGTGTATATTCTGACCGTCTTTCTCTGTAGGTAGACGGCGCCCGCAAGTTAGCCTTGAGGAATTCAGTTTCCTTGAAGAGATTTGCAGGAAAACTAAGCCGGAGGAAAGGACTTGGGCCAAGTTAGTGAACCCAAGAACAATACATTGGTATTGTGACGGTCCAGAACCCACTCGCGAGGCCCTTGCATACGACGAAAGAATACACAAACGTAAGTCCGTCAACTCTTACTCTTGAATTTAGCATTTAACGAAGGATGATCTTAATCCGTCCTGTATTTGTAGAAATGGACGACGCTAAGAGAAGGGCAATGATAAAATCACTAGCCGTCGAGCAAAAGAAGACGGGTGAAGTTGTCATTCCTAAGGTGCCGGGGTCGTCGGCTAAGAGGAAGCAGCCGCCAAAGTCTGACCGTCCATACAAGCAACCGAAAGTTTCATTGGAGCCCGTGGTGGGCTTGATGGCTGAGGGCGTTAAGACCGTCACCCAAGCCAAACATGGAACCGGCAAGGGCCTAATGCGTGCCCCTCCCGTCAACGAGGAGAAACCTCCTTCCCTTCTCCGTGACGATTCGAAGTATGCCTTGGAGAAACTCAAGTCAATAATTTCGGCAGAGGACTACGAGGATCTGGGGAATCATTCGACGGAAGCAATGGGGGAGACGGGTTTATTCGCCGTTGGGCAGGTACCCTTTTTTTTGTCAGTGTATGCCCGTCCACTTCTTTGTTTTCTATTTAACACTTTAACTTTGTCAATTTCAGTCCTTGGTCATGATGAAGGGCTTGATGGATCGCTGCCTCAACCGTGAAGCGGCTCTTGAACGTATACGGACAAAGGCTGGGCGGACGGAGGAGGAGCTTAGTCAACTGTACAAGTGGAAGTCCACAATGGAGCAGAAGTTTGAACTGTCTGAGCAGACCAGAAAAGAGTTCGAACAGAGGACGGAAGAAGCTGGGAAGGCCTTGAAGGGTAAAGACGAGGAGGTGAAAGAGTTAAAGAAGAAACTCCGTCAAGCCGGAGAGGATGCCGTCACCGAGTATCACAACTCTTTGGATTTATTGAAGGAGCTGGGGGGTTCGTTCCTTCAAGGATTTGACGATGCCCTCCGTCAGATAAAGAAGACCTACCCGGATCTTGACGTGTCCATGATAACCGTCAATGACCAAGATCAGACATCCGCTCTGCCCGTCGCTTCAGAAAACACGGAAGACCTGTTTGGTGAAGATGCTGTTCAGGGCGAAGGAGAGTCTGCTCCGTCGAAGGACGTTCCAGCTGAAGAGCCGAAAAAAGTAGATTAATTTGTAGTAAATGTTGAGGAGGATCCGTCTCCTTTTTTAATGTTTTCTGTATTTTGAAGACGGTTTGTTTTAATTTAGCTTTTGCACCGAACAATATTTTTCTTTCAATATATATGTTTACGCATATTTTTGTTGCTGGTAAAGTATTTGTATCCGCTAAGGGTTTTTCTCTCCGTCTATTTGTGTATTAATTTGGACAAGCCGGTCTGTTGATCCGTTCACTTTAAAGCATTTCGAACTTCTAATCGGACTCTTCCACCTTATTGATAGGAAATACTATACCGTCTATTTTAAGGACTTGTAGGATTATTGACCATTAGGGGTGATCCGTCCACTTTGTGGACTTGTGAATTTATACACCATTAGGTGTGATCCGTCCACTTTGTGGATTTGTAAATTTTCCCCGTTAGGGATGATCCGTCCACTTTGTGGACTTGTAAATTTATACACCGTTAGGTGTGATCCGTCCACTTTGTGGACTTGTAAATTTATACACCGTTAGGTGTGATCCGTCCACTTTGTGGACTTGTAAATTTATACACCGTTAGGTGTGATCCGTCCACTTTGTGGACTTGTAAATTTGTACCCCTTAGGGATGATCCGTCCACTTTGTGGACTTGTAAATTTATACACCGTTAGGTGTGATCCGTCCACTTTGTGGACTTGTAAATTTATACACCGTTAGGTGTGATCCGTCCACTTTGTGGACTTGTAAATTTGTACCCCTTAGGGATGATCCGTCCACTTTGTGGACTTGTAAATTTATACACCGTTAGGTGTGATCCGTCCACTTTGTGGACTTGTAAATTTGTACCCCTTAGGGATGATCCGTCCACTTTGTGGACTTGACTTCCGTCCACTTTGTGGAATTTATACACCGTTAGGTGTGATCCGTCCACTTTGTGGACTGGTAAATTTATACACCGTTAGGTGTGATCCGTCCACTTTGTGGACTTCTAAATTTGTACCCCTTAGGGATGATCCGTCCACTTTGTGGACTTGTAAATTTTTACACCGTTTTGGGTGATCCGTCCACTTTGTGGCGGCTGTACCGTCCACTTCATGGACTTGTAGAGTTACTCACTGTTATGCTGATTCGTCCACTTTGTGGACTTTTAACTAGCATTCGTGAACTTTGAGGACAATTGTAATGACATCCAAGTAGAAGAAGATCATAATTGTATCTAATTATAGAGATGCGTAAAGGAAAAGTGCCTGCCCCCCTTGGGCTTAAAAAAGAAAGGCACGACAAGATTGTAGCAAGAGAAACACAGTTTACAGAAAAAACTTATAAAAAGTTCATAAAAGCTAAATGGAAAATTGGTTGCCGCTCGCCGTGTTACTATTACTGGTAGTATTTCCTCAAATGCTCAGCATTCCATGGATGCGGTAGCTTCTCCCCCTCCGTAGTCTCCAGGTGGTATGTTCCTTTTCTTTTCCATGCCGTGACTCTGTAAGGTCCTTCCCAGTTGGGGCCGAGTTTTCCCTGTGTAGGGTCTCTAGCTGCACCCAGGACCCTCCTGAGTACCAGGTCTCCTACTTGGAAGTCTCTGTGTCGGACCCGGGAGTTGTAATTTCTTGCCATGCGATCCTGGTATCTTGCGATCCTTTGCTCCGCCGTCGACCTTACCTCATCTATCAGGTCCAGCTGTAGCCTCATATATTCGTCGTTCCTGCATTCGTCATGGTTGTGAACCCTGTAACTTGTGAGGCCAACTTCTGCGGGGATGACCGCCTCACTCCCGTATGTCAGTCGGAATGGCGTCTCTCCTGTTGGAGTCCTCGCCGTTGTCCTGTATGCCCATAGTATGCTTGGTAATTCTTCGGGCCATATTCCCTTTGCCCCCTCGAGCCGAGTCTTGATAATCTTTAGCAGGGATCGGTTCGTGACTTCAACTTGGCCATTGGCCTGAGGATGGGCGGGTGATGAGTAGTGGTTTTTTATTCCTAGCTGTGCGCAGAAATCCCGGAAGTGGCCGTTGTCGAACTGCCTCCCGTTATCCGAGACAAGGACTCTGGGAATACCAAACCTGCATACAATGCACCGCCAAACAAAACTTCTAATGTTCTTTTCTGTAATGGTGGCCAAGGCTTCCGCTTCTACCCATTTCGTGAAGTAGTCAATACCCACCACCAAGAATTTCAGCTGCCTTACAGCCGTTGGGAAAGGTCCCATGATGTCCAGTCCCCACTGGGCGAACGGCCATGGAGCCGTCATAGGGGTCAGCTCCTCAGCTGGCTGGCCGATAAAATTGCTGAACCTCTGGCATTTGTCGCAGCTTTTAACGTAAGACTCGGCATCCTTCTGCATGGTTGGCCAGTAATACCCAGCCCGTACCAGTTTGTGCACCTACGACCGCGATCTAGAGTGGTTCCCGCATATTCCTTCATGTACTTCTCTCATTACGTAGTCGGCCTCTTCAACCCCGAGGCATCTTAGGTAAGGACGGGAGAAACCCCTCTTGTAAAGAATATCTTTTATTAAGACGAATCTCGCCGCTTGGACTTTTAATTTCCTCGCTGCCCGCTTCTCTTGGGGCAGTAACCCGTCCTTCAAGTATGAAGTTATCTGTGTAGTCCAGTTTCTTTCGGAGCGTATCTCCTGCATATTGTCGGGGTCTATTAGTGGGAAGACTTGAACAAAGGAAAGTACATTACCCGGTGTCGTCACATGTTCTGCTGAAGCGGCTTTGGCTAGGCGATCGGCGAGCTCATTCTCTCCTCTGGGGATTTGTACGACCGTTGCTTTTAGCCCGTTGATTCTCGCTTTCACTTGATCAAGATATCTATTCAGCCTTTCCCCCTTACATTCATACTCTCCGTTTACTTGATTGGTCACGACCTGAGAGTCGCAATGAACGGCTACACTTTCCGCTCCGGCGGCTTTGGCCAGGTCGAGTCCTGCCGCCACTGCTTCGTACTCTGCTTCATTGTTGGTAATGGGAAAGTCGAGACGGACCATACATTCGATCTTGTCTCCTTCTGGTGATAGCAACACTATGCCGGCCCCTCCAATTCGCCGATTGGAGGACCCGTCGGTGTAGATGCTCCATTTGGGGGGTTCTCCTGCCCCCTTGTCCTCGTCTCGCGTAAACTCTGCTATGAAGTCGGCTACAGCTTGTCCTTTGATGGCTACACGCGGACGGTACTTGATATCAAACTCACTCAATTCTATTGCCCACAACGTCAGTCGACCCGCGGCTTCGGGATTGCTCAGTGCCCTTCGCAAGGGCTTGTCGGTCATTACGTTCACGGTATGGGCTTGAAAGTAAGGTTTCAGCTTGCGAGCCGCCGTTATCAATGCGAAAGCGAGTTTTTCCATAGGTTGGTATCTTTCTTCGGCGCCGCGGAGCGCCCTGCTGGCGTAGTATACCGGTTTCTGTGTATTATCCTCTTCTCTAATTAAAGCAGCGCTGACGGCTACAGAGGAGACAGCCAGGTAGAGGAAAAGTTCTTCGCCAGGTTGCGAGGGACTCAATAGGGGTGGTGAGGATAGGTATGCCTTTAGTTCCTCGAACGCTCGCTGACATTCGTCCGTCCACTCGAATGATTTCTTTAGTGTGCGGAAAAAGGGCAGGCACTTGTCCGTGGCTCTCGACACGAATCTATTTAACGCCGCTATCTTGCCGTTAAGGCTTTGTATCTCCTTCACATTTCGCGGGGGTGCCATTTCTAGTATGGCTCGGATTTTGTCCGGGTTAGCCTCAATCCCTCTCTGGGATACCATGAAGCCTAGGAATTTGCCTGCCGTTACGCCGAATGCGCATTTTCCCGGATTGAGTTTCATGTTGTAGGATCGTAGCGTACCGAACGTCTCCTTAAGATCTTCGAGGTGGGCTTCCTCCTTCCGGCTCTTCACCAGCATGTCGTCGACATAGACTTGAACATTCCTCCCGATCTGCTGCGCGAACATCTTGTTCATCAGCCTTTGGTATGTTGCCCCCGTATTCTTCAGGCCGAATGGCATTACTTTGTAGCAGAATAGTCCTTGGCTGGTTACGAACGAAGTCTTTTCCTGATCGGCCTCGTGCATGCGGATCTGATTATAACCCGAGAAAGCGTCCATGAAGCTTAATAACTGGTGTTGAGCCGTCGAGTCTACTAGGACGTCGACTCTTGGAAGGGGATAGCTATCTTTAGGGCACGCTTTGTTAAGATCGGTGAAATCCACGCACATACGCCACTTGCCGCTCGCTTTCTTTACCATTACCACATTCGCCAGCCAATCGGGATAGTAGACTTCCCTGATGAAGCTTGCCTCTTGGAGTTTACGGACCTCCTCCGCTATGGCTTGGTCGCGTTCCGTCGCGAACACTCTCTTCTTTTGTCGGACGGGTGGAAATGAGGGTAGTACATTCAATTTGTGTACCATGACGGAGGGATCGATTCCCGGCATATCGTCATGACTCCAGGCGAACACATCTTTATTGCTCCTCAGAAAAGCTACGAGCTCTTGACGGATTTCTGGTTTGGCAAGCGTTCCGATCTTGGTAGTTCTGTCCGGATTGGAACTGTCAAGAGTTATCTCCTCCAGCTTCTCTGTTGGTTCCGCCACCGTTCGGTGCTCTTCTATGTTCAAGGCCTGGATTTGGTCTTGCATCTCCATCATAGCGACGTAGCATTCTCGTGCGGCAACTTGGCTTCCGCGTAGCTCTCCTATCCCATACTCCGTTGGGAACCTGACCATTAGGGCGTAAGTTGATGTTGACGCCTTCCACGAGTTGAGCGTAGGTCGTCCAAGAATAGCATTGTAGGCGGACGAGCAATCGACCACCAAGAATGTCACGTTCCTGGTGATTTGTTGGGGGTAATCTCCTACCGTCACCCGTAACGTTACCGAGCCCAGAGGGAATACCTTACTTCCTCCGAAACCAACGAGTGGGGCGTCTGTCGGTATTAGCAGGTCCCTGTCAATCCTCATCTGCTGGAATGCCGGATAGTACAGTATGTCGGCCGAGCTGCCGTTGTCGATCAACACTCGGTGCACGTTGTAGTCTCCTGTCCGCACGCTGACGACGAGGGCATCGTCGTGTGGATGGTGTAGGCGCCGTGCATCCTCTTCCGTGAATCCAACAATAGGTTCTTCTCCGTTTGCTATCCTTGGCACTCTGCTCGTCAACTGGACATTCTGTACCGTCCGAAGGTATGTTTTGCGAGCCTTCTTTGACGATCCGGCCGCAGCAGTCCCTCCGACTATCATTCTTATGTCTCCAATTGGGGGTCTTGGTCGCTCGTTTTCTCGGCGGAGGTGTTGTTCTTTTGGGGGTTGATCCGTTCTCCCCTTGTTGACGAATTTCTGTAGCTTCCCTTGTCGGATAAGTGCTTCGATTTGCTGCTTCAAGTCGTAGCAATCGGCCGTGTCGTGGCCGTGGTCACGATGAAAGCGGCAATATTTGTCTCTAGACCTTTTGCTGGGGTCACTCTTCAGCTTTCCTGGGAACGTCAAGGACCCTTCGTCCTTAATCTGCATTAGGACTTGGTCAATCGGCGCGTTCAGAGGAGTGAAACTCGCGAACCTTCCGCCCACGGGTTTTGGACGTCTGTCCTCCCTCCGGTCTCCCATCCTTCCTTTCTTCCGTCCCTGGTCTTGTCGAGAATCCTCCTGTCGGTCTCTTTTCTTGGGCCTATCTTCTCTCGATAATAGTGCATCTTCAGCGTTCATATATTTGGTGGCCCTGTAAAGGACCTCCGACATGGTCTTGGGGTCGTTTTTGTATAGGGAGAACAAAAACTTACCCCCCTTCAGCCCGTTTGTGAATGCTGCTACCAATATCTTGTCGTCGGCTTCGTCGATCGAAAGTGCTTCTTTGTTGAAGCGTGATATGTAGGCCCTTAACGTCTCCTCTTCCCGTTGCTTGATATTCATTAAACAAGCCGTGGATTTCTTATACCGATGTCCTCCGATGAAATGCGTAGTAAATTGAGCGCTCAGCTCCTTGAAGGTGTTGATGGAGTTGGGCGCTATCCGGCTGAACCAAATCCTCGCTGCGCCCTTCAGAGTTGTTGGAAAGGCCCTGCACATAATCGCGTCTGCCACTCCCTGAAGGTGCATCAGGGTCTTGAAGGTCTCTAGGTGGTCTAGAGGGTCCTTGACTCCGTCGTAACTATCCATACTTGGCATACGGAACTTATTTGGCAGGGGGAAGGAGTTGACGGCTGCCGTGAATGGCGAGTCAGTCCGGTTGACAAGGTCGTCAAGATCACTTGACACTCGCCCCTTGAGAGCGCTCATCATCACATCCATCTGCTCCTTCATCGCCTGCATCTCCGCGATGATGGAATGTGGACCAGTGTCCGTCGGGGAAGGGTTGCTTACGTCCCGTCTTACTGGTCTGCTCGGGGCGTTACTCCCCTGTGGTCCGTCCTGATTTCCCCTTTCGGCGCTGTTCCCCTCTTGATCCGCTCCCTGGTTATTGACCGCGGCATCTTTTGGTTCAGCTGCTCTTGTAGGTCGTGGTTTTGCTTGGTGAGGCGCTCCACGGCCGCTGCGAGCGTCCTGACCTGTTTCTCAAGTGCAGTCGTAGGGGCTTCTTCTTGAACGTCATGTGTGGTTGCCATCGAGCGCGTGAGTACCATGTAACTCTTTTGTCTAGGAAGCGATGAAGTGCCACACGTTCCTCGATTCCCACAGACGGCGCCAACTGATGATGTTAGAAATCTGTCACCAATGGGTCACACCGTACTCGCGACTCTGAGCGAACCTGCACAGCAAAAACGATCGAGAGAAAACCTTTAGAGAGCACCGGTGTGGGGCCGGCCTAAAACTCTCCGACGGTCAAGTCAGAATTCGTCCTTTTTGGCGTTAGAGAGGGGTCAATTTTTTATCTTACCTCGATTTGCGAGAATGTCGGCCCTTTTATAGTGGTGGAGAGAGGGCTCTTTACCTCTAGATCTTTCCAATGTGGGACTGTAGTGGTGGGGGAGTAGGCTTCTCTTCTAGATTTCCAGATCTTTCCAATGTGGGACTCTGATACCAATTTTCCAAAACGTAGTGGGCCAGGATTTCCCCTTCTGGATCTTAGGGCTTTTATAGGCGATAGAGATTCCGGATCATGGGCCCCTACCGAGTCTGTCGGCGATGGGCTTTCACAGCGCGTGGGACCATCTTTACACAACTCCAACAGCCCTGATCCGTCAGGCCCATTAAGGTAGGCCCAACTGGCTATATTTTATCATCTTCACAATATTTTGTTCCGAATGGTATGAAAATATAAAAAGTTGGTTGGAATATAGTGTAGACAAAGATGCAGTATTTTGTTCATATTGCTACTTATTTAGGCAAGATGTTTGTAAGCAAGTAAGAGGAGTCCATTTTTTAACAAATGGATTCAAACTTTGGAATATGAAAGAAGGATTACTATCCCATGTTGGGGGTGAGTTGTCAAGAATGGTGAAAAGCTATACATTCAAAGTATTTTTGTTAAGCAATCAAATCAAATAAAACTGAATATCAGATTCAATCAAATGTGATAGTTGATTGCATAATATTCCTTTTATGCCAGGGGTTATGCCGGGGGTTAGCTTTTTGTGGTCACGATAAATCTCAAGATTCAAGTGATAAAGGAAATTTCCTTGAGCTTCTACAGTTTTTGAAGAATCTATCAATGAAGTCTTGCAAGACATTCAGAAAAATTGCAAGCTTATGCAACAAGAAATCAAAAAGACATTGTGAATGCAATTGCACAAGAAACTTCCAAAGCCATCATCAAAGATCTTGACAATGGGTTCTTTTCTTAGGATATCTCAATGAAAGAACAAATGGTTGTTGTTTTGCATTATGTCAACAAAAGGAGAAGTGTTATAGAGTGGTTCCTTGGTACTGCACATGTAGCAAGTGCCACCGTTTTGTCACTCAAATATGCAGTTAAATCTTTACTTTGTGAACATAATTTTAGTTTATCAAGACTACAAGGGCAAGGTTATGACAGGGCCAATAATATGCAAGGTGATATCAATGGTCTAAAAATTTTAATTTTGAAAGAGAATTAATTAACATTTTATGTCCATTGTTTTGCTCATAAGCTTCAATTGACTCTTATAGCTATTGCTAAAGATCACATTAACATTGCTGAATTTTTTTTTGTGGTTGGTAATTTAGTAACTGTTGTTGGAGGCTCTTGTAAGAGACGAGATGCTCTTCAAGATGGCCAATTGCCAAAATTAAAGAAGAATTAGAGAAGGGTGTATGTAGAAATGGGCAAGGTTTGAAACAATAGACAAATCTTAAACATTCTTTGGTGTTGTTGATGTACTTGAGACTATTAAAGAAGATGGCATCCCTAACCAAAAAGTTGAAGCTCAATCTATTATGAGGTCAATTCTATGTTTTGAATTTGTCTTTGCTCTATACTTGATGAAAAATATTTTAGGGGTCATAAATGAGTTGTCAATCATTACCCAAAAAAAAAAAAAATAGTAAATATTATGACACTTGTTGAAATGTTTGAGCAACAATTGTAAGTGATGAGAAATGATGAATGGAAATCTTTATTGGTTGAAGTATCTTTATTTTGTACCATATATGATATTCCTATTTTGAACATAGATGAAATATTTGTAGTTAGTGGGAGGCTATGATGCAACAACCAACAAAATACAAATTTACATCACTATTGTGTTGAGTTATTTTACACAGTCATAGATTTGCAACTTCAAAATCTTAACAACTATTTTTCAGAGGCAAAACTGAGTTGTTACTTTGTATAGTTTGCTTGAATCCAAGTGATTCACTTATGGCTTTTGATTAGGAAAAGTTGGTATATCTAGCAAATTTTTATCTATCTGATTTTTTTTTTTTTTTGAGACAGATATCTTGGCACTTGGCACTTAACTTCAGAATTACATTTTTGATATATGCAATAATGACTCATTTTTAGAGCTTAAAAGAGTTGGTGAATTTGCTGAAAAGTTAGTAAAAACACAGATGCATGACACTTATTCATTATTCTATTTGCTTGTGAGTCTAGTTTGGACCTTTCCTATTGTTACTACAATAGTAGAAAAAAGTTTTTCAGTAATGAAATATATAAAGAATGAACTGGTAATTGAATGGGAGATCAGTGGATGAATGGTTGCTTGCTTGTGTACATTGAAATAGATTTAGCTTGTAGCATTGGTAATGAGACTATCATGCAACGATTTCAAAATATGAAAACTTGTAGAGTAAAATTGTAAAACTTTATGTATTTGTGTGTTTTTTTTTGTGAATATATGAATTTTTTTCTTTTTAGATTGTATAATTTAAGTTTCTTAAGGACCATCCTAGAAGAAAATTCTGAAGAAAATTCTTGGAGCTGCTACTGGTAAGAAATGCCTATAATTAAACAATTATTGAGGAGCTGTAACTTGTTTGGTAGAACTTTGGTATTCTTAGGCATGGTATCTTTCTGATTTGTGTGGTAGGAGGAATACGATACCTATTGCATACCCTGAATCAACAAGATAATAGGATCGTGCAATAAACCAAACATATATTTAAACATGAATAAAGTAAGACATTTAAAAATATTAAGTTAATATGTAAGGCCATGGGTATAAATTATAATTAATTTTGTAACCTCTAGTAGGCTAAAGGAGTATGTACTTACCATCTCTAAGAGCTTTTTGCATCACCCTGGAATTGTTCGCACTACCCTCCCATCTAGCATGAATGTAAATAAAACTCAAATTGAAGTCGCATGCACACATAACATTCTAAGATATCTCAATTTTTTTATTTCTAAATTCGGTACTCTTACATGACAGAGTTGATGAACTGCTATGGGTACCATCAATAACTCCTGTACATTTCTATTTACAAACCATGAATTTTAACACAAGTTAACATGACATCAATATATAATAAGAATTTTTTATTTTTAATAAGTAATTTAAATTTTACTGAAGGTTTACCAAAAACAAAATCTCACACAAGTATAACATGAGTATGCAGTAGGATATTATGAAATATTTATTCATTTTGTGAGGGATTTCACAATTCTCTCCAATACCAATGGGCTTGGTCTACGATCGAATGCTATAAACGATTTGTGCCCCCTCATCCTTCACCAATTGGATGTTGGATGGATCGGTAAGGCACAGGGTCCGACAAGTGGTATCAGAGCCCGGTCATAGGTTCAAGTCGTTAGAGCTGCATTGTGAGGGAGGGATTGTTAGGGGTTTCACAATACTCTCCAATACCAATGGGCTTGGTTTGCGATCGAATGCTATAAAAGATTTGTGCCCCCATATCCTTCACCAATTGGTCGTTGGATGGATCAGTAAGGCACACAGTCCAACACATTTTTTATAAGCATGAAATATTTATTATAAATAAGAAAAAGTATCATACCTTAAACCAAGGATAATACTTTCCATTTCCACGAAGATTATGAGGGAGCTCATTTGCACCGTTATCTAGCCTAATTATCATGGATCCCAATGAATGAATTGCCTGTAGTACGCAACAAAATCTCTATTGAATGGTTTCAGTTGAATGTTGGAAGAAGATTGCAGCCAGCCTCACGTCTTTACTATGGCCAACAATATATACAAACGTTGCAACCACCTCCTCAACGAAGACAATCCTAATATCTTCCTTTAACAAGTGTAACATTTTCAACTCATTGCATAAATGATGAGAGATTTGAATGTTTATGTGAAATATATCATAACATACTTGGGGATTTCCTTCATTTATTTCATCCATGAAAGAACTCTTAAAAACATAACTAATACCATTGTATCCAAAATATGTGGTGGCACACTATTAAATAAACCCAACACATAAAAATAAACAAAACAAACCCAACACAAACAAACCCAATATAATTCCATTGTTCCAACACAAGCATTCCCGCCTAGTATCCATTTCCAACCAAGTCCATCCAAGATCTCCTCCTTTTTAGCTTCATGGAAATAAAAGCATCCCTAGCCTTGGGATTAAAGAGCTCCTTTAAAACCGTGTAATGGATGAAATTATTTAAGTGATCATATAAGTTGAGCACCTCAGCAGCTTTGTCAAAGGTGAGCCTATGACCCCCCACAAGACTCATCGATGTTCATAGATGTTGTTTGCTTTCTTCTCTCATTAGCTAGGAGCCTTGCCTTTGAAACTTCCATGAAGTCCTTGACAGCCTCAGTCATCCCATTGAGTGTCTCTCATTTCTTCTTCTTCCCCTTCGACTTTGGTTGGAATACATGCTTGTTAGCATGCCTGTTTTGCTCCTCAGCTGGTGTGGGTAGCTCCTTTATGTCATCTCCACTATCAACATCCAATTGCACATGTACTCCAACAAATAGAATATCTCTCATCTAGCTCTTGTTCTTCATCGTTGTTTAGGCACTACAAAAAATTGGACTTATAGTGGCATTTGTGAAATGCCACTATAGGCCCATTTGGGCTATAACAATGTTTGCTATAGTGGCATTTGTAAATGCCACTATTTTATTGTGACTATAGACCTATAGTGACATTTTACAAAAACACCACTATATGTCTACATCCTATAGTGGCGTTTGCAAAACGTTGCTATAGGCCAAATTCATTGTTTTTTTTTTTTTTTTTTTTTTTTTTTTTTTACAAATGCCACTATAAGTAGTGGCCTTTATGTATCTTTTGGTTTTGTAACCATTTACATACATCATGTGTTGTTTCTATTTGATGATGATGTATGTGTTTCACTCTTCTCTCACATGTGTTGTTTCTTTTCTCTCTTTGTACACATGTTTCTTGTTTATTTAACTTGTCATTATTTTCCACATGGTACCTTGATGTGTTTTGTTTAGTGCCTTTCAGGAAAGACAAGTTAAAGCCAAGTCAAGATTCCAAACCTTCTTCTTGCAACAACTTGCAAGGTTCAGATCTTTTAGACTAGACTTATTTATTCTGTAATCTTGAGTAGAATGTATTCTAGGACATTCAATGTACTCTTGTGGTTTTGTCACAAATTGCCAAAGGGGGAGATTGTTAAGGACATATTTTTATGTAATTGCATATCCTTTGACAAAAGATACTTGTATTTGGGTAAATCTAAGTAGATTCAAGATGATCATTACAAGTGGTTACATTGAAGACATGAAGATTACCCAAGAACTTCTCAAGAAAATTGCAATTTGCAAGTCTCGATACCTCCTTGACAAAAGTTCGATATGTCGAGATTCATTAAACCTCGACATATGTCTCGATCTATCAAGCTTACGGGATTCATACTCTAACCAGCAACGTTTTTATTCAAAAAGGCTATTTGTTTATGGGTTTGTATAATCCTTATAGTGCTAGGAAAACCCAAGGTTTATGGGTTTGTATAATCCTTACTGGACAAGGAAAGCCCAAAGTTTGTGTAAACCTATTTGGAATAGGAGAGCCCATTAAACTCCTATTTAAAGGAGGTGGAAAAAGAAAAACCTAACCCTAGAAAGTTTCATAAGGTTTTCTTGTATGCCTTTGGGTTCTGTAACCAAGCAAAGTCTCTTGCACCATCATTAAAGATCTTATTGTTGTTTCTATGTGAAGCTGTTACAAATCAACTACAACAATCAAAGGATTGCTATGGAGTTAGTCACATACTAGGATCTGTGCATCAGTGGTTAGTCACGTACTGGGATTGAATGGGGAGATTGCTGCTACATCATAAGTCTAATTGGGTATTGGGGTAAGGGTTCAACTGTAGATTAGTATTAGTTTTGGGATTCCTATTACTTGTAACTGCTTGTTTCAATAATAGTAGATTCTCGGGAATGGTGACCTTAAATTTACCAAGTGTGGTTTTGCCTCGGTGGTTTTTCACATTCGTAAACAAATCACATGTGCCAAATTTATTTTCCACTGCATTTAACTTAGTTAGTGATTTGTTTGTGCTACCACGCTTACTGCTTGTAATTGAATCTAATTAATTCACTTGGCTAATTAATTGATCAATTTACCAAAGGGGTCAATACATTCTTGGCCTATCAAAAGATTTTAGAGAACGTTGGGGAAGGATTTGTGATATATTTGATGTAGGATTTGAATTAGAAGAGATATTAAGAGAACGAGTCATTGTTAGATAGATAAGTAAATGAATCTGAGTACAAATAAAGCTATTATGAGAGAGAGAGAGAGAGAGAGAGAGAGAGAGAGAGAGAGATGTGCAAATGGGACTCTACATGAGATTTCACAAACTAAAGAGAGAAGGTTAGGCCTGAAAGAGGTGAGAGGAAAAAGAAAGAGAAAAAGGAAGTTAAGGCATGAGAGAGAGAACAAGGAGGCTAAGTCCAAAAAGTGTCTGTTACATTTAGAGCGTTCACATCAAAGAAGGCAAATATTTTAGCTTTAACATCTCAAAAACCTATTGTATTTATTTTAACACATCACTTACAATACACCCAACATCAAAGTTTCTATTTTTTTAGCACTTCATTTAAATATATATATATATATATATATATAATCTTTATCTATCTCTTCCTCTATAGAGGTCTCTCTATTTCTTCCTTAAAGCAGAGTAGCCATTAAACACCAAATGGTCCAAACACACCTATCTCTTCTCAACCCAACAAATCCACACAGCCACCACCACCACTGGTATAAGAAAAGAAAAAAAATCAGCCACCCCACCAAAAAATCAAACTTACCATTAGCCACCACACCCAAAGCATCAAACCCACCTATCTCTCTTCTCAACCCAACAAACCCACACTGTCATCACCACCACCAGTATATTAAAAAAAAAAAAAAAAAACAACCACCCCACTAAAAACCCAAACCCACCATTTGCCACCACACCCAAAACATCAAACCCATCTATCTCTTCTCAACCCAACAAACCCACATATCCACCACCACCATTGGTATATTAAAAAAAAAAAAAAAATCACCCGCCCTACCAAAAACCCAAACCCACCATTAGCCAGTACACCCAAAACACAAACCCACAACCCAAAATCATTTACAACCGGTCCACCAACATAGCACCTACACCACATCCACCAAACCTATGACCTAAAATCAACCTCCACCATCACCACACCTACCAAACTAGCTACCCTATGCTGCCCTTGATCTATATTTTTTTGAGAGACAGTTTTAGCTAGAGGAAAAGAAGAGAGGAGGAGAAGAAGAGGAAGAAAATAAAGAAAAAGCTGAGAAGAAAGAGAGAGATACAGAAATATAGAGAACAAAGAGAAACACAAAAAACAAATATGTTTTTTAAGAGAAGAAGAGAGAGAATGGAATAAAAAAAATCAATATATTTTATAAGTTTGGCGCTACAGTTTGTTGTGATGGCAACTTACCATAGCTTAGGTGCTAAAATTTTTTATTTTTAACTTTAGCACCTTTTATGTATCATGCTTTTGTTGTTTGTCTTGCTAAAAAATAACATTTTAGCATTTTCAAAGCTTTGCTGTAAATGCTTCTAGTCTTATCATGTGGGGCCTTATTTACAAATAAGCCATGAAGCAATTTTTTTTGAAAATTAAAAACTAGTGTGGACGAGTTCTTTAAATATAATGTTTAAACACCTTAAATTGAGAATAGTAGTGCAAACACTCCTACCAAACATGTTTTTTTTTGGGCCCACAGTTTCAGTGTTTAAACACTGAAAATTATTTTTTGGAATCGCTTACCAAACAGACCCATAGTTATTGTTCTTTGATTTTCTTGAAATTTTGCAAGCATGGAGGAGATAATAAGAACATGCAATCCAACGGTTATATTTTCAAAATTCACATCCAATAAAAAGATATATGAGGAGTTTGAAGAGTTTTCTCCAAATTTTTTTTGTTTTCTTATAGCTGTACCATGATTTAAAAGGTCTAGTGTAAGAACTAAGAACAATTTTAATCATGCTTCTTTCTAGACCTAAAAGAAAATATCACAATTCTCTAAGGTTGTAAGATTGGGGCTATGATTTATCTATTTTTAAATAAAATGGTTCATGTCAAATTATTTAATATCAAAATTTTGGCACTTCAATGTTTCACTAGGGCATGTAAAATAAAGGTTAACGAGAGTAAACATAAGGGCATAAGTTAAAATATTTTCAAAATATTTAGGAACAAATTTTTTTAAGAGTTTTTGGGATGAAAATTGAACTTCATGCAAAATCTAGGGAAAAGTAATATTTTAGCCAATATTTTTTTAAATAATTTGTGACATGTTAGTTTGTAAAATTTATGCAATAAAATTAATAATACCTAAGATCACTATCCTCTTTTTTTGTGTACAAAAGAAAAACATTTTGTAGACGTTCCTACACATGAGCCAAAAACAAGGTGTTTTGAACCTTGCGTGTGGGCCTGCCCACCCCATCTATTGGTGAGACTCAAACCCAAATTCTTGTAGTAATATTCGAGCTCACACCACCTCAATGACAAGTTTCAGTGTTAATATCATAAGATAACTCTCATGGTTAACTTTGCTTTATGGCTTACTCAAACACTAGTTATATTAAATCCATTACTTTTTAGTGCTACCATGAGTTGGATTTGATTGGAAATTTGTTATTAGTAGTAGATTGTGTTGTGCTAAAAAACATATACTTCTTTGCAAAAAAAAAAAACATATACTTAAACTATTGGCCTAATGGTTTTTAAAACTTTGAGTTTAAAACCTTTGACTAGTATTTTAGGATCTTCTAGGAATTTCTCCTTGTAATTATCTAATGTGTGTGGGATGTTGGACCAAACACTTGGAAAATAGACATAAGCTCTAAACACCTTTGTTAGAAGAAAAAAAAGGAATAAAAAAGGTCAAACCTAAGCCAAATTTTAGGTTTTTTTCTTTTCTTTTCTTCCCAATTCTTAATTAATGCTAGCTTTCTAGTTTTATTATATTAATTTAATTTTAAATATTTTAGTAATTATAGCTAAGATCTACATCCAACCTACCAACCTAAAGAGATCAACCCGACCCAACTCAAAATGATGTCGTGGGTTGGTTTTTGTGGGTTGATAGGTTTGGTTGGGTTGTAATTTAATTTTGAGTCTCAGGTTAGCTTGGTTTGGGTTGATAGTTTTTTTTACTCATTTGACTCAACCTGACCTATCATATATGTAAGTTTATTTTATTGTTCTCATTTTGATTTTTTTTAGTATTTAAAAATCAGTTTTGATGAATTTGAAAACTTGTAGTATATTTGAAGTATATTATGTAAATTTTAATACTTTATTTAAAAAATAAATAAATAAGTTAAATAACGTAAATTTTTGACAATATATGAAACATGCAGCACAATCCAACAACCTAATCCAACCCAATCAAACTGAATCCACATTGGCATTGGCATTGTCTAGGTTGGGTTGGTTTCTACACGTGTATGGGTCAAGTTGGAGGAAATTTCTCAACCCAATAAGTTTGAGTTGGGCTGAAAAAACCCTCCAACTCGATCCATACATTTTACACACCCTAAAGTATAGTACCAGTATGGACTAATGTGCAATTTCACAAGCCTATCAATCTTAATCATGAAAGCATGACAAAAGATAGTAGCATATTTTGTGGTGTTCCTTGTCAATGATTTGATCTATACCTCCCCTCTTTCACTATCTAACTAAAAAAAAAAACCCACATGAATGATAGGATTATAAGTAACTAGACGTATCGAATTATGCAAACTATTGAAATATCAACCAAAAAAAGAAAAAAGAAAAAAGAAAAAAGAAAAAAAGACTTCTATATCAAGAAAAAGATAAGCATATAATAGCCTTGATGGATTTACTAAAACAACAATTAAGAAAACAAAATAAATTACTGAAATAGTGGGTTAAACTCATTTTTAATACTAATGAGAAATAATTGCATAACACATAATTTTTTTTTTTTTTTTTTTGAGAAGCATAACACATAATGGCATGTTTGGAAGTTAGAAAAAGGAGGGGGAGTAGAGTAAAGAGAGGGAGAGTAATTCAATTACCTTGTTTGGAAGTTTTTTAAAGGAGGGGGAGGGGTTTGAAGGGGTTTCAACTACCTCTAACCCCTCATTTTTAATTCCCCCAAAGGGAGAGTAGAGTAAATAAATTATTGACCAAATGAATTTCCTAATTTACCCTTTCTAAATTAACAAAATTGCAATAAATAATTTTTGTTTGTTTCCTAAGAAAATTTAAGGTGAATGAAAGCAATAAAAATAAATTGCTAATAAACAAGACCTCACATCTTTTGTGGTTGAACATTTGCACCATTTGCCGGTGCCAAAACTTTGCTCAGAAACTAGCTGATCACGCCTCAGACTCACTGCCGGCGACACCTCGTTGTATTTCGGCGAGGACTAGTCCTCGATCTGAAGCTCGAAGGTAGCGATTCGTTTCCACTATGAATAATGCAGCTCGTCGGAGACCTCGCTGGCTTCATTACGACGATCGGAGACTCGCCGTTCCAATCGTAAATGACTATGCAAGCTATTGCTCCTTCTTCGCAGTCCTTCATCAAGACAACTCACCCGCGACTCACTCCATTCTGACTCGCCTCAATCCAATGCATTTACTGATCCGACTCGGTCAACTTCTCGAACGGCGTCGGTTTAAGTCGAGCCGAAAGCTCCTGCACTATCTTAATTGGTAAAGTCGTTTCCAAAGAACAACCCACTGAATTATTATTATTTTTTTTAATGTGCTATATTATTCTTTTTTTTTTTTTTTTGGTAAAGGTGGTTGCTTGACTTGCTTCCTATGTGAAGCTTCTTGAAAATTTTCCATAAATAAAGAAAATTTATTTTTATTTTTATTATAGTTTTTTTGGGGTAATAAAAATTATTTTATAATAGTTGATAGTAGTTTTATACTTTTATTAGTGGTATTTGATGGAATGAGAATGTTGATTAAATAATTATTTAATCTAACAAATTAAATATAGACTAATGTTGCAAGTCTATTTTCAAATAGGGGTAAATTTGTCTATTTACATCATTTCCTCTCCTTTCCATCCTAATTTTTAAAACATCTAAACAAGAGGAAGGGCTAATTACTCCCTTCCCCCTTACTAATTTTAAAAACATCCAAACAAGGTGAAGTATAATCATTCCCCTCTACTCTTCTCTCCACTACTCTACTCCCCTCTACTCTCATTTACTCTCCTCCTTCTCTAAACTTCCAAACAGGCTATAAATTGAGTAGGCATTCAATGAGATTTTTATGATTTGTCTTAGCTTTTATTATGGAAGCATGTATATGACATGATTATAATTTATAAACCACTTGATGGACGTGCCATACTCCTATATGCATGCTATATTAAACCGATTCTCCTATTTAAAGCCAAAAACTCATAAAGTAATTCCACCTTTGTTTTAAGCTATCAAATCTTTCTCACCCAACACAGTTCCATCTTCTCCTTCAAATCCATTCCTTAGTATTTGTAACAATTTATTTACTATTTTTTTTAATATGTAGTGCAAATGTTATCCCATCGGTAACAATATAATTAACATTTATTTTCTACATGCAGTGACAAAAAAATTAGCTGTGCTGCTTAATGCTGATTATGTTTCGATGGATGAGGGTATAGTATGCCCTTCCTTAAAATATAATAAGGCAAAAAGGTTTGTCATCAATTTGTATGACTTTTAGGTCATTGGTATTTGCTCTAGTGAAGGCCCTACCATGCCCTTCCTCCATTGAAATACCAGCATCGGAACTAGTTTTTCTGTACTAGACTATTTCACTCTCCGTCTGTGAAATACTCCAAAAATTCCATGAACCGCATATTTTACTATCTATTTATGGGATACTCTAGAAATCTCATGGACTAATAGTGTAGGCTTGTGGGGGATTGAAACTGAGACATTCGGATTTACGTCATGCTACGTACTATAACTAAGATTTTGAAACCTGGACCATTCATTGAACCGTAAAAGGGAGAGGTTCAAGGTTTTTGAGGTTGATCCGAGGTTGAACCGGGGTCGAACTGTGATGACGTCATAATTAATTTAATAATTATTTAAAATATAAATAATTATATTAAATTAGTGCAAATATTTAAAAAATTAACTAAAATAGTGCAATTAAATATAGAGATCTATTATTCCTTTATAGAAACAAAAAGATCTATTTTTCAAATGTATTTTCTATATCATAATTCATAACTTTAAGAAATATTAAGTCCTAGTATTTTTTACGTTGATTAGTTAAATTTGTGATAATATCTAATAATATAATAATTAGAATTATATATATATATATATATATGTATATATAATGGTATTTGTGTAATTGTAACGCATGTCCGCATGGCACTTATAAAATCACAAATGCATTAATTTTTTTTTTAAGAGAAATAATATGTCCACAATATTTTTATAACAAATCTTAAGTGGCAAGTTGTTACTGGTTGTTATTTTTGGAGCAAAAAAGTAATCTTAGCATTAGGTTCAAATTTGAACTAATAACAACTAACCACTTATGATTTGTTGTGAAAATATTGTAAAAATATTGTGGATGTAACACCTCTTTTTTTTTTAAGTGATGAACGAGTGATATTTGTATTGCTTTACATGTCTACAAGACTACAACGTGGCCCACTAGCAATATAAGAATTAACTATTTTCTTTAAAATAAAAACAAAACATAAAAAGTTAAAAGCTTCAACCACTAGCAAAGTGAAATGTGGCAACTTCAATAAATTCTCCCACCTACCCCACCTACTACCTTGACCACATCTCTTTCTTTACTTTTGGCCGCTGAAGCAGGGAAGCCATAATTCATTATTCAATCTTTCTCCTTTCTGTTCTTCTATGAGATTTCTGTCTCTACTTTGGTCTTCGTCCTGGAGTAGCCTACATCTGTTTGCTGGGTTTCTTCTCCACAATCAACAATTATCTCTTTCATCAGTGGTCTCTTTGTGTTTGTGTTTGTGTTTGTGTTATCAATCAAAAAGAGTTCCTTCTCTTGATTATCAAAAAAAAAAAAAAAAAAAAACTCTCTGCCTCTCTCTGCAGCAGATTTAAAGATTGTGAATCAGTGAAGCTTAGGCACCTCCAAAAATTATCAGATCTCCTTCTGATCTTTGTTCTTCTTTGTGTTCTTTCATTTCTTTTTCATTTCTTCTAGATCTGATCATAACTTCATACCGGTGTACCCAAAATTCACCGGAAAAGCTGAATAAAAAAGAAACCATCTGAACCTCAAAAACCAATCACGGTTCTCAAAACTGTATGGTTCGACCGTGGTTTGCACGGGTCCTTGCTTTTTTCTCCAGAGCGGTTCTTGAAGCTAAAAAAAACCGCAAAACTAAGAGGGTCATGGTTTTTCCAATCGGACTGTATGGTCCAGTTCGAGTTTCAAAACCTTGACTATAACGAGCCTCTGAATACTCGTGGTAAGTTATAAAATTGTTCTATTAATCTCTCTTTTAGCCTAGGTAATTAGTATGCATATTGATACTTTGGGTATTTAATAGCTATGTCGAAACTCTTGGTAAATTTACTATTCTAGTTGATGATTGTAGGATCTTCTCAGTCACCTACCCATGGCCATGAAGAAGCTCAAACATTGCTATAGAGAAGTCACAAGTCTGTAATGTGTACATTTTTAGATCCCTTACACACAAACAGATTAACCTAGTTATTTAACCAAGTGATTAAATTAAGTAAATTATACAGATCTAGGTTAACACAGATAAATCATATCATTGAAACAGTGCGGAAAATAAAGAATACAACGATATGATAACCTAGGAAAACCAAACCAATAAAAAACTTGGGGATGATTTAACCTAGCTATCCTCAAGGTAAAACAGATCCACTAGGAAAGAATTGAAGCTCTACAATAGCGACTTAGACCACTAACATCCTATTGCTACATCAAGTAAAAAATTTACTACCACGACCATATGACAGCTCCGAGTCCACGAACTACTTCTTTCTTGGATTCACAGCAACCACAAGTAATGCCACTTGTGTTTTTCTTTAAGCTCTTTATGTAGCAACTGAAATTATCACCAAGTTCTCGACATTAATCTTAATCTTAATAACCCTAAGTATGTATACAGGTAAACAACTCTAGATCTCACAAGAGATTCATATACATAGAATAAACAACAACAATAAAACGTGGCTAGGGTTTTTCCTTTTATACTTAAGGCAAAACATAAAACCCTACATGTCATATAGGCTTGGGCTGAGTTGGAAAAATCTGCAGAAAAATAATCTGCCTGAGCTTCGATCGATGGAGTCTAATTTTTGATCGATCAAGACTTGCAGAAAGTGAACAATAATTTTTTGCAATTACTCATTTCCGACTTTACAATAAACATACTTTAAGTAGCCTAATTCTAGACTCTAAGTTTTGATCATGGTTTGCCAACATTACACATTGAAGTTCTAATACATTTAGATCATAAATCCTTAGAACCTAATAATCTCCCCATTTGGTAATCAATGACAAAACACGTAATAAAACAAAATGCTCAAAGTTATGAAAACAACCCATTACAATATAATTGCCCAACCAAAAACAATTAAACCTAACTACTATCTATCAGTTGCAAGTGTAGAGAGCAGCACGACTAAATCAACCTATATATTCCTGAAACACTCAACAAACACATAAACGCATGTGTGAAAAATACAAGTAAAATAAAATAAATTCTTGATTTCACATAACATAAAATAAAAGACATATATCATAAATAACCTCATAAATATAAATCAATAGCCAATGTAGCACAATGTGAAACAAGAAACAGAAATAAGAATATAATGTCTCCCCTTATCGTATACAACTCATAAAAAAAATAAAGACTTCAAAATAAATACATCATGCGCCAAAAAAACAAGTACAATGTGAAGCACCTAGATACAATCTAAAGCTCCAAAGCTCCAAAAAAAAAAAAAAAAAAAAAAAAAAATCTCCCCCTATCTCCATCCATATGTACTCCCCCTTTTTATGATAAATTGCCAAAGGGCAATCAACAAAGTTGACCATGAGCCACTTGAACGGTCATGACAGTGCCCAACATAAGACGAATGCTAGAATCATCTGAAGTACAGGGTGGAGGAGCAGCAGCAGCAGTCAAATCAACATACTCATTAGCAATCGGATCACCTAAAGAAGGAGGAGGAGGAGGTGCAACACCCGAAGAAGACTCAACTCTAAGGCGTTTAGAGCTAGCTCGCATCTAAGCAGCTCTCTACCTAAGGAAGGTGGCATCTATAGGAGCTATAATGTGTACAGGCTCAGAAGTAGGAAATTCCTTTAAACCTAAATACAATAAAATCCAATGAATAAAAATCGGGAAGAAAATGGCATGAGTAGAAGAACTACTCCTATGAACCTTAACCAAGGATCGAATGAAAAGATGAGAAAAACTCATAAGAGCATCAGTGACAAAGGCATACAAAAATGCACATCTCTCAATAGGAATGGTGTGTAAGTGAGAGATAGGCTAGATAGAATGGCAAGAAATCCAAAAAAAACAAGTAATGAATCTCGGTCAACTTATGAGAAGTGATTTGAGGATCAGTATCCCATTGAATGGAAGTACTAGTAAGATATGACATAATGTCATCAAGTGGAGGTGACTTATCATAAGGATACACAAGCTGCTGTACCTTAGGTGCTTTATGAGCAGAGGCCACTACTAAAGGAGTAATGACATACTCTTCACCCCATATCCAACTCTTCACAAATTGAGTGTTGGAATCATTGGAGTGGATAGAGAGGTTCGAGTAGAACTTTCTAATCAAGGTAGCCAGAGGAGGATGGTCTATATCCATCAAAGGCAACCAGCCCCTATGCTCAAAATTTCTCCTAATTTCTGGGTCAAGCTCATCTAAAACAACTTTTCTCTCAGCCTACATAGATCTTAGAATGTTCAACTTCTCATATGTCTCCTGGTTTATCTCACTAAAAAACATCTCACTATCAAAAGCTGGAATAGAAGAAGAGGTGGATGTCCTATGGGCTCTAGTCTTCCTAACCATGATGCTAAGGATTGGATAGGGTAGACAGAAAAGAGACAGAAAAAGAAAAAAAAAAAAAAAAACCAAGGGCAGACTGCATCAAACATGGTTAGAGCACAAGAAAATAAAAAAGAACAATCTATATGATGCATGAATAGTATTAACACATAATGCATGCTCTAATGCATTGATAAAAGCTCAATTAGACTTTAAAAACACAAAATTGGCTTGAACATAAAGTTTATAACAAAAACCCCAAATTTTGAAAACCCATTTTCCAAAAAAACCAACAAATTGATCAATTTATCATTACACAAGTTAGATAATAGTATATAATGACAAAATGAATCAATAACATAAACCAATTTCACTAGATTAAGCTTAATTGAACAAAATCCCCAATTTGGGTTGTTTCAAGCCCTAGAATTTCAAAATCTTCCCAATTCATGAAATTGATCAAATTAAACCATGAAGAACCAGTTTACATCATCTTAGAACAAAAACCCATTGATTAATTTGGACAAAAAACATCTCAAAAATCAAAAACCCCAAATTCCTATAGGTTTGAAATTTTCCCTTAAATGCATGAAAAAATGCATGAAAAATGAGATTAAACTAAAAAGGAAAGGGTAAAAAGGTCTTACTGGTGCTAGATGACAAAAACCTTAAGAAAAAAAATTGAGGGAAAACAACAAAAATTTGCTTGAGTTGGATCGGTCAAAGAGAGAAAGCCAAAAAGCTTTTTTGAAAAGTTGTGAAATAGTGAAGAACACATGAAAAGCTTATGTTTTTAAAAAACTCTCTGAACGATTTTCGATCAGTCAAAAAATAGGTTCGATCAATCAAAAATCACATTCAATCGATTCAGCATCAATCGAGCAGCGATCGAGCCAGGTAGATTCAAACCAAATTTTTAATCGCAATTTCGATCAGTCGAGCAACAGGTTCGATCGATCGAAAATCTAGAAAAATCAAATTTTTGAAAAACAGAGCATTTTAATGCAGAAAATCCTCAAAGCACAATGTTTTATGAATAAAATGAATAAGTATGAGATGAAAAGTTTTTCAAAAACCCTTGAATTTAACCCAGATCTTTCAAAAACAAGATTTTCAATCAATTTGTCCTCAAATCTCAAACTTTAAACACATTTTGCATTAAAATCAAGGAACTTTTAATCTTGGATAGCGACAACAAGATCACACGCAATATAATGTACCAAGTTTAGCAAAGAGTAACTTGTGTAGCGTGTGCAACTAGCAAAAGCTTAAGATACATGTGAGGTGATAAGTAAATAGTAATCAATCACAATTTCTACAATTCATCACATAAATTTGAAAGAGACTATCACCTAAAGAGGTATATCATATAACTCTCACATCTCCTAGTATAAAAGCCTGCAATCATGTAAGTTTCTTGATTTGTCTCATAATGTACACACCAATTTTATTTAATTGTGAAGTAATTATAGCCCAATAATGTACACACCAAGTGTCCGGAAAATGAACATAAGCTATAAACAGAATTGGAAATCAATCTAAGCCAATTATAAATCACATCCACAGCAGAAAATAAAAGGCAAAGATAAAGAGAAGAGAGATGCAAACACAAGGACAACACACGATGTGTTATCGAAGAGGAAACCGAAGCCCTCGGCGTAAAACCTCTCCGCCGCCCTCCAAGCGGTCAATAATCCACTAGAAAATGTAGTTGGGATACATGGACAGTAATAGACCCTCCAAGCCTAATCTACCCAGTGCACCTAAGCCCTCCAAGCTTCTTGCTCCAACGAGGTTGGGCCGAACCTTTTTCTTTTCTAGCTTATCGGATTCCGCTATAATCCATAGCATCCGCCATCCTTGGCATCTTCCAATGCTTCCCAAAACTCCAAAAACACTCAACATTCTAATTGGGTCTGGATTTTTGTCCTGTAGTGCTCCAGCTGGCATGACTGTTCAGCTCCCTTGCATGCTCTGCGCGTGTGTAACTTTTGGCGGCTTGCAAGCCGCGAGCCTCCCGCGAGTCCAGCCGCGAGTCCCTGCTTTACTGCACAGTCTTGAGCATTTCTTCGCACTCTCTCACACACTACCATTACATGATTCCCACCTAAATACAGGGTTTCTAAGTGCTGTATTACAAGCAAATATGTCACGGAATAAAGCCAACACATGGTTGATTAAATTCAACCTTACAATCTCCCCCTTTGGCTATTCCGTGACAAAACACCCTAAAACAGACTCTAGACTTAAACGTGAGTTTGGGAACAATGGCAAAACTCACTCACACCTAAATCTAGAAGCTGTGAAGCTCTTGAATCATATGACCATAAATCTCCTGAAACACAACAATATACCATGATCATTGTATGCAGAAAAGCATGAAATGCATATGAAACAGGCAATATGTGATCAAGCAAAGATGGAGTTAAGAAACAAACCATGGCTAGATCAACAAAGCAATCACTACAAGGTAGTAACCACAATGCTCATTCACACTTGGAATGAACACTTGAACAAATAAGTAAACAAGCTCAATGCAAGTCACTTGCATGTTCTACACTCAACCAATGCACAATACACTAAGTATATGCATCTAGGAACAATCTTACAAGGGCACAAGAGTGACAGTACTTAAAAGAAAATGCAATACATATATATAGAAGTACTGAATTAAACAAAGCATAAAAGGCTGCATAAAGCATGGTACAAACCATAAAGCCTACAAATTATGCATAAAACATAACCCTAAAAGCTTACAAAAGCAACGTGGGTACAAGCACAAAAAAAACTGAATATAAACTTAAACAATATAAACTAAAAGTGCTTAAAGTTTCTCCCCTTCAAAGTGATGAGAAGCTGTAATGCACTTAGAACATATATACTTGTAACCTGAAACACTTGCACAAAACACATTAGACCCTCAAGATAAAGCAAGTAATAAAAGGACAAGTATAATGTAACAAGTAAATTACGATCAAGTAAACATGATGTAAAACATGTGAGCAACTTGATCAAACACCAAACAGTCATATAGAAATGACTACAATGATCACATAGCAAAGCAAATGATCATCCGAACATGCATTCAATGAAGCACAATAGCATAAGGAAGTATGCATGTCCAATACACAAACATGAAGCGATGAGAACAATAAAGCATAACTCAAAGCACCATAAAGCCAACAAGAAAACAAACAAAACAAAGTTTTCTAATTAGCACAATGTCTTCTTTCCCTTGGTATATGCATCTCCCTTATGAAATATCTCTCTCCCTACAAATGTGCATGAGAAATAGAATTTCTCCCCCTAAGGATATGCACAAGAGTCATATAGAAATGACAAAAACACTCCGGTATACTCTCTAGAGTATACTCTCCCCCTTTTTGTCAGGAATAGACAAAGGGTCAAAGAGAAAAGAGGGTAAGAGATGAAGGTACGAACAATGCTAATGATGCATGAGGGGTGAGAGATGAATGAGAAAATGAAGCTCAAACCTAAGATAATGTAAAATGCTACAGAACATAAGGTAGACATGACATGCTAGGATGAATAAGCAAGGTCTAGACCAATGCATGACAAGGGTAGCAAAGGTGTGTGCAAGAGGTGACTAAGTGCAATGCATGACCAATGCATGAAAAATGCACATGTGGAGTAAGGTGTGTTAAATATACAACCAATGAACCAAACATGTTCCTAATGAGGAAACATGAGAAACCCCAAAGTTTGGTACTCATCGGAGTCCAAACAAGCGAGAAAATGTCTAAGAGACATTTTATCAAACACCTAGCATGCACACTATGAACAATAATGTGAGACAATGCATGAACATCAAGAAATCCACCCTTAATACATGTTCTTTTTGCCACAAGGGGCCAACAGCCAATGCAAATCAACAAAAGAAACCAATCCCATAAAAAAAATTTGACAAAAATTAAGTTTTCCCAACCCCTATGATGAAAATCCCAACCAAGAGCACAAAACTCTCCAAAACATAATCTAAGGATCAAAATTAATGAAAAGAGTTTATAATTACCTTAGAAATGTTAATGGAATGAAAAACCATTCAAATTGGTTGGGTTTTGATGTAAAAATATTGAAAGAGGGGTTTTAGAGAGGATGGGAGAGGTTTAAAACAAGTTTCCCACAAAAAGCCCTTTAAAAAGCTATTTCTGGGCGTTTCGCGACTGGGCGAGTAGCGAGATTAAGTCGCGAAAATTTTCGCGAGTCGCGAGTGAGTCGCGAGCAAGCCGCGAGTGAGTCGCGAGCAAGCCGCGAGTGAGTCGCCAACAGCTTCTAGATGAACTTGTGACTGGGGTTTAGCGACTGGCGAGTCGCCAGCTGAGTCGCGAAAAACTCTGACACCTGTTTTTCAATATAGAACATGTTTAAACAATGAGAAACAAAGTAAACACTAAACATGAACACAAAGAGTGATAAAAATCACTTCCAAAAACATATAAAATGATCAAAAATCTTTCTGGATTAAACCATATATGATTGAGCACACACACATCACATTTAGACAAGTACAATCTAACAAATGAATAAGACATTCATTGAACATTAGGCATGTGTGTTGTGTGTGTGTATCAAATGTGGAATAGTCCTTAGTCTAGAGTGAAGTTTCAATGATCAATTCAATCAAGTCATACACAACTAGTGCTAAGTCAAGTGGTCTATCTCAATTATAGAAATGAACATATATGACCTCCCACAAGAAAATGATTACATATGATGAAGCTTTTCATTTGGCTTCTTTACAATTCATAACATTTGATCATTTTGAATCAAAACATCTCATTTTGAGATCGATGCCTGAAATTTGTGATATTTCAATTTGATGAACAAGCCTTTGGCTTTTTGGGCATCATACAATTTCATTTAAGTCGCTTTCCCTTTTTCCTAGTCGAATACTAGTATGTGCGACGGCTTTTGAAGTTCATTATCTCTTTTCATTTTGAGATTTACATTTATTGAGCTCTTTAAGCAATAAAAATAAAAGAGTGGGAAGAGATATAAGTACAAGTCTACGCATGTATCAAAACCAACATGACTATTGACTAATCATTCATGACAAGCTTGAAGATCGATTTACAACAATCACACAAAGATGTCAAGATTTTTCCCACAAAGATATAAGTGCAAAAATAACAAGCTAAACTCGTAAATGCACAAAGCCATTTGTACAAAGGTACAAGGCCAAACTCACATGTGATATGTGCTCAAACATATACGATCAAACTTTTTGAATTTTTCACTTTTTATGTGGTTTTGGATTTTTTACTCACACAAAGCAGAAACATAAAAGTAAGATCAAGAACAAAACAATGCATACAAATAAATGCAAAATGCATGATTGCAACATATGTGACAAACAATGTATTTAGGTCTTAGATGACCAAAGGCACCACAATGGTGACAAACAATGTATTTAGGTCCATTAGGCTTTTTGGGAAGGGATCTAACAACTAAGGTTTGTTCTCTTTTTAACTTGGGGCATTGGGGTCTTATGTGACCGATCACACCGCAATGGTGGCAAGTAGGAACAAACTTAGATCCACTCAATTCCCTAGACTGAGACCTAAACAGAGGCTTAGGCTTAAGAGTCTTTCTCTCCACTTTTTGATTTCTTTTGTGTGGAGGAATGTACACCGATTTGTCCTTTAAGGTAGAACACATAATAGGCACAAAATCGGGTACCAAAACATGATTGCAACATATATTTTCTTCCATTTTAGCAACAGGTTCAGCAATCAAACACTTGGCATGCATCTTAAGAGATTCATTTTTAGATTTAAGATCATCAACAAGTTTGTTAGACAAAACAAGTTTAGCATCCAAGTCCTTATTTAAACATTCAAACTCTTTCAGCTTTTCAAGAGAAATTTCAGCAAGATTCTTATATTTCTCAACCAATTTGTTGGATTCATTGAGTTTAGCAATCAAATCATCCTTTTCACAAACTAACTTGCTCAAATTCTTTTGAAACTTCTTAGCTCCTTTCTTCAAGAGTTTGTCAACAACACCCATAGATTCAAGTAACATGTCATCACAATTATGAGGATTAACACTCATAGAGGCATTTTCACAAACACATGGCATGTTACAATCAACAATATTCATAGAAGCATACAAAGCATTATCCATGGCAAAACACACAAGGGGTCAAGGATCACACTTAGGTAATAAAACCAAAACAAGTGTACCCGCTCTGATACCAATTGAAAGTTCAATTATGTGTAAAAACATCCTTGAACGTTTAGACCCCCAAATACAAAATAACCAATTCAAACTTTATGACAAACAACAAGTGTACGGAAAATGAACATAAGCTATAAACAGAATTGGAAATCAATCTAAGCCAATTATAAATCACATCCACAGCAGAAAATAAAAGGCAAAGATAAAGAGAAGAGAGATGCAAACACAAGGACAACACACGATGTGTTATCGAAGAGGAAACCGAAGCCCTCGACGTAAAACCTCTCCGCCGCCCTCCAAGCGGTTAATAATCCACTAGAAAATGTAGTTGGGATACATGGACAACAATAGACCCTCCAAGCCTAATCTACCCAGTGCACCTAAGCCCTCCAAGCTTCTTGCTCCAACGAGGTTGCGCCGAACCTTTTTCTTTTCTAGCTTACCGGATTCCGCTATAATCCATAGCATCCGTCATCCTTGGCATCTTCCAATACTTCCCAAAACTCCAAAAACACTCAACACTCTAATTGGGTGTGGGTAGTGTTTGGATAGAAATCTCCTCTCAATAGGTATGACAATGAGAGAGGGAATGAGAAGAGACTACAAAGATTTCTCTCTAATAATGAGTAGCTCTCTCTAATTGGGTGGGTGTTTTGAAGAAACCGCTCTTAGGGTTTTTCTTTCTGAATAGCCACACATATTTTGTGGGAATGAGGGGTATTTATACTGGTGTGAGAATAGAATGCGAAGAGTCAGTTTTTCTAAAACAGGGCTGGCTGGCGACTTGACCTTGCGACTTGACTGAGTCGCGAGTTCAAGCCACGACCTAGCTGAATGGCCAGTCTGGATTTTTGTCCTGTAGTGCTCCAGCTGGCATGACTGTCAGCTCCCTTGCATGCTCTACGCGTGTGTAACTTTTGGCGGCTTGCAAGCCGTGAGCCTCCCGCGAGTCCAGCCACGAGTCCCTGCTTTACTGCACAGTTTTGAGCATTTCTTCGCACTCTCTCACACACTACCCTTACATGATTCCCACCTAAATACGGGGTTTCTAAGTGCTGTATTACAAGCAAATATGTCACGGAATAAAGCCAACACATGGTTGATTAAATTCAACCTTACAGACTCAATTAGATCGAGCCTTTTGCATCCAAAACTTTTTAGATGTTGTACGGCACTGAGCCTCCAGAGCCACTTGGGCCTTAGACCCCAGCTCTACAGTACGACCTACGGTTCCTGACACCTATGTTAGAAATTGGGTTTGAGGCACACTAGGGCTAGGGGCGTAGATCTTATGGCCTCATGTTTGGCCCAAAACCTGTTGGGCCGGTCATTGAAATATATGCTCATTAACTCATGGCTGGGAAGTTGTCCTGCGCATCCTAACTCCGACGCGTGTGTACGTTCAGGTAGGCCATATCTCGAATGCTTTGCGACTTCTTGAGAAATTCCGCCGCCGAACAACACCCCCCTTTTTTTGAAGTGGGAACCAATTCCAATGCCACTCTCACCACACCCCACTCCCAACTATACATCCACTTAGCGATAACAATATTGGACCTCCATTCCCACTAGCCATAAGAGTAATCATGATTTTCCCACCAATTTTGGGTTATAAATATAGGAGGCTAAGGAAAGGAAAAGGGTTGTTGAAAGTTTGGGAAGAAAGTTGAGAACCAAGAATAATAGTCGTGAAAAGTGAGAGGAAAACAGTACAAACATAGGAGAGATCTTGCTGGGTCTCTAGGTTAGAATCACCCAGAATAGGAAATCCAAAGCCCACATTACAAATATATTATGAGCCTAAGAACGAGACAGACCTTTTAAACTCGTTTGTGGTGCGCACAATTGGCACTGTCTGTGGGAATCTCCTGTAAAGCTGTGATTTGGCTAAGACTCACGCCCAGAAGATGTTCGGGAGAAGGTCATAGTGTTCTGTTGAAAGTGGTTTAGTGGGATTGTGTCGGGGATCCACATGGCAGGAGCGAAGGCAAAAAAGGTGTAAGGATAGGGCGCATGAATGCAAGGAAGAGCAGTCTGGCCTTAGAATGGGGTTGTACCAAACAAACCAGGCAGTATCGGATGCTTCAGGGCATAGGCAATTGGATGAAAGAGATTAGGCGCTTGAGTAGTTGCATAGACTCATAAGAGATTTGGAGTTAGAGGCAAGGGGCAGACATCGAAGAAGGGGCCAAGATAACCAAGCAAGGGGGTCTATAAGTGGGGGAGATTGTTATGGTACCAAGTCTGATCAGTCTGGTTCCCATCAATACTGAGACTGTTCACACTCACGGGAGTCCTGTAGATGCCGAGATTGTTCACATTCATGAGAGTCTCGTCAGCATTGGGAATGTACACGTACACAGGAGTATGAAGGTTGGGGTTTGGATTCCCCCGAAAAGTTGTAGCCTCATAATGCGGCCATGGATGCTATAAGCTGCGCCTTAAGAAAAGCTTCTCTGTCACCATTCTCAGATGACATTAAACGGGTCCCAATGCCGAATAGGTTCACCCGACCACCATTTAATTCCTATGATGGGAAAATAAACCCGATGAAGCACGTCTGCCACTACATCCAAATGATGTCTTTGCATACTCATAATGATGCGTTGATGTGTAAGGTATTTCCCTTAAGCCTTGGGCCCACAGCATTGAGATGGTTTAATGGGTTACGGAAGGGTTCTATTCACATTTTTCCCTAGTTGATCCAAGAATTTGGTGTTCGGTTTGTGACCTGCAGCTGGGTACCGCAACTGATGGATGCATTGCTTTCTATGAAAATGAGGGTTGGGGAAACCCTTTGCAGTTATCCCAGCTGGTATTGGGAGCTTTACAATGAGATAGGTGGGGGCAACGAAAAGATTGCAGTGAGCACCTTTAGGATGGGGCTCCCTAAGGACTCCGGACTACAAGAATCGTTGATGAAGAAGCCTCTCGAGGATAAGAGACAACTAATGAGGCGTATTAAGGAGTACAAACGTCTTAAAGATGATCAGCTACAGAGCAAGGGTAAGGCCCTACTAGTGAATCATCCTCGGCAGCCAGGATTTATGCCTCGGGCTCGAAAGGATCTAAGAATACCAGAACCGGAAGTACAAATGGGAGAGGTGAATGTGATGTTCAAAGAGCCGGTGCACAAGATCATAGACTGGATTAAAAATGAGCTATATTTCAGATGCCTGAACAAGATGAGAGGTGACCCGTCTCGGAGAAACCAAAGCTTGTATTGCACGTATCATAAGGATAAGGTTCATAACACCGAGCAATGTCGGGTATTGAAAGATCATCTAGGGTAGCTAGTGAAGGCAGGATATTTGAAGGAGCTTGTGGTGGATGCTGGAAATCAAGGTACCAGCCAGAGTGCTCAGCAAAGGGGAAATCCTCTCCCACCACCATTGGGAGTGATTAAAGTCATCCACACTGCCCTGAGGGGTCCAACTATAGCCAGAAGAGGGGTACTGACCATAGTATCCATGGGAAACTGCATAAGAGAGCAATCACCCAAGAAAAAGATGAAGATTGGACAGGAGGCCATCACTTTTGGCGATGACAATTTAGAGGGAACGGTCTAGCCACATGATGATGCGTTGGTAATAACGGCTCGGATAAGCGGTTTCTTGGTCAAAAAAGTGATGGTAGACCAAGGAAGTGGTGCCAATGTAATGTATTTGGACCTATTCAAAGGGCTCGGGTTGAAAAATTGAGACCTATCAAAGTATGATACGACGTTGGTCAAGTTCGATGGCAGGGTAGTCGCTCTTTAAGGACAAATTTCCCTTCCCATAAATATGGAAGGTAAGGAGGTGATGATAGCATTCATAGTGGTCAATTCATTTTCTCTATACAAGGCAATTCTGGGGCGGCCATGGATCCACGCAATAGGGGCTATTCTGTCCATCTTGCATTTAAAGATCAAATTTCCTACCGAGCAGGGTGTGACTGTGGTAAAGGGGAGCCAGCAGGTGGCCAGGCAATGCCTAGTGGCTACGATTAGTAGGAAGAATGAGTAGGCCAAGTAGAAGGAAAGCGCCGTAGAAACCCCTTCATAGCAATTGCAGAATCCCTGAGAGGGAGTGGGGGCTAGTTGTGCTGAACAATTAATCAGACTAAAGATACTACCAGATGTTGACCGGTATTTTCAGGTAGGGGCAAGTATGACGGATGAGGATAAGGTAGAGACGTTGTTATTTCTGATGCGGAACGTAGACATGTTTGCATGGAGCCCGTATAAGGTGCCCGGGGTTGAACCCGAGTTCATCGTCCACAAGCTCAATGTAGACCCATCATTCCCTCCAAAAAAGCAAAAGCCGAGAAGGTCGGCTAAGGAACACGTTGAGGTAGTAAGGCAGGAGGTCAGGAAGTTGAAAGAGGCTGAGGCGATAAAGGAAATTTTCTTCCTAAATTGGCTAGCAAACACCGTGGTGGTTAGAAAGAAGAGTGGCAAATGGAGAGTCTGTATAGATTTCACGGTTTTGAAGCAAGTATGCCCCAAGGACCCATTCCCTATGCCGAAGATAGATCAATTGGTAGACGCTACTTATGGGCACCTAAGGATGAGTTTTCTAGATGCCTTTCAGGGCTACCATCAGATTGCATTAGCTATTGAGGACCAAGAAAAGACGGCATTCATCTCCCCGGACTCAAACCACCACTACACCGTGATGCCCATTGGGCTGAAGAATGTCGGGGCAACATATTAGTGAATGATGACTAGAATGTTTCGAGACAAGATTAGGCATACGATTGAGGTTTGTATCAACGACATGGTGGTAAAAAGCAAGTAAAAGGCACGGCACATAGAGGATCTTTGAGTTATACTCAAAGTACTTCGGCAACATAGGCTACGCCTTAACGCAGACAAATGCGCCTTTGGAGTAGGAGCTTACAAATTCCTTGGTTATCTAATCACTAGCCATGGGATAGAGGTCAACCCCAATCAGATCGATGATGTGTAGTGCCTTAAGCCCCCAAGCAATCCGAAGGAGGTACAAATCTTGACCGGGGTGCTAGCTACCCTTAATCGGTTCATTTCTAAATTTGCTGATCGTTGCCACCCGTTCTATCAACTTCTGAAGAAATGGAAGGGATTTCAATGGAATGAGGAGTGTGATAGAGCTTTCCAAGACTTGAAGGAATATTTGACGTGGGCACCCATGCTAGCCGCCTCGGAACCTGGGGAGGACTTGTTCATGTACCTTTTGGTGTCTGATCATGCCGTGAGAGCCGTGCTTTTAAGGGACCGTGGGATGCAGCAGCCTGTGTACTATGTTAGCAAAACTATGGTCGATGCCGAGACCAGATACCTACCTCTTGAGAAGTTAATGCTAGCACTAGTGAATGCTACTAGGAAGTTGTCTCACTATTTTCAAGCCTATACTTTCTATGTCCTAACTGGGTACCCTTTGCAGTCATTATTGAAGAGATTTGATATAAGGTACAGGCCAAGGAGTTAGGTGAAGGGCCAAATTCTTGCTGACTTCTTTGCAGAGTTTTCACCAAAGAACGAAGGGTAGATAATTTGTCAGGTAGAGTGTCACCCATGGAAGGTATTTGTGGATGGTGTGTCGAGCGCTATGGGGGCTGGTGCCGGGATTGTAATTATCACCCCGGAAGGAGTACGATTGGAGCATTCTTTTAGGTTGGGTTTCAAGGCCTCTAACAACAAAACTGAGTACGAAGCCCTGCTTATTGGGTTAAGAACTGTTTTAGATTTGGGTGCCCAAGATGTAGAGATTTATTCAAATTCTCGACTGATCATCAGCCAGGTGCAAGGCAGTTTTGAAGCCAGGGATTCTCAAATGAAACAATACTTACAAGTGGTGAAGCAAGTCATGAGTAAGTTTTGTATGGCAAAGGTTGCTCAGATTCCCCGGGGATAGAATAGACATGCCAACTCTCTAGCCATGTTGGCATTGTCAATGATGGAGGACATACCTTGGTTAATTAAGGTGGAACTCGTAGAGGAGTGGAGTATTGATACAGCAGTTGGTGTTGATGTTGTGGTGATTTCGCCGACTGAACAATGTTGGATGGACCCAATCATTGATTTCTTATTTCAGGATCAGGTCCCGAATGATGAGAAGGAAGCTAATAGGGTTTGACAAATAGCTGTTCGGTACTGGTTGTCGGTAGACAGTAAGCTTTACTGAAGGTCTTTTGGGGGTTCGTACCTTTTGTGCCTACACCCTAAGAAAGTTATTAAACTCTTGGCCGAGCTGCATGATGGGGTTTGTGGCAGTCATGTAGGGGGACATTCTTTGGCACACCAAGCAACGACTCAAGGGTTCTAGTGGCCTCAAATGCAAAAAGATGTGGCCAAATATGTGCAGAAATGTGAACAGTGCCAGAAGCATGCCCCCCTAATCCACCAACTGGCAGGCCATCTGAACCCGGTCCACAGTGCTTGGACTTTTGCACAGTGGGGGCTAGATATTCTCAGCCCTTTTCCTCGGGCCACAGGCAACAGGAGGTTTGTGTTAGTAGCAGTCGACTACTTCACAAATGGGCGGAGGTAGAGGCGCTAGCCAATATTAGGGACATAGATGTTACTAAGTTCATGTGGAAGAACATCATCACAAGATTTGGGGTGCCGGACTCCCTTATATCAGATAACAGATTGCAATTCAATAGCAAGGCCTTTTGTAAGTTTTGTAGTGATCTCGACATCAGGAACAAGTACTCCACCCTGGCATATCCTCAAAGCAATGGACAAGCTGAAGCCACTAACAAGGTGATTATAAATGGATTGAGGAGCTGCCCAGCATTCTATGGGTGTACCAAATGACTCCTAGAAGATTAACAGGGGAGACCCCATTCTCCTTGACGTACGGGGCAGAAGCTATGATACCGGCAGAGGTGAGCCTATGTAGTACACGGGTCGAAAAATTTACTCCAGCCTGGAACAATGGGTTGATGGTGGAGCATTTGGATTTGTTAGAAGAATTCCGAGAAGTGGCAACCATTCGGCTAGTCGAGTATCAGTAGAAACTTGCCCAGTGCTACAATCAGTGTGTAAGGGTAAAGGAATTTAGTGTTGGAGATTTGGTGCTACAGAAAGTAGTTGGGCACATGCGGGATACGAATGCTGGGAAATTGGACCCTACCTGGGAAGGGCCTTACAGGGTAACTACTATCGCAGGAGCAGAAGCTTATTACTTGGAGGATTTAAACGAAAGATCGCTTCCCTAGCTGTGGAATGTCCACAACTTGAAGAAGTTCTACCACTAATCAGTTAAACACAGAGACGTAAATTGAATGAAACATTGTATATATTCTTTATAAAGTAATATTAAGATGATGTTTATTATTGCAGGTGCATTTAAGTTCTATTATTGATCTATTGGCACTAGGCAACGGGTGAGGGAAAAGTCAAGGAAACTGAGGCAACATGTTTTACAATAAGGACAGAAACCTGTTCCCGGTTCGATACCCTTCACTGGATAGGTGGAAACCTTAATAAATAAATAAATAAATAAAATTCTAAGGACAGAAACTTGTTCCTGGTTCAATGCCTTTCATCGAACAGGTGGAAACCTTAATCAAAGAAATTTTTCTAAGGACAGAACCCTGTTCCCGGTTCAATACCCTTCACCGGACAAGTGGAAACCTTAATTAAAAAAAATTTCTAAAGACAGAAACCTGTTCCCCGTTTGATGCCTTTCACTGGGCAGGTGAAAACCTTAATCAAAGAAATTTTTCTAAGGACAGAAACCTATTCTTGATTCGATGCCTTTCACCAGACAGGTGGAAACCTTAGTCAAAGAAATTTTCTAAGGATAGAAACCTATTTTCGGTTTGATACCTTTCACCAGATAGGTGGAAACCTTAATCAAGAAATTTTCTAAGGACAGAAACCTGTTCCTGGTTCGATACCCTTCACTGGATAGGTGGAAACCTTAATCAAAAAATTTTCTAAGGACAAAAACCTATTCCCGGTTCAATACTGTGGAAACCTTAATAATTTTTTTTTCTAAGGACAGAAACCTGCTCCTGGTTCGATAACCTTCACTGGACAGGTGGAAACCTTAATTAAGAAATTTTCTAAGGACAAAAACCTATCCTCGGTTCGATACCTATCACCGGGAAGGTGGAAACCTTAATAAAAATTTCTATGGACAGAAACTTGTTCCCGGTTCGATATCCTTCACCGAACTGGTGAAAACCTTGATCAATTTTTTTTTTCTAAGGACAGAAACCAGTTCCCGGTTCGATACCTTTCACCGAACAGGTGGAAACCTTAATCAAAGAAATTTTTCTAAGAACAGAAACCTACTCCCGATTCGATGCCTTTCACCGGACAGGTGTAAACCTTAGTCAAAGAAAATTTCTAAGGATAGAAACCTATTTACGGGTCGATACCCTTCACCAAATAGGTGGAAACCTTAATCAAGAAATTTTATAAGGATAGAAACTTGTTCCCGGTTTGATACCCTTCATCAGACAGGTGGAAACCTTAATCAAAAAATTTTCTAAGGACAGAAACCTATTCTTGGTTTGATACCCTTCATCGGACAGGTGGAAACCTTAATCAAAAAATTTTCTAAGGACAGAAACCTGCTCCCGGTTCTATACCCTTTACCGGATAGGCAGAAACCTTAATCAAGAAATTTTCTAAGCACAGAAACCTGTCCCCGGTTTGATACCTATCACCGGGCATGTGGAAACCTTAATAAAAAATTTCTAAAGACAGAAACCTGTTCCCGGTTCGATACCCTTCACCGGACAAGTGGAAACCTTGATCAAATTTTTTTTTCTAAGGATAGAAACCTATTCCCAGTTCGATGCCTTTCACCAGACAGGTGGAAACCTTAATCAAAGAAATTTTTCTAAGGACAGAAACCTGTTCTCGGTTCAATGCCTTTCACTGGACAGGTGGAAACCTTAGACAAAGAAATTTTCTAAGGATAGAAACCTGTTCCTAGTTCGATACCCTTTACCAGACAGGTGGAAACCTTAATGAAGAAATTTTTTAAGGACGGAAACCAGTTCTCGGTTCGATACCCTTCACCACGGAAACCTTAAACAAAAAATTTTCTAAGGACAGAAACCTATTCCTGGTTCGATACTTTTCACCAGACAGGGGGAAACCTTAATCAAAAAATTTTGTAAGGACAGAAACCTGCTCCCAGTTCAATACCCTTCACCAGACAGGCAGAAACCTTAATCAAGAAATTTTCTAAGGACAGAAACCTATGCCCGGTTCGATACCTATCACTAGGCAGGCGGAAACCTTAATAAAAAATTTCTAAGGACGAAAACCTGTCCTCGGTTCGGTCCTTATCACCTGACAGGTGGAAACCTTAATAAAAAAATTTCAAAGTATAGAAACCTGTCCCCAGATAGGAAGAAACCTTAATCTAAAATTCTCTAAAGGCCTGTCCCGAGCTCAGTCCTTATCACCAGATAGGTGAGGGCCTCGTGCTAAGTATCTTCAACGGTGTCCTAGTAAAACTTCTAGTCGTAAAAGGCTTCACATCTGGGAATTATTCTGGGCTCATCCTAAACCACTAAAAGTGGTACCCGGACGTGTGAAAACATAGCCTAAACTACCTTAAGACAACCATACACGGTACTTGGTATCCAAAGCCAAGAAACAAAGCTGTTAATGCAAACAGAAGTGCATAAAATAAAAGCATTGTTCGGTTACCATAGCTCGGTGACCATAGGAAAATAAGTCCGAAAATAAATGGAAAGGAAATTAAAGCCATTGTTCGGTCACCACATCCTGGTGACCATAGGCAAACCATAAAAAGAGAACGTAAAGTAAAAACATAAATAAATCAACTAGTTGATAGTTAACATTAAACGGCTGGGTTGGTAGGCGAGGGCTGGGCTGCTTCACTAGCTGGCTGATTGGGTATGTCCTCGGTCTCTAGCTGATGGGATTAATCATCATCTGTAGCATACAGGGTGTTGGAAACCTCAAGATCAACGTGGGCATTAATCGCTTGGACCAGTTCCTTCATGCTAGTGGTTTCTTCCTCATCCGCAACATTGGCTTGGCTCTAGGAGGGGGACGGAGGGGTTGGGTATGGGATTTGGCCAGGGTCTCTCAAAGGGGAATCCTCAACCACTCCTGTCACCTAGAGGGCCGCAAGCCAACCCTCCCTAAACCCTTGAAGCCGTGCTTGGTGGACAACAGGTTTCGCAAACTTCTCAACATCTGTAAAACCCTCGTCGTACCATTTGTTTTCGCAAGCTTCAAGGGCCGCTTTGAGGTCGACTATCTGACCTGGGCCAAGTTGAGATTGTCTGCCCTTGCTAATTTAAGCTCAATGCCCTCCAGCCGACCCTCTACCTCCGCTATTTTCTTCTCCATCAATAGCCAGGCCTTCTCTGAGGATTGAGCTTTTTTCTCTGCAACCTTGGCAGCCTGGCCCTTCTCCTTTGCATTGGCATTAGCCATGTGCTTCAAAGCTTTTTCCCGCTCAGCATCCTTGATGAGCTCCTTCAGTCTCTCACAAAGAATGTGAGTCATCTCCGCGGACTGGTAACACAAAAATAAGTGTGAAGATGGAAGAATGATTCATGTATTTAAATAAACAAAAGGATGGATAGAGAAATCACCATAATGGTTTGCCACTGTAGTTGTTGTACCAATGAATCCTCGTCCCCCTCGAAGAAAAAGTGATCATCCTCGGGCAGCAACAAGCCGTGCACTAGTCTCTGGGCCACCGTTCCCCCCTCCCCCTTTTCCCATACTATTGCATTGGCCATGGCTGGCAGAGGCCCTGCACCAAACTTGAAGGTAGGCTGCCAAGGGACTACGGGCTAGGAGGAAGATGCTACATTCGCATCGACTTGAGCTGTAGATTGAGATTCGGCCGTCGACTCCCGGATTGTGATCTCGTTGGATGGCTGGGTTGGTGTCTTAGAAGGGGGATCGCCAAGAGCCTTAGGCAGTTGATCGTCAAGGCACTGTTTCTTTTTTGCACAGCTGGAAAAGGGGGGAGGGAGAGTTCGGCCCTTGCCCTGGGGTTGTTGGGACTCGACAGGAGGATGAGTGCTGGGCAAGAATCAGCTGACCGTCATTTTTCACCTTGTCACCATCTCGACGTTCGGTTCAACCTCAACTACTTCTTGCTTGGTTGGAGGGGTGGGGTCTGCTTGTTCTTTAACGGGAATGTGCGCCTGGCAGCTTTGGGTGACAAGCTCGGCAGATTCGTCTTTGAACGTAGCCAAGTATTACATGCGATGCCCAAAGCTGCCCATCAACGTGGACGAATATCTCAGACCTGAGGATGAAATTCAAGTCCCTTACATGCACAACTCTGAGGTCCGGAACAAATTCTTTGTCGTCTGCAACAATGGAACATAGTAAATTAGTGCTCGAGTGGATAAAACAAGCGTAAGTAAACAAAAAAGGAAAACAGGATGAATAGGTAGGCAATATGAACCAACTTCACGTGGCAAGAGTGGGCAGGGGAGCTCATCGGCAAACCAATTGCTGCTCACCTGAACAAACTCCCCGACTGAGTTTCTGTTTGAATCGGGCAGACATGAAATTAGCCATACCCGATAGTTTCTAACTTTTAAATAATAATTAGTGTTTTTGTTTATGCATAAGCTGTACATGAAATTTATATCATGGTGGTTCAACTGCAAACCGTATATTTGGTTCAACCTATCAATACAACTAACTACCCAGTAAAAATTAGGAGGAAGCTGCTCGGGGCTCAAACCGTAATACCTAAGGGTATTAAGTAGGAGTGGGATCACTGGAAACCTAACCCCACCCTCCAAAATTTCCATCAAAGGGAAGAAGGCGGTACTTGACCCAGAGCGTCTGTAGAGAGCAATCTTGCTCTCATGGCAGTATGCCACATTCATATCCTCAGGGATGTTGAATGTTTACCTAAAATTGGCTAGGGACGCCCCAGTATTTAAAAGGTGAGCAAAACCCATCCTAAGGTCTAGAATTGAAGGAAGTGACTAAAACAAAAGAGAAAGATAGAGAAACTTACTTTGGGCTCTAAAAAGAAAGATACTCTAGGCTGGAGGGTGAACACATAGAGAGGTATGCATTGTAGGGAGGAAGTTTGATGAGCATAGAATGCAAAAATGGGAGAGGGATTCAGAATGGACTATTTATAGGGGCCAAAAGGGATGGAATAAATACCATTTAATAAATGAAAAGTGGGAAACTCTACGAATCCCATCACAACCGCCACACGCGAGTCACTTCGGTTCGTGAACTATCAGGTAATAATGACGGCTGAGCCAACCATTAGATACAATGTGTCTTTTGAAGGTGCATTAATTAATCTCTCAACCGCCTAGTGCCTACTGATTAAACTTCCTGGATCGCTTTTGTCTTTTGGACTCCTTGATTAGCCCTTGGGCACCGAGCACGAATCAAGTGGGGCTAATGTACGGCATCGAGCCTTCAGAGCCATTTATGCCTTAGACCCCAGCTCTACAGTACAACCCACAGTCCCTGACACCTATGTCAAAAACTAGGTTTGAGGCCTATTAGGGCTAGAGGTGCAGATCCTATGGCCTCATGTTTGGCCCAGAACCCGTTGGGCTGATCGTTGAAATATATGCTCATTAATTCATGGCTGGGAAGTTGTCCGGTGCGTCCTAACTCCAACGTGTGTGTATGCTCGGGTAGGCCATATCCTGGATGCCCAGCAACTCCTTGAGAAATTCCACCGCTGAACATCAATCCCCCTTTTCTGAAGTGAGAACTAGTTCCAATGCCACTCTCACCACACCCCACTCCCAACTACACATACACTTAGCAGTAACAATATTGGACCTCCATTCCCACTAGCCGTAAGATTAATCATGATTTTTCCACCAATTTTGGGCTATAAACATAGGAGGCTAAAGAAAGGAAAAGGGTTGTTGAAAGTTTGGGAAGAAAGTTGAGAACCAAGAATAATAGTCATGAAAAGTGAGAGGAAAACGGTACAAACAGGGGAGAGATCTTGCTGGGTCTCTAGGTTAGAATCACCAGAGTAGGGAATCCAAAGTCCACATTACAAATATATTGTGAGCCCAAGAACGAGAAAGACCTTTTAAACTCGTTTGTGGTGCGCACAGATGCAATTCTTGCATTGGAGTTATTATTCATATTAGAATGCTTAGCAACTCCAGGATTGGAATAAAGGTTTAAAGCCTTTACCAATTCACCAATAAGTACCATAGGATCTTGTACTTAAGGCACAGGTACTTTTGGCTTATTTGCTCGCTTAGCAGCTTATAACTTGAAATAGTTTGGATGAATGTGCCCAGACTTTCCACAAAAATGGCAAACCCATGCAGGTCTATCATGTAACTTGTCCTTAGGAGGGTTAGGAGTCTTAGGTTTAGACTCTTTGAGATCAACCCTAATCTTCCTAGGATGTGTAACTTCTACTGGTTTGACAACCTCACTCATGGGAGACTCAGAAAAAGAAACAAAGTTTGTGGAATGATTCTTAGGCATAAAGATGCTATCTTCAAAACCTAGACCAGTTTTGTCTAAGGGAGACTTCTGAATACTCAACATATGTTAAAGTTTAGAACAAGCAGACCTATTTGTTTGTTCTTTAGCAACAGATAATTCAAGTTTCAAATTTTTAAATTTAACAAGCAACAACATGTTCTCAGTCTTTACCTTATCAAGCAATTCATTAGCATCAATCAATTTCAAGAGCAAACTCTTCTTATCAAGTTCAAGAGAAGCGATTTTCTATAAGCCTAAATCAACATTCATAGCATACTTTGCAACAACCTTGCAAAGCTTATTATAGGCTTCCTACAAATCAACATTCTCAGAGAGTTCCCCATCAGAAAGGTTCTCATCAACCACAACACTTTCATCAACTACAGTAGTAGCTATGAAAGTAATGAAGTTTCCATCCTCATCACTACCAGACTCATTATCAGAAACTTCATCATCACTAAGTGTTATAGCCATAGCCTTACCCTTTGATCTAAAAAATGTAGGACATTCTGATTTCACATGACCATACCCTTGACAACCAAAACATTGTTGACCCATAGAATTATTAGAGGTTTAACCTACTTTCTCTTTAGGTTTTTCATTATTATTCATCTTAGTGGGTTCATTCCTCCGAAAATTTCTAGGTTTAGCATTATTTTTACCTCTTGCCCTTCTATAGCAGAGAGCTCATTATCAAATCCATTCCCATCAACACCATCAATAGACTTAAGAGCCATTGATTTGGATTTGTTTGTCTTAGGTATGTCCAACTCATAGGACTGAAAAGATCCTACAAATTCATCAACAGGGATGGAGTCCACAAGCCTTGCTTTTAGTGATGGCAATCACTTTGGGTCTAAAATCCTTAGTCAAAGATCTAAGTATCTTCCTAACAATCTTAGGTTGATCATAGATTTCATCCAAATTATAAGTAGAGTTAACAATATCATTCAATTTAGCATAGAATTCATCAAAACATTCATCATCAGACATTCTAATACTCTAAAATCTAGTAGTTAACTGCTGCAGTTTGTTAATCTTAACTGCCTTTGTGCCTTCATGCACAGTTTGGAGATTATTCCATGCAGTATGAGCAACTTCAACATTATAGATTCTCTTGAATTCCTCCATAGAAACAGCATTAAAAATAGCATTCATGACTTTGCTATTAAAAGCGACTGCTTCTTTCTGAGAAGTTTGCCGCTCACTAATTGGAGTAGTGGGCTTCTCCCATCTATATTCAACGGAATTCTAAACTCTCTCATCAATAGATTTCAAGAATACTTTCATCCTTACTTTCCAGTACGCATAGTTGTTCCCATCAAAGTAAGGTGGGATCATAAGAGAGTGACTGTATTCCAAGACAACAGGGGTCAAGGATCAACTCTTAGATCATAGGATCTAAATACTAGAGCTAACCCCCTTTGATACCACTTGTACATTTTTAGACCCCTTACACGCAAATAGATTAACCTAGTTATTTAACTAAGTGATTAACTTACGTAAATTATACAGATCTAGGTTAACACAGATAAATCATATCATTGAAATAGTGTAGAAAATAAAGAACACAACGATATGATAACCCAGGAAAACCAAACCGGTAAAAAACCTGGCGAGGATTTAACCTAGCTATCCTCAAGGTAAAATAGATCCACTAGGAAAGAATTGAAGTTTTATAATAGCGACTTAGACCACTAACATCTTATTGTTACCTCGAGTAGAAAACTTACTACCACAACCATGTGACAGCACCGAGTCCACGGACTACTTGTTTCTTGGATTCACAGCAACTACAAGTACTCCCACTTGTGTTTTTCTTTAAGCTCTTTATGTAGCAACTGAAACGATCACCAGGTTTTCGATATCAATCTTGATCTTGATAACTCTAAGTATGTATAAAGGTAAACACCTCTAGATTTCACAAGAGATTCATACATAGTATAAATAATAACAATAAAACGTGACTAGGGTTTTTCTTTTTATATTTAAGGCAAAACATAAAGCCCTACACGTCATATGGGCTTGGGCTGAGTTGGAAAAATCTGCAGAAAGTGAACAATAATTTTCTACAATTACTCGATTCCAACTTTACAATAAACATACTTTGAGCAGCCTAATTCTACACTCTAAGTTTTGATCATGGTTTGCCAAATTACACATTGAAATTCTAATACATTTAGATCCTAAATCCTTAGAACCTAATACAATGCATTTGCAAGAAAGAGCGTAAGAAAAGCTGAGGAGTTTGTGATCATTAGATAATCCACCTAATGATGTTTTTTTTTTAATGTATTTTAGATAACCTAGACATGTATGTGTCTAACACATTTCTCTTTAGCTTTCAATGAAGTTTCCGTCATTACCCTCAAAAATAAATAAATAAATGAATCATAATACTTTGGCATTTCTGGCACAGAATCTTGTGGGGAAGGTAACAAATAAAACAAAATTCTTCTTTCTTATAATAAAAAATAAAAATAATACCAAAAACAAAACAAAACAAAATCCAAATTATCCAAAAAGAGGCCTAAACATAAAGTATGGATAAGGGGCGGAATAGTGCACCGTTAATTACGAGCAAATAACAAACACCTTTTTCATTTTCATCGGCCATATAAAGAAACTTGAAGATCAAGTTGCCAATTAATAATATCGCATTGTGTTTATTGCGCACATATATTTGTTAAAAGATTACGATGTCAAGATTGTGTGGGGTTGTGAGTTTTTTGGAATCGAGGAAATGATTGGAGAAAATGAGCAAATGCCCCTTTCAAAATAAAAATCTAGCATTTTGCCCCCTTTCCCAAACTAATTAGGGAAATGTCTCTCTTTTGAAACTCGATTTTCTCAAAATCGAGTTATAAAAATAAAAAATAAAAAAAAATCTGGAGCCCTATAGTGACGTTTTAAGGACCTATAGTGGCTTTTTGTAATCTGATCTCCATGAAGACGAGTTACATGCAATTTTTTTTTTTTTTAGCTATAACTCGACTTCATGGAAATCAGATTACAAAATGCCACTATAGATCCTTAAAACATCACTATAGGATCCTTAAAAACGTCACTATAGGGCTTAATTCGATTTTGAGAAAATTGAGTTTCAAAAGAGGGACATTTCCTTAATTAATTTGGGAAAAATGGCAAAATACTGGATTGTTTTTTTTAAAGGGGAAAAAGCTAATTTTTTCCGGAAATGATCTATTGCGATGACATTGGCATGGTTATGGTGCAGTGGGATGGCGGATTTTGACAGATCTTTTCTCTTTTTCTTTTTTGTTTCTATTTATTTTAGAGTTTAGAAAAAGATTCACAACACTATATTCATCAAGATTATGACACAAGTACTTATGGCTATAACATACAAATGAGAAGACTAGGTAAGTTTTCATCATCAATGTATATGTGCTAATAATTTGCTTGCAAAAGGTTGGAAGTATAGAATAATGGATTATTATTTACGGAAAATTAGGTGCCTTTTTCGCTTATATTGAACTTTATTACTCAGGTGCATAATTAATAGAGCACTGCTCACCTGTAAATAAAAATAAAAACAAAAACACTAATAAAAAATTCTTTTGATAAGTATTGATATAAGACATTATTATGTAAAAAAGAAGATGATTTGGACCAAGGATAGTATAGTTGCTTAAAAATTTGGTATTAAACTTAAAGAATTATTCAAGAAACACTGGTTAAGAAATTGTTTTTAATGACTGTCATTGGCCTTTTAGCATTACACACTCCTAATATGTTCTCGAGGAAAAGGTAATTGACACGACATAAAATTAAATTATTATTACAACAGATTCACTCAACTCATGAATTCTGATAAGATCACCAATCCATCTTCTTTCTAAAATGTGATTCGAATCCCTTTAAGAAGCTAGAAAAAGACAATCAATAGCATAAAGGTAAACTCACACCTTTATCTCTCTGGGAATACCACCTTGAGTTGTTCATATTTGAATAACATAAACAAAAAATTAAAATAATACATAAATACATTAGAATCCACAAAATTAGAATCATACAAAAACCTGATTCCACCAAGAAATTAAGATAGTGAAGCACCTTTTGACATGATTATTCATTTGACTACAAATGTTTGGATTGGGAAAAAAAAAATAAAAGAATCAAAGATTTACAAATTAAATATGATTAGGTAAAAGAGAGAAACTAATAAGAAAGTTGTTGTGTTGTAATAGGGTCAGTTTTTAATTTGAATTTCAAAACAAGAGCAACATTGTGCTTCAATGTGAACTTGTAAAACTTCCTTCCATTTTTTAGATGAAGTAGTTTTATCTGAAACGTGTGATGTAATGTGGATTTGTAAAACTTCCTTCAAATTGTTTTTATTTTAAGAAACAATTTTATCCAATTTTTTTTTTAAGGCATCCAAAACTTTTGTTATGGATGTATACTATGTGGCTACATTTTAGAATTAAAAATTAGGAAAAACTTAAATTAAATATGTATGGTACCTTAGGCACTATTCAATGTTGGACATCTTTGTGAGATAGGTGTCCTTATTTTGCTTCTTGTACTTATTATTGCGAAATGGTGAATATCCTTGAATGTTCTATCAAGCTGGCTTTCGCTCCGTGTTATAGTTGTAATCTCTTTGTTCTTCAATAAAGTTCTATCATTGAAAAAAAAAAAAAAAAAAAAAAAAAAAAAAAAAAGGGAAAAACACAAACGTGAAAATCAATCACTCTGAAAAATTTGAGATCTATCCCTGACTTAATCATAGTCTTGGTATGTGCGAGGAGCTCACTGAGTTTGACTCATCATATGGCACCATTCGATCTCTACTCCCAGCTCTACTCTTCTTCTTCTTCTTCAACCCAAATTCCTTCTATCTAAGGTTTCCAAAACCTAATGGAACCACAGCCTTCTCAGCCTTCGTCCTCGATCTCTCATCTCCTGCCTCCACAACTCGCCACTATGGCACAATGCTCGGGAATTCTTTTCTATTTTCTCATCATAAAACAATAGCATTTGTTGTGCTAAGTCAAATGATATTCTATCACACCAAAACCCTTCTTTATTTATTTTAGCATAGCATTTAACAATATACTCTACATCTCGACTTCTATTTTAACATTACAATACATTAAAATAATAACCATTGAAAAAAGGCACCACCACCATCAACAACCAATACTACCACTAGATCAACCCAACCAACTAAATTGCCACCCTACCTCTACTATCAACAACCAACACCCGAACCCAAATCAATCCAACAAAACCCATATCAACCCAATTGAAACTGAAATCACCACCAAACCACCAAATCGCAACCCAATAATTGAAACCACCGCTTGTTAGAATCTAAAAATTTAGAACAATTGGCAAACCTTGAGTACAAACTTATCTAGATATAGATCTTGGACTCTATAGGGTATATTAGATAATGCTCAAGGTATTACAAGTTAGAACACAAGATAAAGAAAGCTACAGGTTCAGGAATTCGAAACATGCTAGGTTTGACCGATCGAGAAGAAGGCTCGATCGATCGATCGATCGAGATGCCTTTCCATAGAATTTAATTAAAGCCCAAGAACTCATTAAGCCCATTAAATGATTAAGGTTTCAAATCTAATTCTCCTAATATTTAAAGGAAACCCTAAGACATGTTTTAAAGGAGTTTTTAGAGAGAGAAGAGTGCTTATTGTGCCTCATATTGTAGATCTAGGTTTATGTACCCAAGACTCTCTAAAATCTTCTATTGGCAATATTCTAGAGTTGTAGAAGTTGTTGCTACAAGATCAACTATTGCTGATGTAAGGTTGAATTTTATCAACTATCTTGTTGGTTTTATTACATGCCAAATTTGCTTTTATTTTAGTAATTAGTAACCTTGTATTTAGGTGGGAATTATGTAAGGGTAGTGAGTGAGATATTGTAAAGAAATGCTCAAGATTATGCAAGGATGCAGAGACACGCGGCTGGACTTGCGGGTGACTCACGACTGGCAAGCCACCAAAGTTGGAACACGTGCGGAGCATGCAAGGGAGCTGAAGAGTCACGCCAGTTGTTGCATTACAGGACAAAAGTCCCAGGCTGGCCTGTTCATTAGCTCACGGCTTGAACTCGCGACTTAGCACAGTCGCGAGGTCAAGTCGCCAGACCACCCTGTTTGGGAAAAACTGACTTTTCACATTCCTTCTCACCCTACTATATATATACCCTTATACCCACGATATTCAGAGAGCTTCCAGAGAGAATTTTGAGAGAGAAAACCTAGAGAAAAACAAGATTGATTCATCCACAATCTTCACATAGAGACTCTTCAAATTCCTCTACTCTCTTCCTCTCCATTGTCAAATCCTTAAGAGGTATATTACCAAAACTTTTTCTCACCATATCCATATCTGTAAGGAGGCCATTTGGTGTTTGGGAAGTAGTTAAGAAGGGACCAATTTCATATTGGTTGATGCTATGGTCAAGTAGCGGAATCCGGTAAGCTAAAGAAGAAATAGGTTTGGCGTAACCTCATTAGAGTAGGAGCTTGGAGGGTTTAGGTACATTGAGTAGATTAGGCTTGGAGGGTCTTCTACTGTTCATGTATCCCAACTATATTCTTTAGTGGATTGTTTACCACTTGGAGGGCGGCGAAGAGGTTTTACACTAAGGGTTTCGGTTTCCTCTTCGACAACATATCGAGTGTTGTCTTTGTATTTGCATCTTTCTTCCCTTAATCTTTTCCATTTAATTTCTATGGTAGATGTGATTTTATTTGGTTTAGATTATTTATCAATTTTGTATTAAGCTTATGTTCATATTCCGCACATTAATTGTTTGATATTAAGCTTGAATTGGTAATTTGTAAATTGGGGGTCTAAACGTTCAAGGTATTTTATACACTTATTGAAATTTCATTTAGTATTAGAGCTTTAAGGTTAAATTTAATCAACCATCTTGTTGGCTTTATTCCGTGCCAAATTTTCTTGTATTTCAGCATTTAGTAACCCTGTATTTAGGTGAGATTGTTGTAAGGGTAGTGAGTGAGATAGAGTGTTAAAATGCTCAAGAGTGTGCAAGAAAATAGAAGTTGAAGCACACATGCCAAGCATGCCAGAAGTTGAAGCGTCACGCTAGCTGGAGCACTACAGGACAAAATAGGACAACTGGCCGTTCTGTTATCTCGCAGCTGGATCTCGCGACTCAGTCAAATTGCGAGCCACCCTTGTTTTGTAAAATCTGACTCTTCACATTCCATTCTCACTCCAGTATTAATACTCGTTATACCCACAAAAGAAAGAGAGCTTCTAGAGAGAATTTTGAGAGAGAAACCCTAGAGTAAAACAAGATTGATTCATCTACAATTTTTATATAACAGTCTCTTCAAATTCCTCAACTCTCTTCCTCTCCATTGTTAAACCCTTGAGAGGTCTTTTACCAAAACCTTTTTTCACCATATCCATTACTGTGAGAGGGCTGTTTGGTGTTCTGGGAAGCAGTTAGGAAGGAACCAATCTACATTGGTTGATGCTATGATCAAGTAGTAGAATCTGGGAAGTTAGAAAAGAAATAGGTTCGGCGCAACCTCGTTGGAGCAAGAAGCTTGGAGGGCTTAGGTGTACTGGGTAGATTAGGCTTGGAGGGTCTATTGTTGTCCATGTATCCCAACTATATTTTCTAGTGGATTACTTACCACTTGGAGGGCAGCGGAGAGGTTACGCCGATGGCTTCGGTTTCCTCTTTGATAACACACCGTGTGTTGTCCTTGTATTTGCATCTTCCTTCCCTTTTATCTTTGCCTTTTATTATCTACTGTGGGTTGTGATTTTAATTGGTTTAGATTGTTTACCAATTTTTTTTTGTAGCTTTTGTTCATTTTCCGCACACTAGTTGTTTGACATAAAGTTTGAATTGGTTATTTTGTAATTGGGGGGTCTAAACGTTCAAGGGTGTTTTACACACTATTTGAACTTTCAAGAATGGGTACACTTTTATTGGTTTCATTACCATAGTGTGATCCTTGACCCCATATTGAGATGGACCGGGATCAATCTTTAAATGCTCTACCATATTTTGATGGTAGCAACTATGCCTTTTGGAAGGTAAGGATGAGAGCATTTCTGTGTTCTATAGATGAGGCTATTTGGGATGCTGTTGAAATAGGTTGGACAAAGCTAGAGGCAGCCAAATCCACTTTGGATAAGGCAGCCCTCGTGGCGTTAAATGCTAATAGTAAAGCACTTAACGTAATTTTTTGTGGTGTGTCCCTAGATGAATTCCATCGGATTTCTCATATCACCGTTGCCCAGGAAGCATGGCAGATTTTGTAAACCACTTATAAGGATACAAAGAAAGTTAAAGACACAAAGCTACAAATGCTGACTACCCAGTTTGAGGAGCTCAGGATGAGTGAGGATGAGTCCTTTGACTCTTTCTATAGTAAGCTAAATGAAGTGGTCATCGGCAAGTTTAACTTAGGAGAGAAAACGGAGGACTCGAAAGTTCTAAGAAAAATTCTTCATTCGTTGCCGGAGAGCTTCCATGGAAAGGTGACTGTAATTAAGGAGAGCAAAGACCTTGATAAAATCAAAGTCCAAGAGCTAATTGGTTCTCTCCAAACATATGAACTTTCATTACCAAATCAAAGAAAGAGCAAATCACTAGCTCTTAAGACAATAAATGAAAGGGTAGAAGGTCATGGTTCATCGGATGAGGATGTAGTAGAAAAGGATGTTGCCTACCTTGCAAAGAATTTCCGAAAATTTCTAAAGCTCAAGAACAGTGAGAAATTTGGTGATAAAGGGAAATTCATGAGTTCTAGAAAGGAGAAGAAGGACTTCAAAAAGAGAGAAGGGAAGGAGTCCCAATCCACACAAGGAGTCACTTGTTTTGAGTGTAATGGATAGGGCCATTTCAAAAAGGAATGTCCTAATTATCTAAGATCGAAGGGCAAGGTGTATGCCACCACTCTCAGTGACTCAGATTCCTCCACCTCTGATTCGGAGGATAGCTATGATGAAGAAGGGAATTTCTCAGCATTTATCACTGTTGCTCATGTTGAGTCTTCGGAGGACTTGAATTTGCTTGTGGAAGAGCTTGGGGAGCATAGTGATGAGGAATTCATGGGAATTGTAGAAGAATCAGATGCTGAAGAAGATGAAGATATAGCTGGTCTTAAAGAGAACTATAATTCTCTACTTGAGAAGTCAGGAGAATATGCAAGGGTGGCCAAGGCAGCAGTGAAAAAGAAGAAGAAAGCTGAGGAGGACTATAAAAGTCTTCTAGTGAGATATAAGGAGGCTAAGTGTGAGATAGAGATGCTAAATGGCGAGCTAACCGAAGCTTACACCAAGGTAAAATTCCTTGAGCTTGAGGTGGTTCAAGCAAATGCCAAGGTAGAGCGAGTCTCTAAAAAGAAGCTTGATAATGTCCTTTCTTCTCAAAAGACCTTCTCCGACAAAACTGGATTAGGATACACTAGAGAAAGTAGTTCAGCTATGAACATCTCTAAAGAAGTGAAGTTTGTGAAGGCCAAAGAGTCGGTTATAGTTGCCCCTACTGTTGAAAATACTAATTTTGAGAAGAAGAAGAATGTAACTTACCAGTGGGTGTTGAACAAGCCCTGTAATCAAGTTTGAAGCCAGAGCAAAATCTCTTCCATGATCGCAAAGAGGTCCTAGAACGAGTCATGTGTGTCATCACTGCGGACTTCAAGGGCACACCCGACCCAATTGTCATAAGCTGAGAGCATTAAGGAGTGCTAGTGATCAAAGGTCAAGAAGGCCAAGAAATGACAAGAGGACTTGGGCTATGGAGCCATTAAGAGATCGAAATGTTGATCCTGGAATGATGGACGTGATGAAGATTATTGGTGCATTCACCAACTGCTTGGAAAGATTCACTAGAAGGTTTGAAAGTCCTAACTCTCGTACCAAATCCTATTAGGATATCACCCCAAATGCACGTGACGTGTGGATGATGAAGGGTACTCATGCATAAACATTATCACATGTCCATGCATTAATACTTCCTATGTTGTGTGACTGTTGGTTTGATTATTGATTATGAGAATTGAAATTTTTTTTGTTTGTGTCATTTTTTGTTTTTACATTGTTGCTTCTAATCAATCTTTTCCTTTCTGTGTGTCAAAAATCCAAAAAACACATAAAAAGTAGAAAATCCAAAAAGATTGATCGACATTGTTGAGTTTTGTCTCAAAATATGTTTTACCTTGTACCTTTGTGCAAATGGCCTTGTGCATCTTCGAGCATAGCTTGTTTCCTATGCACTCATATTATTGTGTGAGAAATCTTGAAATCTATGTGACTGTTGTAAATAGATCTTCAACCTTGTCATGAATGATTAGTGAATGGTTTTGTTGATCTTGAGACATGCATAGACTTGTGTCTATATATTTTCCCACTTTTTATTTTATTGTTTTTGCTAGAAGAGCTCACCAAATGTAAATCTCTAAATGAAAAGAGATATTGAGTTGCAAAAGCCTGTCGCACATACTAGTATTTGACTAGGAAAAAGGGAAAGTGACCAAAAATTAAAAATTGTATGATGCCCAAAAAGCCAAAGGCTATCTCATCAATGTGAAATATCAAAAATTTCAAGCATCAATCTCACAATGAGATGTGTTGATTCAAAAAGATCAAATGTTATGTCAAACATGGAGTCAAATGAAAAGCTTCAAAGATATTGTACTCAAGCTTTTGTGGGAGGTCATATATACATATTTTTATAATTGAGATGGATCACATTATCTTGTGCCAGTTGTGTATGCCTTGATTGAATTAATTATTGAAGCTTCACATTAGACTAAGGACTATCTCATTTTTGATATTCACACACAACACATATATCTATGTTCAATGAATGCCATATTCATTCATGTGATTGTACTTGACTAAATGTGTTTTCACATGCTCAATATTTGTTGATCAATCATAAAAAGATTTTTGAGTGTTTTAGTTATTTTTGGAAAGTACCTTGTTTTTTGCAAAAATTTTCAAAAATTATATTGCCCTGTTTTGGCGACTTAGTCAGGGGTAGAACCAGTCACATGCCCCAGTCGCAAGTCCATCACAGAGAGTTTTTGCGACTCACTGGTGAGTCATTGGTAGGTAAATGCTTCAATTGTGAAAAAGACTTAGAATATTTTTCAAAATTTTGGAAGTTCATGTTTTTCACGGCTCAGGTTGGCGACTTGTTCGTGGGTGGAAGGTCCAGTCGCGAGAGGTACACAGAGATTTTCGTGGCTCAGTTCATGACTCTCTCGCTAGTGGAACTTCCAGTTGCAAAAAACACTTAGAAAATTTTCTTCAAAAGTTTTCTTTCAAGTGTTCTAGCGGCTGGCCCTGGTGACTTGCACGCGACTTATTTCAGTCGCGAAAATCGCATGTTTTGCACAAAATGGGTCAATTTTTAAACTTTTTCAGTTTTCCCTCAAACATTTCTGACTGTTCATCTCCTTCCTTACCTAAACACTCTTAAACTCACCGTATCACTCTCAGACAAACTTCCATTTTGAATCATTTCATTCTCAAATCTTCAAGGAAAAAGGTATGAGTTTCTATTTTCTCACTCAATTTTACATATTTCTCCATGAATTTCCTCATTTTGTGAAATTTTGTTTAAGTTTGTGTGTTTTGCAATGTTCGTACATGGGTTTACTATATTGGGTTGGCTAAAGGGGTTTTGTTGATTCTAGTGATTTGATGCTTGCTTCTCTTGTTTTCTTGACTGTTTCTTAGATGTCTATCTTGACTGCATTGCTCTATGCATAACATTCTTGTGGTAGAATGTCACAATGACAGATATTTGTGACTGACCATAGTTTACAGTGAACTAAACTATAACTATTTATTCATCATTGCTGGACATCTGTTACATATTTTAGTATACATTGCTTCAGTGTTGCTCATTCTCACATACTGCTAACTGGGTTCATGTACTCTGTTTAAGTGTTATCTCGGTCTGAATTTCAATGATTCTCCAATTTTTTACTGTCTTGAATGTAATCAAGTTGTTGTTCGTGTCATGTGTCTGTGCACTTGGATCTTTGTTGTGTGTTTGTTATTTTGCAGATGTCTCGCTGATCGTCCAAAGAAAAAGAGATTGTAACTGATGTTTCATCATCCCCTATTGCTAAACAAACTTGTCTCTCATCTTAGTCATCTAAAGACTCAAACCGTGAGAGGTTCAAAACTCCTATCGATTCACAAACTCACTCAAGCATTTTTGAAGGTGCTACTCCCATAATGGAACGAGTGGTAAAGTTTGACACTTTGGGGACAACTTTTATCCCTAGAATCTTTGAAGCTAAAGATTGGGCCAATCTGTTCGGGAATTTCAAAGACCCGATGGAAGAGTTGGTTAGGGAATTCTTCTCAAATGCGAGATACATTGGAGTTGAGTTAAAATGCTGGGTAAGAGGAAAAGAGTTTTCCATCAATCTGAACTACATAGCCAAGGTCCTTCGCATTACTAGACCTGAGAATGTGGACCTCACCCCTTATGATGATCGAACTCCTAAGGTTCAAGACATTCTGCAAGTTCTTGGACTTGATCATGAAGTCTCCAGTAAAGGCACATCTATAAACACTGCAAAGTTTGCTTTTGAGTTGACCACACTGAAGTTGATCATGTTCTCCAATCTCTACCCATTGTCCAACACTGCTTTCATTAATCTTGGAAGAGCTCAATTCCTATGTGATCTTATTACAGGAGCCTTGATTGATATTTGTGCCCATATCTTCTAGACCATTGGGAAAACCGCAGCTAGATTAGCAACACGAGCATGTATTCCGTTTTGTAGTCTCATCATGAAGATCATACTTCTTAAAGGTGTCAATCCCCCATCAGATGGAAAAATGATCAACCGTCCTTGACCAATATCCATGATATCTCTCCAAGCTAGCAAGATTCACTCCTCTTAAAAACCAAAGAGTGAACATATGTCTCTTGCTACAACATCTGCTCATGGGTCAGATACACCTGTGCGTACCACAACTATCTCTCTTGTCACCCCTGAGTTACAGTTAACTAGCAATCAGCCAGAGCAGTTTGGTCCTTAAGCTAATAGATTGGGTCTTTTGTTTGAAAATCTTCATATGCGCATTGTCGGAATAGAAAGACTTATCTACTCCACCAACAATCAAGTTCAATTGTGACTCACGACCATGGAGAATCAGCTAGATGCTATTCAGCAAAAGCTAGAGGACAACCTTTAGCTATTTGTGCCAAAAAAGGGGAGAGCTTATTGAAAGAGGGAGAGCAACACAAAGGGAAGTGTGCATAGTTAAAGGGGGAGTTGTGTGCTCAAGAGGAGAAAGCTGTCATATACACTAACACATACCTTTGGACATATTGCCTAACTTTGGCTAGCCTAGTTTATCAATGATTTACTTATAGTCTTCTATTGTCTTTATAAACTCTTGGTTTTGTCTGGCTGTGTTTCTTGGGTTATTGTTTTGATTTTAAACTCATGGATCTATTTTAAAACACTCATGTTACTTTGGTTTGTTAATATTTAAAGTTGTTATTCAATATGTTTATTTTTTGTGCCCATGTTGCTTTTGTAAGCTTTTAGGGTTTGTTTCCATGATTTGTAGGCTTTTATGGTTTGTACCTTGCTTATGCAGCCTTTTTGTTTTGTTGTCTAATACTTCTAGCTAAATGTTATGCATTTTCTTTAAGTATTCTCACTCTTGTGCCCTTGTAGGATTTTGTTCCCAGATACATATACTTTATGTATTATGCATTGGTTCAGTGTTGGGCATGCAAGTGATTTGCATTAAGCTTATTGGCTTGTGTGTTTGGATGTTCATTTCAAGTGTGAATGAGCATTGTGGTCACTATTTTATAGTGATTGCCTGTTTGGTTAAACCATGGTTTATTTCTCATTCCATTTTTGCTTGATCGCATTGTGCTTGTCTCATATGCAATTACAAGTTTTTCTGCATACAATGATGATACTGTATTGTTATGTTTCAGAAGATTCTTGTTCATATGATTCAAGAGCTTATCAGATTCTAGAGTTAGGTGTGAGTGAGTTTTGTTCAACTGTTCCCAACTCACATATTAAGTCTATAGTTTGTTTTAGGGTTTTGTCACGGAATAACCAAAGGGGGAGATTGTAAGGTTGAATTTTATCAACCATCTTATTGGCTTCATTCCGTGCCAAATTTGCTTGTATTTTAGGAATTAGTAACCCTGTATTTAGGTGGGAATCATGTAAGGGTAGTAAGTAAGAGATTGTGAAGAAATGCTCAAGATTGTGCAAGGATGCAAAGACTCGCGGTTGGACTCGCGGGTGACTCGCGACTAGCAAGCTGCCAAAGTTGGCACATGTGCGAAGCATGCAAAGGAGCTGAAGAGTCATGCCAATTGTTGTACTATAGGAAAAAAGTCCCAGGCTAGCTAGGCCATTAGCTTACGGCTTGAACTCGCAACTCAGCCTAGTCTCAAGGTCAAGTCGCCAGACCGCCCTATTTGGGAAACATTGACTTTTCACATTCCTTCTCACCCTACTATATATATACCCTTATACCCACGATATTCAGAGAGCTTCTAGAGAGAATTTTGAGAGAGAAACCCTAGAGAAAAACAAGATTGATTCATCCACAATCTTCACATAGAGACTCTTCAAATTCCTCTACTCTCTTCCTCTCCATTGTCAAATCTTTAAGAGGTACATTACCAAAACCTTTTCTCACCATACCCATATCTGTGAGGAGGCCATTTGGTGTTTGAGAAGCAGTTAAGAAGGGACCAATTTCATATTGGTTGATGTTATGGTCAAGTAGCGGAATCCGATAAGCTAAAGAAGAAATAGGTTCGGCATAACCTCGTTGGAGTAAGAGCTTGGAAGGCTTAGGTACATTGGGTAGAGTAGGCTTAGAGGGTCTTCTGCTGTTCATGTATCCCAACTACATTCTTTAGTGGATTGTTTATCGCTTGAAGGGTGGCGAAGAGGTTTTACATCGAGGGCTTCAGTTTCCTATCGAATGACACATCGAGTGTTGTCTTTGTGTTTACATCTCTCTTCCCTTAATCTATTCAATTTAATTTCTACTATGGATGTGATTTTATTTGGTTTAGATTGTTTATCAATTCTGTATTAAGCTTATGTTCATATTCAGCACATTAATTGTTTGATATTAAGCTTGAATTGGTAATTTGCAAATTGGGGGTCTAAACGTTCAAGGTGTTTTATACACTTATTGAAATTTCAGCTGATGTTTTCAAGTTTTGAGTGGAATCTTAGAGTCAAAACATGGGTATTTGTGTTTAACAAATTCAAATAAAAGAGCTTATGGATTCAGAGCTGCAGGAGGTCACGTGAGTATGTACTACAAGAGGTAGTTTTAGATTTAGGAAAAAATTATTGTTTAACTTGCATTATATTTAGTGAATTTGTTGCCTTGTGGATTGTTTAGATTAAATCCTCCTCAGGTTTTTTTATCTTGAAATTATAGATGGTTTTGTTTGTTTATGTTTAGACCCCTTAAAACCATGTTTATTTAACCTAATGAATTAGCCAAGTAGTTAATTATGAGATCTAGGTTAAACACATACAAACATATTACTTAGTGTGGAAAATTAAAGAAGACAGTAATATAATGACCTAGGATAACTAATGAAACCAATCGTTTTGAGGTAAAAACCTGAGAAAGATTTAACCTATCTATCCCAAGATAAACAAATCCATTATGATAGAATGGAAGATTACAATAGATTTAAACCCTAAATCTAAGGCTACCTCTTGTAGAACTTACTAACACGACCATGTGCAACTCTAACTCCACTGACTCTTCTATCTGAATTTGTTGTGCACAAACACCCATGTTTGTGACTTTGAGATCCCATTCAAAGGTTTTAGATTACTATTAGTAGTAGATCTTTATGCAACAACTTGTTTCCACCAGTTCTTGATTATAAATCTCTTATTCCGGCAAATGCTTGTTGAGTTAGAAGGTACAGAAATCTCCCAAATCTCATAGGATTAACTCACAAGACTTCTAAGGGCTTTTAAAACGTAATTAGGGTTTTCCTTTTATACCTTATAATGTTGGACTGAAACCCTAAACATTTTCGCAGACTTGGACCTAATTTAATTCTATAGAATTGACTTATCTGCAATTTTCGATTAGTCAAGTCTAATTTTCGATCGATCAAGCTTCACGAAACTTGAACTCTCCTTTTTATAGTTTGAATGTTCTTGAATCTTGATTTGTACAATCTTGAGCAATGTCCAACACCTAATCTAGACATGTTTTTATTCTCAGTTTGCCAACATACCCAAAATAAGAATATAAACATTTAATCCTAAATATTTAGAACTTAACAAGTTTCATTGGTTTTTCTAGGTTATCATATAACTTGCCTTCTTTATTTTTCCACACTTAGTGATATGATTGTTTGTGTTTAACGTAAATTTGAATAATAAACCTAAGTAAAAACTTGGTTAATTAATTAGGTTAAACAATCTTAAGTGAACAAGGGTCTAAACGAACAAACACCACTGAAATTATCACATAAATTGAAACTCAAACCAGCACCACCACTAAATTGTCGAGCCAAAATTGATGATTTACAAACTACCCACAACCCCAACCCAAACTAGTGAGAAAGATTAAGGAGAAAATGGGCTTGTCTTTTTTTTTTGTTTTGTTTTTTTTTTTTTTATATAAAAAAAAATCCAACATTTTGCCCTTTTTTCCAAACTAATTAGGGAAATGTCCCTGTTTTGAAACTCAATTTTTAAAAAATTGATTTTCAATTTAAAACTCGATTTTTGGACAATCGAGTTATAATAAATTGAAAATTAAATTTAAAACAAAAAAAAAAAAAAGCATGGAACTTGAGTTCCATGCAAATATATATATATATATATATATATATTTTTTAAAGTTTGACCGCCCCATACTCGATTTTCTACAAATCGAGTTTTACATTGAAACTCGATTTTGAGAAAAGCGAGTTTCAAAACAGGGGCATTTCCCTAATTAGTTTGAAAAAGGAGGCAAAATACTGGATTTTTTGCACGAAAGGGGCAAAGGCCAATTTTCTCCGAGAGAGTAGACAAAATAGTGAGAGAGAAGATAAAATCATGAGAGAGAGATAGAGAACAACAAAGGTGTTAATATTGGGTATAAGAGACAACTAATCTGCTACTTTATTTGATAAGGTGGTTCAAGATTATTCAAAAGGTATGCATCTTATTGCCCTAGCACTTTGCCATTTCGCTTTGAGCTTACTTTGTGATTTTCTAAGCTAACTTGATTGATGGAGTGCCTCCAACCAAACCTACTAGTTGGTTTTCGACCTAGTTAGTAGGTCATTATTATTTTGCCAACTTCCCACCAATGATCCTTAGGGTGTCCGGCCTTTGTACTTTGTCAGAATATTTATCACGGTACAATTTCCATTCTACCCTCATACTAGAAGTTTAATAATATATGGTTAGGTTAAAATTATATGTGGTGTAACTTTTGTCAATATTGTATCTCTTGATATCTTTTTATTGATTATGTATTTTAACAAATCTATTTTTAGATTACATTTTCTCCTTATACCTTCATTAATTGCTTGTAAAATTTTAAAATAATTAGGGATCAAAAATTATCTTATCTATAAATTAAATTTCAAGGTTTTGTACTTAAAAATAATGCTCTACACTAAATGATTTTTTGGATTGAATAGTAAATAACATATGCTTAAACAAAATTCTAATGAAAATATGTAATCCAACTATATGGTTTTTGAAATATTATTCTGATTAAGAGTTATTGAGTGATGTATCATTCTAAAGAGTTACCAAATATAGCTGTGTGTGTATTAATTATAATAAAACGTGAGCTTTGACGAGTTGACATGGCATTATGGAAAGGAGTAGAAACGAAAAGGGTAAACTACGTATTTGGTCTCTATGAGCAAATATTCTATCATTTACACCATGTTTCAATTTGGTCCTTAAACTTTCAATTGTGTCAATTTGGTTCTTAACCTCTTAGTGTTGTGTTAATTTAGTCTCTGCCATTATCTCTCAAATAAAAATTGCTAACATGGCAAACGGCTAAAATAAATAATTATTTTATTGCCATGTTAACGAAAACTAGTTTTTTATTTTGACAATTTGTCATGTCAGCAATTATCATCCAAGAGATAACGGCGAAAACTAAATTGACATGATACTGAAAGTTTATAGACCAAATTAACAACTGAAAGGTTAGAGGCTAAATTAAAATATGGTGTAAGGGATAGGGACATATAGTTAGTATACCCAAATGAAAAATGATAACTAATGAGATATTCCCATTTGAAAAGAAAGAAAGGAAAAAAAATGGTAAAAATTTAATAAAAATGATAGTGTTATTGTCTGAGAGCTTTTAAATCTTGCACATCAGTTTCAAGCAATGTCACAACACAAGGGGATGATCTTGCATCCAATTTGTAATGAGTAGCTTCGACAGCTAACCATTTAGCTATTTTGTTGGACCTAACAGAGCAATCCAAGAACCTCATCCACCTGAAACCACCTCAAAGAGCCGGAATCCGGAATATCGTTCATTAGATGTTAAGTGCGTTTAAGGAACGATATTTGGGTTCTTCGATCAATTTGTTTTAATATATTGGAAGACAAGATCTTAAACCTTGTATATTCGAGGGGTAAGGTTGCTTATTTATCTTTTATATTTGAGATATGTAATGAGCGGAGAAGGAGAAGATGGAGTTTGAACCAAGATAATATTAAATCTTGTAATTCAAGATTTATTTGTGCAACCATTATATTTCATTATGATTATTTCGATCAATTACATGAAAGAAACAGGGCAAATTTTATTTGAATGGTCTAATATGGTTTTCTCTAATTGTTATTGTTCTGCCATATTCGTTTCTGAAGATACTCAATCACATTCTTGTCTAGTTGAAAGGCCTTGGCGAGAACATCAACATTGATGAGAGGATTAGACCCAAAGACTGCATCTGCTGTGGTGATAACTCCTGGATTTTGACTATTGAAAAAAGAAAGCGCAACAGCGTCGGTTTTCCCTATATTGAGCTCAAAGTGAATGAGACTAATTGGGAATACAAAGACGTCTCCCTTGTTTAAAATTTTGGTAAAGAGACGATTGGGATTAGATGTGACAAAGCCAGCATAGAGCGTACCCTCTAGGACTTGTAAAACCTCTGTGGAACGAGGGTGAGTGTGAGGAGTATTTACACCATTTCGTGCAAAGTCAATACGAGCCAAGGATATATCTAGAGTGTTGAGGCCCAGTAGGTTGTCCACAGCGACTCGAGTGACATTTGACCCAAGTGGATTTGAGGTGCTTCCGGGAATGTCTAACCCGGGAACGAAAAAATCATCAACTTTGACAAGATTTGGATCCTTGCAGAATTTTCCATTGACAAATACTGCAATAAGAAAAGTTTGTTATGTTCACATGTGGATGGGACAATTTTATAATAATGTTTGATAACATGTTGTGTAAAAGATAGAATATTTTGTCCATATCCTTGTGTTATTACATAGATTCTTCAATTAAATTCAAACATATGACTACATTGATCAATATAACACAATCGATGTTACATTTCCTTAATGAAAATCAAATTCAATACAACAACGTGTTTAAATATAATTAGGAACTAGCCGCGAACCTGTGCGTTGCACATGATAATTATTTTATAGTGGTTTTATTAAATTTTTTTATATAATTTAAACTAATTTAATAAAGAATAATGTATTTTGTAATTATTATTTTTATTTATTATAAAAATAATCATAAATGTAATATAGGAACAATCATAAATCATAAATTTAAAAATTTTTGTCGTACTAAAATGAAAAAAAAATACAATTTTTCTCAAAATTCAAAAGGCAAGTTAATGAAAATATATATTTTTTTATAAAGGTTATTTATAACATTTTGTGAATCATTAAAAAGAATATAAAATTTAGAAATTATTCTTTTAGTTTTAAACAAACTTTCTCAAACTTATTTTTTCTACCTACAATTCAAAACACTGAAAAAGTAACTAAAAAAATTAATAAAACTTAACTATGATTAATTGGACCAATTAGGAAAACAATTTGTTGTTTATAATCTACTAAAGTTTTTTTCTTTGCAGAAATTGTAATTTCGTCCACCTAAAACATATTATCAAATAAAAAATTATTAGCAAAACCTAAGAATTAAATTTCTATATATGCATTGTTATAAAATAATAATAATAATAAAAGTAAAATTGCGAAAGATAAAATTTGTCTCTTATCCAATAATTTTTGTTTAGTCAACCTTTGTTTTTCTCTAAATAAGTGGCATTATAGAGTACTTCTAATACAATTATTAAGAGTACTTTGTCCACCACAAAGGATTAAAAAATAAACAAAAATGATTAAAGTCTCATAGTTTAACATCTAAATTGAGCACTATAAAAATCATACTATCAAATTACAATAACTATCAAATTAAATTATCCAAATCATGCTATGTAATAGAATAATATTATATTTATATATGCTATATTTAACCCTTTATAACGCAATAGGATAACATTTAACCAAAAAAAAAAAAAAAAAACACACACACACACACAAAAAAATTAAAAAATAAATAAATAAATAACTGAATCGCATTAACCTAAAGTAGATTAAAGAATATAAAAAATTATCAATGTGAAGATGCAAGAAAAATAAAAAATAAAAATCCACCCAAAAATTGTGTGTGAGAGAGAGAGAGAGAGAGAGACAGAGAGAGACAACAATTAAAAAAAACATAACCGAATCGCATTAACCTGAAGTAGATTAAAAAAAAAAAAAATTATCAACCTAAAGCGAAGATGCAAGAAAAAAAAAATCCACCCAAAAATTTTGTGTGTGAGAGAGAGAGAGAGAAAAGCTTTTTTTCTGTAAGGGAAAACTATACATAGAATGAAAGAGATAGTGACAAATTTATAATAAGAGAGTGTGAATAAGAAGAGACAAAAATAGAAGAAGATGAGGAGAAAGATGAATAATGATATTAATGTAGAAGGTAGTGGGGAGATGAGAAGGTTAGGGAAGCAGAAAGGTTGGAGAAGTATTGGGAGATGAAGAAGTAAGGGAGGGAGAAAGGTTGGAGAAGTGTAAATATGAAATAAAAAAAATATTAAAAATAATTATAAGAAAATGGAAAGAAAAAAGATAATGACGTGGATCAATATGAGTGCAGCAGCATTAAACGCTACGCTTCAGCTTTTAGTAATATATAAATTTAAGATAAAGCTGTACCTAAATTTTATCTATAATATTGCCTCACAGCATAATTTTATTACTAAGTATATTCCTAACAATAGAAAGATCAATCCAGAAATAATGAAATGAGTGCTAATAATACTAAAAACAACGAGTATGTACGTACCTCCTGAACTGGAATCATTAACTGCAACACAGAAGTCTTGGAGAGCACTAGGGTCAAAGGCAGAGGCTAGGCGAAATGCCAAAGCTAACAGGGCAAGAGTAACAAGGTAAGGAACACTTTGGATCATATTTGCGGCTATCTTTACTTGATATTCTTTCTTTGTATTATTGATTTTTGTGAGGTGAAATGTAGCATTGGTTACACAGGTCTATTTAAAGAGGAGAAATCAGTGAAACAATCTGTTTTTCCATACACGAAAGCGAATATATATATATATATATATATACATATATATATAAAATAAGTGAACCATTCCTGTACCTGTACGACTTCTAGCTGGCGAGACATATTAAAACTCTGGACCCCTTCAACGCCGCTGTGCAGTTTTAATTAATATTACTTAGCCTTATCCACAATATATATATATATATATATATAAAATAAGTGAACCATTCCTGTACTACTTCTAGCTGCACATATTAAAACTCCAATCAAATTGGACCCCTTCAACGCCGCAGTGCAGTTTTAATTAATATTACACTACAAAATAAAATGTCTATTAGCGGCCAAGAATTTATGATGGACCCAAAAAGCCCTCTCAAAAAATTTTATTTGTGATGGCAAAATAAAGCCCTCACAAATACTTGATAAAATGTGAAATATTTGTGACCAACAAAAAAAGCTATCGCAATTATGTATTATAGCCGTCACAAATGCTAATATTTTGGAGGGAGATTTTCCCTCCATATTATTTGTGAGGAACAATTAAAAATCTCTCGCAAAAAGTGTATTATTTGTGACGGTTAAAAAAAGATGTCACTATTACTAAATTATTTGCGAGGGCTAGGATCGACCTTCACAAATAATCATTAAAATGTAAAAAAATTTGGAGGGAAATGTTCCCACCAAATTATTTCCAAGGGACAATAAATATTCCTTGCAAAAAGTTTATTTTTTGTGTGAGTTAAAAATATACCCTCACTAATACTAAATTATTTGCAAGGGCCACAATTGGCCTTCGCAAATAATCATGAAAATATTAATTTTCTTTGGTGATAAAAGTTATTCTAAAATTTCATGAATATAATGATTGGTGAAACATAAAGTGATAGGAAATTTGTATTCAAAATTATGCCTATTAAGATTCATAATATCTTGCTTTTCATCTCTGGTTTTCAATTAGGCCACCAACTTATAGATGGTTTGCTCAAATTCTTTGAAACCTTCAGGCTCAGCTTGACTTTGAACTTCATAATTCTAATTTATCCATCATTTTCTATCCTTGTAATTAACCACTACAAGAACTACATGATCACTTCTTTGGAAAGTTGCATGAACTAGACTATAGTAAAAATGTTATTTACATATCCACAACACATATAGCAATCACTGATTGCCAATCACTCATAGTACTGGGAAATAAGATGAACAAAAAAAAGAAGCTTAGTTTTAAAATCAGTGCAAGGCAATTATAATGCAGAACCATTGTTATAATTCTATTAAGTCTACGGATGTGGAAGCTTAATTCAGAATACACACATGAATGTGTGCATGCACGCACATACACACAAGACAGAGATGACCTTGGTTTTTTGAAGGATGCCATTAGGATCGCTAGTCACAAGCCATCCTAGTTGCCAACCTAGTACAAGCCATCTCTTTGATATGGACCCTAGTGTGAGAACAGGCACTATTGATCCAAATACTCCCATTGGCACAAATGGATTAGTTCCAAAAGTGAGATGGTGATAAACTTCATCTGCAACCACCAGAGAATGCCCAGCTTTCTTGCTGTCCTTGCAATCTAAAATTTAGAAAATCAACCACCAGTAACATTAGCACCCTAATTACCCAAAAAAAAAAAGGTTTTACTTATTAAAACTCACGCTTATTGCAGAAATGTTTCTAAACCATTAAATCCACCATTGTGTTACATGTAAGTAACAAGATCATATGAGAGTCTAGCAAAATAAACTAAAATCTAATCGTTGTTTCACCACTAAAAGCTTTAAGTCATTATTATTATGAACTTATAGACATTTTGATATTCTCAAAACAAATTTGACTCTACTTCCAAATAGACATTGACTCAAATGATAAAGAATTCAGGTAAGGAGGTAAATTTTTAATGCTATTTTTTGAGTCGATTGTAGTTGATATATTAAAGGTCAATGCCCTCGCTAATAACCTCCACGTATCCAAGAATTTTGATCAAGCTTAAATATGCGATTTAAATTGTGTCCATGTCTCCATTGTCCCTGCCTCCCCAGTCTAAAGTGCATGTTTGAAACAAAATAGATATTTAAGAAGGGGACACATTCATAAAGCCAACAATAGTATCTCTTTCACACACACACACACACACACACACACACACACAAAAATCAATCTCAAACATAGTCAAAATAGATTGTATAATCACATATTAAACTCAATGCAGTCAATGAGAGCATTCTATACTAGGGTAATAACCTTAGAGAATTAAGAAAGAGAGCAAGAGAGATAACTGCCCGTACCTTATCTGTAACTAAATTTCTATTTCAATAAGCATCCTTAGTATTATGCACAAGGATAACTAATCTGGATGAAGCCAAATACGGTGATGGAGTGGAGGTTGTAAGCCTTTGAAGTCACTCGATTATCATATTCTCAACACCACTCCTTCTCCAATCTATATCATCATCCTTATTTTCTTCTTGCAGCACATTTGCATTACAATGTAAATTTTCTTCTTCTTGGTATGGCTCTTCTTCATCTGATGGCATTTCATAAGGTTTCGTGGTTTGGTTTCAATCACAACATTCCATGTGGGATCTTTTATTCCATTAACATAGTAAACTTGAGTTGCTTGACAGGCTAATACAAATGGCTCTACGGTTTTCAACTTTCGTGATGGATTAACAATAGTGGTTCCATGCAGATCTCTCCTATAACCAATTCCTTCACAAGATACATCATGCCAATCACATTTAAATAACACAACTTTGTTCCCTTCAGTATATTGAAGTTCAACAATGTCTATTAGTTGTCCATAATAAGGCACATTGCAACTTTGATCCTCCCCTCTCACCATAACTCCATTATTTTGTGTTCTTTTACTTTCATCACATTGATTTGTATGAAATCTGAACCCATTAACATTGTAACCATGATAAAAAATAGCCCTTTTCTTAGGGCCCCGAGCTAATGAAAGCATATGCCCATCAACTTGCCTTGTATTATATAAGTTGGTGATCTACAATAAAACCTAAATAAGGTTAAACTCAATTTGTAGTATTTAAAATATAAACAAACATACATTTTCAAAATAAATTACTATCTTACTCTTTTTTCAAACCACGCAATAAATTCTTGTCTATGCACCCTGTTAATGTCAAGAACACCTGCATTTGTAAGGATGTTCTTATGTTCTCTGCACACAATTAAACATCCTAATCAGTTTTAATATCATATCATGAGAATATCAAAGAAGTAATTTTTGTGAAGATCATCTTACTCAACAAATTGGTCAGCGTCGACACAATTTTGAAGGACATAAAATGTTGCTACATTATGAAGATCATCATTCAACTCACACCTTATTGCTTCCCTAAATGTCGTCCAGGCGTTGAGAATATGGACAATTGAGAGGTATTTGCACATGCGGAAGTACCTCCATCATAATTTCGCTCTACCCGATTAAATTTGGTTTCTATTCCATGTAAATAACGGGAACAAAATGTTAGACATTCATCTGCTAAACACTTTTCTACAATAGACCCTTCTGTGTGTGCCTTATTACTTTCATAATACTTAAGCTTGTGCAAATACCTATATTTGAAGGCATAATAAGAAATTTTATCAAAATAAAATACTAGTGTGCAATTGTAATTTAGATTATAATGAAATTTTGTAAACCTTACCTCTCAACTAGATACATCCATCTGTATTACACTGGACTTACAACTTTAGCTTCCTAAGATAGGTGAATGGCCAAGTGAACCATTACATCAAAAAAAGAAGGTGGAAAAATTTGTTCTAATTTACAGAGGGTTATTGCAATTTGGGTTTCAAGATGATCTAAATCATCCACTCATAACACTTCGAAACACAATTCTTTGAAAAAGTTACTTAACTTAGTCAAAGCATCAGATACTTTTTTAGGTAAAAGGTCACGCATTGCAAGTGGGAGTAATCTTTCTAGGAAAACATGAAAATCATGAGTCTTCATACTAGAAATTTTTCTCTCCTCAATATTCACACATCGAGATAAATTTGCAGAGTAGCCATCTGGAAATTTAAGATTTTTTAGCCATAAGCATATGGCCCTTTTCTCATTATTTGATAGTGTATAGCAAGCTAGGGGTAACTCTATCTTCCCATTAACCTCTATAGGATGGAGCGTATGTCGTATGCTCATTTCTTTTAGATCAAGAAGAGTGCTTAAAGAATCCTTTGTTTTATCTTTAATATTCATAATTGTCCCAATCACACTATCAAATATTTTTTTTTCAACATGCATCACATCCAAATTGTGACGTAACAAAAGTGTTCTCCAATATGGCAATTCAAAAAAAATGCTATGCTTCTTCCAGTTATGAAACTGCCCATACCTTTCTAGAAATGGCTTTTTCTGGCCTTTCCCAAATATAATTGGCTTTAATGGACGAATTTGTTTTAACACATCATCACCAGATAACCGTTTGGGTGCTGTCTTCCTTTCTTTTTTACCATTAAATTGTGACTTTTTATTTCGCCATTTGTGGTCTAAGGCCAAAAAATGACGATGTCCCATAGAGCATATCTTATATCCATTTCGTAACCTACAATGAATAATCTCACTATGACAACAAAGACATGCCAAATTTCCCTTTGTACTCCAACCAGAAATAATAGCATATGCAGGAAAGTCATGGATAGTCCACAACACTACTTCTCTCATCTGAAAGTTCTCCTTTGTTGAAGCATCATATGTACACACCCTATCTTTCCACAATTCTTTCAGCTTATCAATCAACGGCCTCAAGAATACATCAATGTCATTCCTAGGACCCTTTGGGCCTGGTATAAGTACTGACATCAATGAGTAAGGCTCCTTCATGCATATCCAAAGGGAAAGATTATATGGAAATAAGATAATAGGCCAGACACTGTATTCAATACTCATATTTCTAAATGGGTTAAACCCATCTATAGCTAGTCCAAGCCTAACATTACGGGGATCCATTGCGAATGACTCATGAATTTGGTCAAATTTTTTCCAAGCTTCACAATCTGCTGGATGTCATAACACTCCATCATTAACATGTTTTTCATGGTGCCATTTCATATCCGTAGCAGTCTTTGTTGACATAAACAATCATTGTAGCCTTGAAATAGATAAAATAATTTTTTTACACGTTAAGAGCATCACCAGCAGTCTTTTTTAATTTTTGCTTGTTTGGAGAGTGAACAGTGACATTTAGCTTTTATCTATTCACTTTTTCAAATACACTTTCCAACAGATTCTTTATCACATTCTCTATCTCATTTAAATATGATTTATTCATTAATTGTTTATTCTTTTTTTAATCAACATTTATTCTTTTTTTAACAACTATATTTTTCAATTAGAAGTGTTATGTTCACAACATTTTACGCAATAATTTCACAACAAAATTTATGTGGAAAATTGTTACTAGTTCTAATTTGAACCCACTATTTAAATTATTTTTTTACTCACTAATATCAACTAATAACAGTCTGTCATTTAAAATTTATTGTGAAAATATTGTGAAAATATCGTAGTAATGTTACTCAATTTTGGTTTCTTATTCCTTATATTATTTTCCTTTCTTTCTTTAGTTTTTTTTTTTTTTTTCATCCATACGTTTATTTTTTCTTGTTTTTTCTCCTCCACACACATACACCTACCCCCAATATCTATCTTCACTCTTTGTTTGACCTTTTGTTTTTCTAGTTATCTCCAGAACATTTCTCCCCTTCTCCCTCTCTCTTTCGTTCTCTTTCTCTTACACACACACACACACACACACACACACAAATTTCTCTCCCTTAATCTCACACAAACAAATTCTCTTTCAATGAGCTAGCACTTGCACTGTACTTGGTTCATCTATCCCCTCTCTCTCTCTCTCTCTCTCTCTCTCTCTCTCTCTGTACTAGTAAAGTCAGTTTCTTTTACTTGTTGCAAAAAATTCTCTTCAATTTTTGAGGTGGGTGTTGCTTCTGGTAAGTAAATTGCTAAAGTGGGTCTAATCTTCTTTGATCTTTCTGGAGCTTCTTGTGTTTAAAAATGTTATCTTTGGTTTATTTTTATAGATATAATTATAAGCCTGACTTTTTATCTTTGATTTTTGACTCCAGAGCCATTGATAAGTGGAAATGGGAGAAACATGCAAAGATTAATGCTTATAACTAGGTTCAAATATTGCAGTCCAGCGAAGGAAGTGGCAGATTTTTGTAGGATCGGATACAAATCTGTCATGTAGAGTTATTGACATGCCAGTAGCCAACAGGAGTAGCCCAGCAGTGCCAGCTGGCCCACTCGTAAACCAAAACAACAACTAACTTTTTCTCACACAAATTCCCAATACCTATATCAACTATTAACTCAAATTAATATTCAAATCAACGGTTTTGATGAGAGAAAAAACTGAGCACTCCACTCAGTGATATCAATGGCAGTGTGGGCCGTGTCACGTGTGGCACAAATACAATAATCCAAAATTGAAATAATGGTTATAAACTTATAATCCAAAAATATCAAGACCCAATCTAACGATGTTAATTACACTCTACAGATTAGAATATCTCTCCATATCTCTAATGGCTCTCTTCACTCTATCCAGTTTTCACTTCGGACTCAATCTCAGAGGTCAGATTGAATGATCTGTGTCCGTGTTCATGGCCCTCATGGCTTCCTCCCCTTTACACGCTTCCTCAACTCTTCACTTCTTCAGTCTTAGTTCTCTACTTCGTTCTCTCAAACTCTCTCAAAACTCTTAACATACCACAACTCTTAACCTTTCACAAGTGTCTTTGGCACAAGAGTCACCAATCCCAGCCAACATCTCCGGAAATTTCAAACCATACTGTACAAACTCATGCGGCTTCACATCCTTCAAATCAAAAACCTGCATTTTTTTTTTCCAAAAAATTTCCAAATTCAAAAAGAAAAGTTCACAACTTGTTCGATAAAATGCCTCATAGAAACAAACAAACTCTATTTTGCATTTTTCCCCTACCTATTCTTCGGCAATCAATTGATGTAGCCTCCCTTTACTTTTTAGTGTTATTGGCCTATTTGCTGTGTCTTCAAGATATTTTGGATTATTTCAAACCGTCAAGAAAACAAAACCCACTGCTTCAAATAGAGCATAATGTGAAAAAGATTGCTACTTTTTTTTGGGGGGGGGGGGGGGGGGTGGAGGGGTTAAATTTATTTCCTTTTGTTAGGGTTGCTAAGAAAATATACACAAGTCCTGGAAAGAAAGTTTAGATCTTTTCATTTTTTACCTTGCTTCCTTTTTGATTTTATAGAAAAGAATGTGAGCAATGGTTGTATTAGGTTCACTGCAGTATATCTTTTACTAGAATCAAACTTTCTGCACAGATATAAAAAATAGAATTTCTCCTATTTTTGGTTTTGAGGTCTTCAGATTGTTTATTCCTTTTATATTTAAGAGTTGAAGTCTAGTAGTAGTGGAGATGCTCTTTGTATTTTTTTTTTCTCAATATCTAATTTATGCTATATATTTTAATTTTAATGGGTTTTGTATATGGTTATAGGATCTTTGAATAAGCTTTCAGATATTTCCTAAAATATTTCCTACATTGATTTTTATTTATTTTTTATTTTTCTCTTTGTTGCTACTTCACATAATTTTTTCACACTTTGCCGCTACTTTCTACTAAAATTTCCCGCACAAATCCTGCTATATATTTCTTGTTTTTTGCTACACCTCCAGTTCATCACAGAGAGGCTAGAGAATGAAATCAAAGACAAGGGTGCCATGTATTGATTTATCCCCTCCAGATTTATTTTTTGCGCCTCTAATTTATCTCTCTCTCTCTATATTCCTAATTTCATATTTCTGTTTTCTATCAGCAAATTTGCTCAATCTTTTACAACTTTTGGTGATCCATCAGTCAAAGGTACACATCTAAAATAATATTTTACTATCTATATAAATAAGACCTACTTGAACTTTGAATAAATTAATGTTACAAGGATAACTAGCTTTACATAATCAATCTTAAGGATTGATGTGATAGAATAGTACGTTTGGTTTATTTTATGGTTTAAGTTTGTTCGATTTTTCAATAGTTTATACAAATTGTATCTAAAATTTAATGTCAATATCTCCATTTATTTCTATATTTGTTGATCTAGTGATTTGGCATTTATTCTGAGGTTGTTCCTCAGTTGTTTCCATGTTTCATTGTATTATAATAGATGAAAGGAAACAATTCAATTGATGACGATATCCTTTGGACACCACAACTTGAGAAACTATTTATTGATTAAAGTGTTGTCAATTAAAATTTTCTGTTTCAATTTATCAATGTGATAGGATGACGAGCATGTATTTAGTTCTAAAAAAATTGTTAGTTATATTTTTCTTCACAGTAATGTCATTGAAGTAAAAGCTTTGTGAGTTAGGTGGAGCTGTGTTTCATGTGTTCATGTGTAATTTCACATATATAACTGCTAGTGTTCTTTATTTTTTGTGATCGTATTAACATTTATATTCTACTTTCATTGTGTTGCTTACAACTGTTAGTTATCCTAATAGTAGGTAGGCATGGCAAGGAAAGTTAGGAGGAAAGGTAAAGGCATTAGTGAGTCTCAAGACTCTCAACTACAAGAAACTCAATCAACTAGGCCTTCCTTTAATCATAATGAAGTTTGTGAGTAGGAGCTCTCAGAAATTCTACCTCCATCATCTGAGCCTCAAACTGATGAAGGAGCACCTCAGGCCTCTAATTCCATTATAATAGGTAGTATTGACATTATATACCTTATTTTTTATCGCATTTACTTATATTCATAATTTATGTTGTGATTTGGTTGCACCTTAATTATTGCACTTCCACCAAGGATTTGCATCATGCATAACAGTTCCAAATCCATCATATTACTATAGCATCATTGCAAGTGGCTGGTTGAGAATATGATGATGATCTTACATGTTTCCATCTTATTGAGTTTTTGTCTCTCTTATTATGCACCTTTTGCTGAGATTGTTCACGACACATGCATATTTTAAGAAGTTGTATTTCCTGTGTACTTGGGTTGTGCTTTGCGTTTATTGAATGGTTCATTTAACTATAATTTTTTTTTTTGAGAAGTTGTGAAAATGGGGCAGCTCAAATTCTGGGTAAAATCTATCAACTGGATGTCCATATTTTAAATCTACTGAATTGTTGTATCATACCCAATTGAAATTGATGAAATCATTGTGTTATTTTTGGAGGGATAAATAATATTTCTAGCTTTTTTTTTTTCATGGTATAATTTTCATTAATTAGATAATGTGAGTGGGAATTTTATTTTTAACATAAGGTAAAATATCCTTAATAGGATTGAAATTCTTATGCTGCCTAATAATTCTTCAATCTGGTAGCAGGGTATGCAACCGTGCACTCAAATTAGTCTGAAATCAAAGCTTTAAAGCATTTTTTTTTCTGTTACTTTCTTTTGCTGTTAAAATAATATTCTTGTGCTTGAATATGTGAGAGATCAAGCACAGATTCTAAATGTGATATATGTTTTGTTATTAACTTATTTCACAATATTATTATATGATTCTTTCCCTCATTAGGGGAGCTTCTTTTTCTTTTCTTTTTTTTCTTTTTTTTTTCAATAGGTACACGTTCTTTATCAACTTTTTATTATTATTTGTTCTATCAATAGGTACTAATGCTGGAAAAAAGAGGGGTCGAGGAAAGGCTAAAGGCATCAATGCCAGAGATGGTGATATAGAGGTTGAGATTTATGATGGCAAGTGAGTGACTTATTGCTATATTGGTTTATTGAAATTAATTATGGTATCATAGCTATATAATATTGTTAACATGTTTGATTTCAATTTTTAGAATTATTACACCAAAAGCCACTCGAGAGATTACCATTCTTTTTCACCAAAAACTTAATGGAGATTGGACAACTTTTACAGAATACCCAAATTCTGAGCTAGAGACTTTATATGCTCGATATAGAGCTCAACGCTTTAAGCATAAATAGCCAGATGAGGAAGTCAAGAAAGAGTTTGTAGAATCAGTAATGCACCGCTATTCTGATTGGATGTTTCACATAAGAAATCCAATTTTTCAAAAGTACGAAAAGAAAGAAGATCGTTACAAGAATGGTCCTTCCTTCATTCCTACCCCTTTTTGGAAAGAGATGGTGGATGAATGGATTGGGGGAGATTTTGGGGGTGAGTGTAAATGGAATACATGTCATAAATTCTCTCACTCTCTCTCTAACCATTATTTGTTAATATTTTTGTAGAAACTAATGTTCTAGTGTATGAATTTTGCATGTAGGAGACAAGTTCGACAAATAAGGACAACAGAAATAAGTCTAAAATTTTTTCCACTACAGGTTCTGTACCAATGGCCAAGTACAGATATGAAATGGTATATTATATTATCATCAAATAGTTTTACATTTTATTGTGTAATTACATAGTTTAATAAGTTTACCAATGCTGTTTTTTCTTTTAAATATTGCAGTACCTAGAGACGGGTTCTAAGCCTAGCCCCATTGATTGCTATAAGAAATTTCAAACAAAGAAGGATGGCAAAGAATGGGCAACTAGTCATGCTAAGACATTATATGTATGCAACTTATACCAAAATTTAATTTTGTTAACAACTTTAGCTTTTTTTGTTGTTTTGATTATCCACGTGGTTTTTATTTGTGTGGGAAAAAATGAATGCCATAAAGGCCAAAGCTGTTTCTGAAGGTACTAAGATAAATGATTATCAGATCTTTCATGAAGTGGTTGGTGAACCAAGTCATGGTCGTATTCTTGGCATGGGAATAGGTATTAAGGCTAAGGATGTGTACGGCTTAACTTCATCTAGTAAAGGTTGTAGCAAACATTGCAAAGAAGCTTTTACAAAAGAAAAAGAAGATTTGGAGGCACGTCTTAGACAAGAAATGGATTCCAAACTTGCAAAAGTTATGGAGAAGCTTGAGGAGAAGTTTGCACAAAAGTTGCAGTCGACGGGCATTCCACAACAATCTGACATAAATCCAGCTACCACGGTACATTCTCAAACTTATGCCTTTACCTCTTGGATCTTCTAAAACTTTCTATTGGTTTGTTGTGGTTTATAGATTGCATCTATTATAATGTTATATAATTTTACATTTTCTACTGTTTTAACAACTGTGTATAGGTTTTGTATTTAATTTTGTATATCATATGTGTTTTGTGGTTTACGTTTTACACAACTGTTATATTATTTTAATTTATATTTAATTTTGATAGTGGGTTAAGTAATCAAATTAATTTATTGTTATTGTTAAATTAAAAAAAAGTTACCCTGAGCAGTTTAGGGATACCGGAACTAGTAACCGCTCTTGTGGTCGCTTTATGCCTCCATAAGTAGTAGGTAGGGATGCTGTACACTTTTAAATACAAAGCAATGAATAGAAAACCTGACTTTTTAACCAGTCTCAAAACCTCTTTATTGAAAAGGTAAGTTGAATTACAGCTTTCCTTGCATATAGCTTATCCACCATAAGGAATTTACTTTTGTTTATGATATATTATTATATAATTAGATTTGATACAAATAAAAATTCACTTTAATTGTTTCATTTTAACTCATGTTGAATGTTTCTTTTATTTATTTTATAGGATGGTACTAGTAGAGATGAAGAGGACAACTTAAACAATAACATAGAGGTTGAAAACAACTTGGAGAGTGACTCAGAGGAAGACTAATATAGATCTTGTCATAAAGTAGTTGTTTAAGTTTAAAACAAGGTTTAATTTCAGGATTTCTTTGTATATTTTATATTTTAAAGTTTGAACTTATATGAATTTTTATCTTTCGATGGATCATTTTTAGTAATTATTGAACTATTGTATCAATGTTTAGTAGTTATTGTACTATCGTAACATGATAGTTAAAAAAATAATATAAAATAAATTAAAAATAAATAAATTATAAAATATTTCAATAATTATAAAATATTACCATTGATGACATAAAAACTTGGTCATAAATAACTTTATAGTGATGACAAAGTCCCTCTCAAATAGTTATTAACGATGATTGTTTTCTCTCGCTGAAAATAAGTTACAAACCCTCACAAATAAATTTTAGCAATGCCATTATTGCGAGGGTATGAATGTTCTTACAAATAGTTATTAACAACGATTGTTTCTCCTCGCTAAAAATAAGTTGCGAGGGCTTAAAAGCCTTCACAAATAAATTTTAGCGATGCCATTGTTGTGAGGGTATAAATGTTCTTACAAATATTTATTAATGATGACTACTTCCCCTCGCTAAAAATAAGTTGCGAGGGGTTAAAAGCCCTCACAAATAAAATTTAGCGATGCCATTATTACGAGGGTATAAATGTCCTCACAAATAGTTATTAACAACGACTGCTTCCCCTCACTAAAAATAAGTTGTGAGGGGTTAAAAGCTCTCCCAAATAAATTTTAGCAATGCCATTATTGCGAGGGTATAAATGTCCTCATAGATATTAACAATGGTTTCTTCCCTTCGTTAAAAATAAGTTGTGAGGGGTTAAAAGTCATCACAAATAAATTTTAGCGATGCCATTATTTGTCACTAAAAGGTATGTTGTCAATTTGGAATTCACAAATATAAAATTGTGGGGTATAAAGGTCCTCACAAATAGTTGTTAACGATGACTGTTTCCCCTCGCTAAAAATAAGTTGTCGACTTTTCTTGTCATTTGGTAATATAATTGTGAAGGCAAATTTCTTCAGTAGCAACGGTAGATTGCCCTCGTAAATTATTTATTTGTGAAGGTATGGTCACAAAATCTCTTTTAGTAACAAGTGTAAAATACGATGGCCTTCGAGGGCCATATGCCCTTGCTAATAAGTTTTTGCGATGATACTTGAATTTTTGCGAGGGCATATGGCCCTCGCTAGTAGACTCTTTTCTTGTAGTATTACTTAGCCTTATCCACAAAATAAAGCTTACATAATAAAATTGACATTACTCAAGACCCCATTTATCGTGTGAACTAACGAATATAATTGCACTTAGTACAAGTTCTCAAAATCCTAGTCTACAACTACAAAGGTTAAGTCCTTTTGTAGTTGTACTGTGATTATGTAATGTATTATAAACTCGATTTAAAACACTAATATTACTATTTTCATGTGTTTTCTAATAAGTATTATTGTTTACTAAAAAAAAAAAAAAAAAGCACAAGTGACAAACAAGTGGTATTATTGAAAACAAGACTGCTTAAGAAATTGCTTAAGAAAAGTTAAAATTGTAGATCTCGATACCTCCTCGATATCTACCGATCTATCAAGACTTAATGAAACTTGATACCTGTCGTGATCTATCGAGTTATAAGATTTTTGATTTAGCTAGCAACGTTTATTCTAATTGGCTATTTTTGTTTGGGTTTGTGTAATCTAATAGGAGAGCCTATTTAAAAGCTCATTAAGTTCCTATTTAAATAAGGTGGTAGAGATAGAAAACCTAGTCTTCCCAATGTTTTAAGTTGAAACCCTAGCCTCCAACTATTGAACTTGTGAGTTTAGAAAACAAAAAAAGAAAAAAAAAAGATATTGCTGCAACTCTTATACGCCTTTGGATTATGTACTTGTAGACACTCAATTTTGCACCCATAATTTAATCAAAGAGAATCACTTGAATGACCATCCATATACCACAATTGCATCACATGCATCAATTAGTTCTTGCATTACATGTATCAACTTGTTTTTGCATTACATGCATTAATTCATTCATTACATATCATAAAAATGATTTTGAGATTCTAAGGGTCGCAACTGTGTTTCCTATTTTCAAATCGGGCCATCGGATCGAAAGATATTGCATGATCAAGTTTGCACCGTCAACATGCATTGTGTCTAGGTAAGGTTGACCACACATGATTAGTTTAAATTAATTCTCATTGGTTAAGCCATTAAAATTAATTAAATAATTTTGTGATTGGTTGGTAATTAGCGTTTAAAATATGATTGCATTTTGAACTTTATCAAGATTTATCTTAGGGTATTTATCTACAAGATAATTGTTTTTAAATAGCCCGAATTATCTAGAAAAGAGATGAAAAATCATAGACGGAGGATGAAAACATGTCTAGGTACAAGGACCAGCCAAAAAACTCTAGAAGAGGAGTCCAAACGGAACTTGAACGCAAAAGAATGATCAGAGTCCAAAGGCCAATTCAGCACTTTTGGAGTGCCAAACGGCACTCTAAAAGGGCTGAATTTCCATGTATTGGGCTTTGGCCCAACAACCTTTGGGTGACAATAAGGCACACTCTTTTCGATCTTTTTGCAAAAAGATGCATTCGGATTCAAACCCTAATCGTCTATACCTATTTTTTAGAGCTCTCTAACCACTATAAATAGAAACTGAACCTCATAATTCAGCACATTTTTTTACGCTCTAAGATGCACACATTTTGAGGCTCTCAAATTGCTGATATTTGTTGATCCTCTTTGAGATTTGCTGCTTAAATTAGAGTTTTTAGGTTTCAAAGATAACTGAATAAGTTTCTTTGAACCCTAAAACATCCTCTCAAGAACAAAGAGTGCTCATGCAAGAGATTGTTTTCAATCACCCTCTCTTTTTTGTGCTATCTTTTTATGGTGATGAATGTTTTATCCATAGCATGAATTGTTAATTGTTGTTTTGTTTAAAGCATGATTGTTTTTTTATGTGATTGATATAATCTCTTTCTTGAATGTAAATAATCTACATGTGAGCAATTCTTTTTCTTAAAATAAAATACATCTACATCTTTATTAGGTGTAGATCTGGATTTTTCTTGAAATAAAACAGATTTACTTCATTATTAGATGTAAATCTGATTTTTCCTCAGTACAAAAACAGATATAGATCTGAATCTTTCTCAAATAAAAACAGATCTGCAAATTTATGAGATGTAGATCTGAATTTTTCTCAATTAAAAAACTGATTTGTATCTTTCTTAGATACAAATATGATATTTCTTCAATACATGCAGATTTGAAATAAAAGAAAAGATTAAACATGTTTGTGTTTGGGTTTGCGTTTGTTTTCTTTAATTCATGTTGCATAAATTTAGATTATGAGTGAAACTCTCTTCTTAAAAAATATTTTTCATTTTTTTTTAACATATACAAACCAGATCTGATTTTTTTGATATCAAAGAAACATTTTTTTACTATCTCAAAATAGATCTGATCTTTTATAATCCAAAAACCATTTTCTTTTAGTTCTTAAAAAACAGATCTGATACTTTTTTCAAACCAAAAGACTTTATTTTATGTAATAAAAACAGATCTGAATTTTTATCTCCAAAAATCACTTTTTCTACATACCTACAAAATAGATTTGGTATTTTGACAAATCAAAATCAAATTTTTTTTTACCAATCAAAACAGATTTGAAATTTTTTTAAACAAAAGAAGAGACTTCATTCGTAAATAAATTTGTACGATTTAATTTTAGTGTCACATGTTCAAAATATCATTCAAGACATGCATAAAAAAGTACATTGGTCATAAGAGTCTAGAAGACCAGACTTTGTCTAGGTGGAATGGGTGCCTAACACCTTCTCATTCCGTAATCTAGCCTCCAGATTTAGGTCATTGGTTAAGTAGATCTAGCCTTGTCTTTATTTATTTATTTGTTTTGGTAGAATGTAACTAGGACAGAAGTTATGTATTTTTGGTAGATTGTAACTAGGACCTAAACAATATTTATGGTATTTTTGAGGGACACTTTTATCGAGGTCTCTCACAGTACTAAGCAAGTTCTCTAGCACAAACAATTCAAGATCGAATGGTGTTTTGTGTGAAGTTGTTGTAAAAAAACCCACAAACTTGTTGTCATGAAGAAAACCTTCAAAAAGTTTTTGGAGTTAGTCAGTGGTTCTGATTGTGATTGCAAGTGCGACATCTGTGAAAAAAGTTCATAAATTGAAAAGTTTAGAGGTTCTGATGCAGTAGAATGTTTCTATTGTAAGTTCATCTACTGGGATTGTAGAGACAAAGGTTTTGTACTAAATCTTAAACTTCTCTTTACTATAGTTGTTTGCTTTTTGGAAAGGTTTCTCCCAATTTTTTTGTTTCTTGTGAAACTAGTTTATTTCATAGGTTTTCCTAGGTCATCATATCTTGTGCATGATATTGATGTATCATTCATAATAGATCTAATTAAAAACTTAGCCTTAAAACTTAGTAGTTTATTAATTGAGGTCTAAATTGTTAGGTTTTCAGTTTGTTGTGTTGACAAACCACGACAAAAAGTAAGTATTAATGAGTTAGAATGGTGTACTTTCAAGTTCAAGACAAAAAACTCAAGTTCAATATGAAAAAAGTGAGTTGCAATCTGGTTCTCTCGATTGTTGTTCATTTCCTCTCGATTGATTGGAAGTCGCATATCAACAAAAAATCAACAGACGTAAAAAGCCCATAACTTGTCCGTTTAAATCCCAAATCGCGATTCGTTTTTTCCAGTATTTAAAGGGTACTATAAGCTAACCCTAGAAGAAGTTTTTAGAGGTTCTTAGAGAGGAAAAAGTGCATCTTGTGCCTCCAATTGAAGATCTAGGGTTTTTGTACCCAAAACACTCTAAAGTCTTCTATCGGCAATATTCCTTGAAGAAACTTAAGATCCGGTGTTGTAGAATTTGCTACATACAAAGATCATCAAGTGAAGGTGATCTGAAACCTTTTAGTGAGATTTCAAAGTGACAAGCGTGGGTGCTTATGTTGCAATAAATCTAAGAAGAGGAGTTCGTGGATTCGAAACTTGCACGTGGTCGTGTCAGTAAGTTATTACTTAAGGTAGCAATATATTTAGGGTTAATCTAATTGTAAAAATTTCAATTCTTTTATAGTGGATTTGTTTTACCTTGAGGATTGCTAGGTCAAATCCTCCCCAAATTTTTACCTTGAAATAGTTCATTTCATTGGTTTTCCTAGGTCATTATATCATGGTGTTATTTAATTTTCTGCTACTTTGCATGACATGATTTATTATTGTTTAACCTAGATCTGAATAATTAACCTAAGTAATCACTTGGCTAATATATTAGGTTAAACAATCTGGTTTAAAGGGTCTAAACAGAACAAACAAGTGGTATCAAAGTGGGTTCATTATGATTGGATTAACGTCCTGAGTGAGATCCTTGGTCCCTGCTATCATGGATAATTTTAAGTGTCTGTCTGCTCATATTTGTGATGATTTGAATAAAAAGAACACTAATGTTTCTGTTGATATTATTGATGCCTGTGAAACTCTCCGTAAGGAATTATTTAAATCTTTAAAAATTGCTAAGAAATTTAAGGAAGAGTTAAAATTGTCTAATTTTGAAAAAGAGAAATTGATTGTGAGATTAGATGAATCTAATAAAAAGAATTAATTTTTGAGAAATCAATTATCCTCTCAAGATGAAAAGATGAAAAGTTTGAAAAAAAGTTAGTCGAGTCTGATGCTAAACTTGAAAATTTGTCTAGTACCAAACTTTCTACTAATAACAGATTTGTTTCTATTTCTGTTCCTAGTAAGCCCAAAGAAAAAATTTATATTCCTTTCAAGAGGAATCATAAAGAGAAGTGTTATTTTGTTGGGTTAGACAAATGTAAAAGTTCTAATGTAGACGCTGATGTTTCTAAATCTAAGTCTAATCCTACTATTAGAGTGCATAAAAAATTTGCTTTTGTGCCTACATGTCACCTTTGTGGTGTTGTTGGTCATATTAGACCAAATTGTTCTTTGTTGAGGCAAGAACCAAAGCCCAAGTGACCGGAAACCCCTCTAGGAATACTGATGTTCCTAAATATGTTCCTGACCATCACTTTTGTGGTGTTATTGGTCACATTCGTCCTAACTGTCATAAATTGAATTTAAGCATTTTGTGTTTCAATCTAGGATATGTGATGATGTTTCTCCTGCCATAAGTCCTGATAAATTAATTCAAATGCTATTGAAAAATTTAAGCTTGTTAGCTTGTGAAAGGAAATTGTAGGATTTCAATCTCTCTCAGAAGAAGGTTGTAATCCCTCAAATACATTCTGCTTCTCATGGTTTTTCACCTACAAAGCCAAAGATGCATGTTGTATGGGTGAGAAAAGATTTGCTAAGGTGAGTTTTGTTTACTAGTCCTCGATATAATTCTTTCAATTATTTGTGGACATGTTTTTATTTCTGTTTTAGTTGTTTTGAAGAAAAAAAAATTAAAAAAAAAAAACATTGAAAATTTTCTAAAAGACAAAAATATTTGATTTTGTGTCTAGTTTTATTTTTCATGAGGATTACATGAATTATAATATCTCTCTCTTAATTTAGAATATGCTTGATATTGTGGAGAAACATAGAAAGTGTGTGTGTTGCATAACTAAGTGTATAAGCTATTTCTGATTTTGTATCAATATGTGCTATTTTGTATACATACTCATGGGTTAATTAAGAAATTGATATTTCTTGTTTTGTGTACCCTCTATAGCTTGGTTGAGCATGGTCATGCATTTTTTTGGTTTGTATTACATATCTTTAAGTTGTGTAATTAAGATTGGCCTATGAAATTTGCATTTCATGACTGTGTACCTTGTTTAACTTTGATGAGCTTTATTTTTCTACACTTTGCTAGTTTGTGCTATGTAGTGCTTAAATTATGTGAGTTTTTTTTGGTTTTTAAACACATGCTTTTGATTTTGAAGTCACATTCTTTTGATTGTAAGGACTAAAATATCCTAGGAGAAAGACATAAATAACCATCTCATCACTGTTACTCGCCAATCATGAACACCTGTGTGCAAATTATAAAAGCCGTGCTCGGTAAGGTGTAGCACTTGCACAACAAGATATTTAAGGTTTTGCTATGAAAATGAATAAAAGAAGCAAAAAGAAAAATGAAAAACAAAGAAAAAAAAATGCTTCAAAAGAAAAAAGAAAAAGCAAAAGAAATAAATAAAAAAATAATTGCATGGTTGCAAGCATGTTTTCTAAGAGACATAAGAGTTATATGATGTAAATCTTTAGGTGATAGTTACTTTCAAACTTATGTGATTGATAATGTAGAAATTGTGCTTATTTTCCATCTACATATCACCTTCTGGGTAACTCATACACTTACTAGTTGCACACACCACAAGCAAGTCTTTGTTAAACATTGAATATGTGTTTGTGTGTTAATTTTGGTGGCCATCCAAGATTTAGCTTCTTGATATGTTTAATACATTTTGGGGGTGTGAGGAGAGAAAGGTTTGATGAAATTTACTTGGGATTGAAATTTTTTTTGGAAAGATTGTTTTTGTAAAATATTTGAAATCATGAACATGCATCTCATACCATAAAAACTGGTTTACAAATGTTTTTGCAAAAAATTTTCCAGATTTTTCAAAATTGCTGTTTCTTCAGAATTCGATCGATCAAGTTTGTTTTTCGACCAATCTAAAAGAAAAAGAAAATTCCAATTTTAAGGCTAAAACTTTCAAGTTGTCTCGATTCCTCTCTAATTCCTCTCAATCAGTCGGATCTATTTTTACATGTTTTTTTTTAATTTTTTATTCTTGTCTCGATTCCTTTCAACAGATCGAAACTGGAAAATTTTCAAATTTTAGATTTTTGACCAACCTGTCTTTTCATGCATTGCATATATAGATTAGTACATGCATTGCATTGTTTTTTTATTTTTTTTTATCCATCTTGCATTTTTGTAGTCATATCTCTCACCATTTTCACACACATCACACATACACTTTGCTAAATTGGATACTCAACTTGATTTAAAAATTGGTTGATTAATTTTTGAGTTCTGTACATTTTAGTATATGCTATTTTTCTTGATCTGTGAATTGCTGAAAATAGAAAATCTTTTTTGAGATACGAATGATAATTAATATGCAAATATTTTCTCTAAAACACTTTGCATGCCGAATTTTTATATCATTGAGATCTATAATGTATAGTCTTATTGATTGTGCCTGAAGTGTTTGCAAGCATCTTATGGGTCACATAGTGTCAAGTTTGCATATATTGAAAGAGATAATATTTTTCTTCATGGGTATCCTCAACTTATGTAGTTCTTTAGTTTTTCCCTACTCCAAAATTTTCTCTAAAACTTGGGTTGTTTTTCCTATTTTTATAGGGGGAGAAAGCTGTTTTTAAAACCTATGTTGTTCGTAAGGGGGATTGTTGCTCTTCATAGGGGGAGTTGCCTCTATCTTTTATAGAGCTGAATTGTTTTGTGTTCCCTTGATTCTCTATTTTCTCTTATCCTTTGTTGTATATGTTTTCTACCTACGTTCTGATTGGGTTGTCTTTGTCAATACATGACAAAAAGGAAGAGAAGTTGATGAAACTGCTTTTATTTAGGGGGAGATGAAATTGTTTCTGAAAGGGGGGGAAAATAAAAGTTTTTTATGTATCTAACTTAGGGGGGAGAGTTAGTTTACATGTCTGTTATTTGCTGTTAATTGCATATTAGTTATTTATTGTTTATTTGTCTTTATTTCCACACATGTGGTGATGTGTCTTTGTGAGTGTTTTAGGAAAGACAGGTACATTCTGATTAAAACCTTCTGCCTCTTATTGTAACTTCTAGGTTAGAAGTCTTAGATTGGAATTTATGATGTATTTGGGTATTTTTTGTATATGGGCATTATGTTGTATGTATGTTTTGTCACAGATTGCCAAATGGAGAGATTGTTAGGTTTTGAGTTTGTAGTGTTGGCAAACCATGACAAAAAGTAAGTATTATTGAGTTAGAATGGTGTACTTTCAAGTCCAAGACAAAAAACTCAAGTTCAGGATGAAAAAAGTGATTTGCAATCTGGTTCTCATGATTGCTGTTGATTTCCCTCGATTGATCGGAAGTCGCATATCAGCAAAAAATCAACAAATGTAAAAAGCCCATAACTTGTCCATTTGAAACCTAAATTGTGGTGCATTTTTTCCAATATTTGAAGGACATTATAAGCAAACCCTAGAAGAGGTTTTTAGAGGTTTTTAGAGAGAAAAGAGTGTATCCTGTGCCTCCAATTATGGATCCAATTTTTTTGTACCCAAACCTCTCTAAAGACTTCTACCAGCAATATTCCTTGAAGAAACTCAAGATCCAGTATTTTAGAAGTTGTTGCATACAAATATCAACAAGTGAAGGTGATCTGAAACCTTTTAGTGGGATCTCAAAGTCACAAGCGTGGGTGCTTGTGTTGTAGTAAATCCAAGAAAAGAAAGAGCCTGTGGATTTGAAGCTTGCACATAGTTGTGTCAGTAAGTTACTACTTGAGGTAGCAATAGATTAAGGGTTAAATCTAATTGTAAAAACTTTGATTCTCTTATAGTGAATTTGCTTTGCCTTGATGATTGCTAGGTTAAATCCTCCCCAAGTTTTTACCATGAAACGGTTCGTTTCATTGGTTTTCTTAGGTCATTATATCGTGGTGTTATTTATTTTTCCATTGCTTTGCATGATTTGATTTATTATTGTTTAACCTAGATTTGAATAATTAACCTAAGTAGTCACTTGGCTAATATATTAGGTTAAACAATTTGGTTTAAGGGGTCTAAATAGAACAAAAAAAAAATTCTAACAATTTTTTCTTTATATATACTATGAATTTTAGAGTAACATTGACTTCTTTAAAGTTCTAGTTATTTATAATGATTTTTTTTTTTTTGGGTAAAAAAAAAAAAAAAAAAAGAGGTTAGGAGGGGTCAACTAATGTGGTTTTCTTATTTGGGCGTAACCATAACGCTTCTGTGCTGACTTTATTTTAAAGAAATATAAGGAACACCAACACGTCATTAGTGGGGGAGGGCTGACTTTAGCTAAATACACTTTGCATAATAGAGTCTTGTTGGTCCAAAGCCCCGATTACAAGACCACCAATCACGTTATTTATAAATAAATTAATACATTACATTTTGTCTCTACATAATTAATTTATCTCAATTGGTAAAGTTTTTAATGGTTGAATAAGAGATCAATAAAAAACCGATTGATGTCTTGGTCTAATGATAAAGAATTATCATAGAAATGGATACCATAAGTTGAAACTCTTTTTTTTTTTTTTTTATCAAAATAATGATTGTCAATTATTTGTTTTTTATCTAAAAAAAAATTATTTGTTTTTAAATAATGATGAGGTGACACAAATTAAAAGAAAATTGTGCATTTATGATAGTCAATGGATTGATGGTTTTAGGGTCGGAACTTGTGCATTTTTTTTCTTTCTTTTGCAAAGGATCGCGTGCATTTGTATAGTAAAAAGTATAGTTCTTTATATCATATTTAGAATTTTTGAGTAGTACTAACTCTTAAAAACTTCATTTATTTATGAAATGAAATGAAATTAGGGATCATTTTTATGTAATGAGTTGAATAAGCTACGAATCTGAATGATTAAGGGTTTTTATTTTTTTGTTTTGAATGAGAATTTTGTTGAATATATTGTTGTTGTTTGGCCTAATCTTGTTATTGTTTAATATATTTTTGCTATTATTTGGACTTTTATTTTTTATTTTGTTTAAGGGTTTAAGATTTATATTTGGGTGGCTAATATTATTTTTGTTGCATCTAAATTATTGAGATTTTCAAGTCAAAATGTTCAACATTTCTTTTTAGATTAAACAAAGTATCTTAGTTTAAAAATAATTATGTATGTAATATATTTTTTTGCAAATATATTTTTTCTTTTACTTTTTTCCAAGTGAACACCTTGTTCTCAAGGTAAAGCCGCCTTAAATCTCAACAGAAAGATCTCCAATTGAATTTCATCATTAAGAGCATACACATTGGTGGAGGCAAATTTTTAGCTATTTGACACCATAAAAAGTCACTTTATCCATTTTAACTTACCATTTTATAACTTACTCCACATCAATGGTCTTATTTTTACATCAAAGTTAAACAATATTCATTTATTTATTATTTGTTCTCTCTCTTGATCTCTATCTCTTTATCTTCTCCCTCCTCTCAACTCACAACCACTCACCAGCACCATCAACCACTATAACCACTACAAACTGATCCACCACCACTAACCCAGCCATTAGCCACCACCAACCACTACAAACTGATCCACCACCACAAACCCAACAACCATCAACCACCACAAAGGCACAAACCCATCAACCATCAACAAAACCCATTCATCAAACATCAATAAAATCAAAACCCATTCATCAAAAAATAAAATAAAATAAAACCCATCAACAAAACCCATCAACTAGAAAAATTCAAAATCAAAACCCATTAATGGCAAGGAAGACACAATGATTTATCAGCCACGGTGACAATGCTGTTTTGTCGGTCACGGCGACAAAACCAAAACCCAGCACTTGCGAGAACGCCGTTTTGTCAGTCACGGGGAAGAAGAGACGATGATGATGAGCAATGGGTGGCTTGTTGTGCGATCATGGGTCTTACTATTGGCGGTGGTCGGCAATTACAACAAGGGTTGAAGAGAGATGGTGCTTGTGCTTGAGGCGGAGAAAGGTTGAGAGATAGAGCAGAGGATAAATGAGATAGCAAAGATATAGAGAGAGAAGGGTAGAGAACGAAGAGAGTGAGGGTCAACGCTAGGCAGGGACTTCAGTTGGTGCTGGGTAGGGCTTGGGTTAACGGCGGGTGGAGTAAGAGGAGCTTGCAACGGGAAGAAATGAAGAGTGAGGAGAGAGGAGCAACAAGCAAAAATAAGGGAGGAGAACAAAAAAATATTAAAATATTCCAACTAGTGTGAATGCAAAATATATATATATATATATTGAAAGTTCAAAAACGTGTATAAAAACCCTTGAACGTTTAGACCCCCAAAATACAACTTAACCAATTCAAGCAATATGTCAAACAACAAGTGTACGGAAACTTAACATAAACTATAATATGGAATTGGTTAAAAACTATCTAAGCCAAAAAAAACACAATCCACAGCAGATAATAAAATGGCAAAGATAGAGAGGAAGGAAGATGCAAACACAAAGACAACACGCGATGTGTTATCGAAGAGGAAACCGAAGCCCTCGGCGTAAAATCTCTCCGCCGCCCTCCAAGCGGTAAACAATCCACTAGAAAATACAGTTGGGATACATGGACAGCAATAAACCCTCCAAGCCTAATCTACCCAGTGCACCTAAGCCCTCCAAGCTTCTTGCTCCAACGAGGTTACGCCGAACCTTTTTCTTTTCTAGCTTCCCGGATTCCGCTACTAGACCGTAGCATCAACCAATGAAGATTGGTTCCTTCCTAACTGCTTCCCAAAAATCCAAACAGCTCTCTCACAGTAATGATAATGGTGAGAATCAGGTTTGGTATAATGCCTCTTATGGATTTGACAATGGAGAGGAAGAGAGTTGAGGAATTTGAAGAGACTCTAATATATAGATTGTGGGTGAATCAATCTTGTTTTTCTTTAGGGTTTCTCTCTCAAAATTCTCTCTGGAAGCTCTCTTACAATCGTGGGTAAAAGGGGTATTTATACTGGAGTGGGAGAGGAATGTGAAACGTCAGGTTTTACAAAACAGGGGTGGCTCGCGGCTTGACCTCGCGGCTTGACTAAGTCGCGAGATCCAGTCGCGAGATAACCGTATGGCCAGTTGTCCTGTTTTGTCCTGTAGTGCTCCAGCTTGCATGACTGTTCACCTTCCAGCATGCTTGGCACGTGTGCTACATCTGGCGGCTTGCAGCCGCGAGTCACCCGCGAGGCCCAGCCGCGAGTCTCTGTTTTCTTGCACATTCTTGAGCAATCTTCACTCTATCTCACTCACTACCCTTACATCAAACCCACCTAAATACAGGGTTACTAAATGCTGAATTACAAGCAAATTTGGCACGGAATAAAGCTAATTAGATGGTTGAATAAATTCAACCTTACAATCTCCCCCTTTGGCTATTTCGTGACAAAACCCTAAAACAGACTCTAGACTTAATATGTGAGTTGGGAACAGTTGAACAAAACTCACTCACACCTAACTCTAGAAGCTGTGAAGCACTTGAATCATATGAACATAATACTCCTGAAACACAACAATACACCATGATCATTGTAAGCAGAAAATCATAAAATGCATATAAAACAAGCAATATGTGATCAAGCAAAGATGGAGTTTAAGAAACAAATCATGGCTTGATCAACCAAGTGAACACCACAAGGTAGTGATCACAGTGCTCATTCACACTTGGAATGAACACAAGGACATACAAGTTAACAAGCCCAAGGCAAGACACTTGTATGTTTAACACTTAACCAATGCATAGTACACAAGGTATATGCATCTAGGAACAATCCTACAAGGGCACAAGAGTGACAGTACATAAATCAAAATGCAAGACATTTAGATTAAAGTACTGATTTCAACATAGCATAAAGGCTGCATTAAGCAAGGTACATACCATAAAGCCTACAAACTATGTATAAAACATTAACCCTAAAAGCTTACAAAAGCACATGGGTACAAATCACCATATAACAGTTTACAAAACACAATATATCAACTTAAACTGAAAACTTAAACTGAAGAAGAATGTAAAGACACTCCCCCTTAGGTAATATCCTCCCCCTCTGATCATGCCTATCACTCCCCCTTTTTGTCATGGAATAGGCTATTCATCCTCTTCTAACTTTCTCTGAATTTGATCCAATTGAGTTTGAAGAAAGGTAAACTTCATATCCCATCGAGTGCTGTGATGGTGTAGAGAAGCTGTGAGTCTAGACATCTTTGTATTCAACTCGTGGACAGAGGATACAATGCGATCAAGTTTCTCATCTAGGGAGAGAGTACTGAAATGAGAGCCACTGTGAGATGCAGAAGTTTCTGGTTTGGCTCTCTTCCGACTATGTCCAATGCTTGCATTGAATGTACGCATGTTGATTGGACTTGGTTTTGAGATAGGAGATTCATCTGCCGTTGGATAAATTCCCTTGAGCTTCAAGATCCATGAAATGAGACTGCAGAAAGGAATGCATATCCGAGACTCAATTCGAAGAACCGTTTTGCACAGAACATGAAAGATATGAGCACAGATATCTATTTCCACATCAGAGATTAGATCATGAAGAAACAAAGCACGTCCGAGGTTCATATACCCAGTGCTTGATAAAGGGTACAAATTGTGAAACATCACAATTGTAAGCACTCTCAGTTTTGGAGAAAGAGAGGAAACACTGATGGATTTTCCATTGGGTGAGAACTCCAAGTCTTGACCAAGACTTTCTTTGAGAAGCTCCTCATCAGGACAGAGATCATCATAAACCGGTGAATGTCGGAAAATTGGTCTGTTGATGTGAAGGATTTCTGCCAGATATGCAGGAGAGACAGAAAAGCTCTTTTTCCGAACCCAGCACTTAAGTTCATCTTCTTCCACAATTGCGTTAGCATAAAATTCTTTTACCAAATCTTCATACGCGTCATCCAGTTCAGAGAGAAGGTAATTCCAATCCTTGTGAGTAAACCATTTCGGAATGTCAGTGTCATGAAGTGAGGACTGATCCACAGTTCTTTCTAGTAATGGTGTGGCATGTAGAAAGTAATTCTCATAAGACTGATAGGCTGCATATGATCTGAACTTGTTGGGATCGAATCTCTTTGATGAAGAGCGAGTCCCTTTTGTTTGAGGTGGGTAATCATCAACATCAATTATGGGTTCCTTCCCTTTGGAACTACCTCCTTTCACAGTAGCTTTCTTGAATGGTGACATGACTAGTCTGTATTATGAACAAGGGAAATGACAGACCACAATCCAACAGACTTTATTAGCAGTGGGTTAGTGGAAATTTAGGGATAAAAGAACCCACATTCAACACAGGATCATTTTGAAACAACACATCAACAACAGATCAGACAAGATGATAAACCAACAAATAGCAAACCCTAGCTAAGCACATGATGAAAAACAAAAACAACAATTTAAAATAGCTCAAAACAGAAACAAAAGCTTCCATAAGCTAAGCATGGACAAAGAGTAATAGCTGAGCTAAAAACCCATCTCAAAAACACAATCAAATGCGAATAATCCAGAGGGAAAACCATAACAACAAGTAGAATAGAGTTCAAGACAGAAAAACCATACCTGTTACTCGATGATTTTAAGCTGAAAAGAGGCAAAAATGGAGATCGAAAATGGAGGCACGGTGTGAATGGGTAAGAGCAGATGAGAAAGACAATGAACAGTCACAAAAAGATCGAGGGAAAACAAAAAAGTTTAAAAACTGCCCCTATATTTCCAAAACACGCGTTTTTCGCGACTGAAATGAGTCGCCAAAAAGTCGCCAGATCAAGCCGCCAAAACACTCAAGAACAAAAATTTGAAAAATTTTTCTAAGTGTTTTTCGCGACTGGAAGGTCTACCCGCGAGTGAGTCACAAGCTGAGCCGCGAAAATCTCTGAGTAAACCTCGCGACTGGACCTTCCACTTGCGAACAAGTCGCCAAAAATGACCCGCGAAGACGCGACTGAGGCACGCGACTTGACATACCTGCGACAGAGCCGCCAAAACAGGGTAAAACTGGATTTTTGAAATTTTCAGATTTTTCAAACAAAATACTTTCCAAAAACACCTAAAACACTCAAAAATCTTTTTGTGCTTGAATTAACAAAGATTGAGCATGTGAAAACACATTTCATCAAGTACAATCACACAAATGAATATGGCATTTTTGAACATAAACTTGTGTGTTGTGTGTGGATATCAACAATGAGATAGTCCTTAGTCTAATGTGAAGCTTTAATGATCAATTCAACCAAGGCATACACAATTAGCACTAGATCATATGACCCATCTCAATTATAGAAATATGTATATATGACCTCCCACACAACTTGATAACATAACTTGGAGCTTAACATTTGACTCCACTTTCAAACATAACATTTGATCATTTTGATCTTTTGAGACAATCATCTCTCATTGTGAGAGTGATATATGACATTTCACTTTAAAGAACAAGCCTTTGGCTTTTTGAATAAACATTCACTTTAATATAAGGTCGCTTACCCTTTTTCCTAGTCGAATACTAGAATGTGCGACAGGCTTTTGCAGCTCAATATCTCTTTTCAGTTGGAGATTTACATTTGGTGAGCTCTTTTTAGCAAAACAAAAATAAAGAGTGGGAAGATATATAGACACAAGTCTATGCATGACTCAAGATCAACAGAACCATTCACTAATCATTCATGATAAGTTTGAAGATCTATTTACAACAATCACATAGATTTCAAGATTTTTCCCACAGAGATATGAGTGCAAAGAAACAAGCAATGCTTGAAAATGCACAAAGCCATTAGCACAAAGGTACAAGGCAAAACAAGTTTTGAGACAAAAACTCAACAATGTCAATCAAACTTTTTGATTTTCTAATTTTTTATGTGATTTTTGGATTTTTGACATAAAAGAAGAAAAAGATTGAATAAACATAGAAAGAAGCAACAGTATTCACAAATGGACAAACAAACAATAAACATGCTGCACAAAGAGCTAACAAAGAAGTGTGTGCTCCAACACAAACAAACTTATCATATTATAAATATGTGAAGCACACAACACACAAAAGAGTCAAGGAATTGTACCAACACCAATGGTCTTACGGAGTGATTCAAACCGTGGACCATCGAGAGGCTTGGTGAAGATGTCCGCCTTTTGATTGTCGGTGTGTATGAACTCAAGACACACAACTCTTTCCTCTACCAGATCCCAAATGAAATGGTAACGTATCTCTATGTGTTTAGATTTTGAATGCTGGACAGGATTCTTGGAAAGATTGATGGCACTGGTGTTGTCACAGAAGACACACATCGTTTCTTGAGGAATTCCATAGTCATGAAGTAATTTCTTCATCCAAAGAAGTTGAGTGCAGCAACTTCCAGCAGCGATGTATTCTGCTTCAGCAGTAGATAGAGACACGGAATTTTGCTTCTTGCTCATCCACGAGACAAGATTGTTACCAAGGTAGAAACAGCCGCCTGAAGTACTTTTCCGATCGTCTACACTGCCATCCCAGTCAGCATCTAAATACCCAGCAAGACAAGCATTTGAGTCTTTTGAATACCACAGACCATAGTTTGAAGTACCATTCACATATCGAATGATTCGCTTAGCAGCAGTCAGGTGAGATTCCTTCGGATTAGCTTGGTACCTGGCACAAACGCCAACACTGAAAGTAATGTCCGGTCTACTGGCTGTAAGATAGAGCAAACTCCCTATGATGCTCCTATATAATGTAAGACTTACTTCGACTCCAGACGAATCAACATTCAGTTTAGTGGATGAGCTCATGGGAGTGGAGGCATGTTTTTTGGAGTCTAGTCCAAACTTTTTGACAATGTTTCTGGCATACTTCTCTTGAGATAAAAATATACCCTCCTTCTGTTGTTTGACTTGAAGACCCAAGAAAAATGTGAGTTCCCCCACCATACTCATCTCAAACTCCTTCTTCATCTCCTCAGAAAATTCAGTAGCACGATCTTCGATGGTTGTCCCAAACACTATGTCATCAACATAGACTTGTGCCACAAGGAGATAATCTTCATCATTTTTGACAAACAGAGTTCGGTCAGCATACCCTCTTTTGAAACCTCTATCTAGAAGGTAATGTGTAAGACGATCGTACCAGGCTCTAGGCGCTTGTTTTAAGCCATAAAGGGCTTTCTTCAATCTTAATACATGATCTGGAAAATGAGGATCCTTAAATCCTTTTGGTTGCTCAACAAATACTTCTTCATTTAGATATCCATTCAGAAATGCGCACTTTACATCCATTTGATAGAGTTTGAAATTCAAAGTGCATGCAATGGACATGAGGATTCGAATGGATTCGAGTCTTGCCACAGGAGCGAAAGATTCATCAAAATCTACTCCTTTTACTTGAGTGTATCCTTGAGCTACTAACCGAGATTTATTTCGAATTATCTCTCCATCTTCATCAGTTTTGTTTTTAAAAATCCATTTTGTGCCTATAACATGAATGTTCTCAGGCCTTGGAGCAAGTTCCCACACATCATTCCTCACAAACTGATTCAGCTCTTCATGCATTGACTCAACCCAATTCTCATCTTAAAGAGCCTCTTCAACCCTTTTTGGTTCAAACTGCGCAAGATAGCAGTGATATGTTACATGATTGGCTAACAGAATGTTTCCTTTCCTGAGGCGAAGACCTTCATCAAGAGATCCTATGATGTTGCTTTCCGGATGGTTCTTAATAACTCTTGAAGATGGCCTTTTTGATGTGGAGACTTCATCACTTCGAGAGATAGGAGGATGAACTTCTGAAGGAGTAAGAGGACTTGATGTTCTAGACATCGATCTCGTTTCCATTCTTGGGTTGATGGGAGTCGATTCTACGTCTGATATAGGTTCTTCACCTTCTATATCCAAAGCTTCTACCTCAACATCGGGCTCTTTGGTGCTCGGCCCTTCTACATCATCAATCATCTCCACCTTAGATAAGGCATCATCAATCTTGACATTTATGGACTCCATCACAGTCTTTGTTCTCTTGTTAAACACTCTATACACTCGACTTGTAGTAGAGTACCCAAGAAAAATACCCTCATCACTTCTCGCATCAAACTTCCCAAGATTCTCCCAATCATTTAGGATATAGCATTTACTTCCAAACACCTGGAAATACTTCACTCTAGGCTTCTTCCCATTCCATATCTCATAGGCAGTCTTCTTTGTACCAACACGAAAAAAAAAATCCTATTGCCAATGTGACATGAGGTGTTGACAGCTTCTCCCCAGAATTTTTGAGGTATTTGCTTGTTAAGCAACATGACTCTTGCCATCTCCTGAATCACATGATTTTTTCTCTCTACCACTCCATTTTGTTGTGGAGTTTTGGGGGTTGAAAATTCTCTTTTGATTCCATTCTTCTCACAGAAGGACTCGAATCTTGCATTCTCAAATTCCCTCCCATGATCACTTCTAATTTTGGCAATGGGGACACCTTTTTCGTTTTGTAGTTTCTTGCACAAAATCTCCAACCTCTCACATGCTTCTGATTTTTCTCTAAAGAATTCAACCCAAGTGTATCTTGAGTAGTCGTCCACAATGACCATAATGTATCTCTTCCCCCCTAGGCTTTCAGTTCTAGTAGGCCCCATTAGATCAACATGAAGTAACTCCAAGCACCGAGAAGTGGCAATCACATTCACCTTGTGATGACTTGCCTTAGTTTGCTTCCCCATTTGACATGCACCACAAACGGTCTTCTTCACTTTTCCAAACTTAGGAAGTCCCTCGACTGCTTCAAGTTTGGAGACTTTTGCTACTTGTTTGAAGTTGGCATGCCCAAATCTGTGATGCCACAACTCCAACATATCCACACGAGCACTTTTACACGATATGGGTGCCGTGGGAACTATTCCATAACAGTTATCTGTAGTCCGATTTCCCTCCAAAACCTGAATCCCCTCTTCATTGATGATCAAGCATCCCTTCTTAGAGAATTGTACCAGGAAATCATCATCACAAATTTGAGTGATGCTCGGCAGATTTGCCTTCAGCCCTTTTATGTACAACACATCTTTCAACATCGGCAAACCAGGTATCTCAATGGTTCCTTTGCCTAGGACTTGAGCATGACTTCCATCACCAAAGGTCACATAGTCACCAATCTTTTCTTTGAGTATCTTAAACAGTGACTTATCCCCTGTCATATGGCGAGAACACCCACTGTCAAGATACCACAAACATGCATTAAACACCTTCAATGAGGTATGCACAAATAGGTTCACATGTGACAAACATTCTTGACCTTCAAACACAAACTCATCATCAGTTTTCATGCTTCTTTCAGATTGACTTTTCATTTTCAGACTCTCAATCATCTCACACAACATTCTATTCTTTCTTTTATATTTCTTAATCAATGATTTAGATTCAGATATGCTACTGTGTAAGACATGATTCTGATTTTCAAGATATTCTAGCATGTGAACAAATACTCTAGCATGTTTCTTAGTTTCTAACAACTCTACGAGATCATTAGTAAAACACCCTTCAGACATATGTATAGAGTCATTTTCACAAATACTTAAGCTACAATTCAGCATGTTATTTTCCATAACAACTACCACAACACAGGGGTCTAGGATCACACTTAGGTAATAAAACCACAACAAGTGTACCCGCTCTGATACCAATTGAAAGTTCAAAAACGTGTATAAATACCCTTGAACGTTTAGACCCCCAAATTACAACTTAACCAATTCAAGCAATATGTCAAACAACAAGTGTGCGGAAACTTAACATAAGCTATAATATGGAATTGGTTAAAAACTATCTAAGCCAAAACAAAACACAATCCACAGCAGATAATAAAAAGGCAAAGATAGAGAGGAAGGAAGATGCAAACACAGAGACAACACGCGATGTGTTATCGAAGAGGAAACCGAAACCCTCGGCGTAAAACCTCTCCGCCGCCCTCCAAGCGGTAAACAATCCACTAGAAAATACAGTTGGGATACATGGACAACAATAGACCCTCCAAGCCTAATCTACCCAGTGCACCTAAGCCCTCCAAGCTTCTTGCTCCAACGAGGTTGCGCCGAACCTTTTTCTTTTCTAGCTTCCCGGATTCCGCTACTAAACCGTAGCATCAACCAATGAAGATTGGTTCCTTCCTAACTGCTTCCCAAAAATCCAAACAGCTCTCTCACAGTAATGATAATGGTGAGAATTAGGTTTGGTATAATGCCTCTCAAGGATTTGACAATGGAGAGGAAGAGAGTTGAGGAATTTGAAGAGACTCTAATGTATAGATTGTGGGTGAATCAATCTTGTTTTTCTTTAGGGTTTCTCTCTCAAAATTCTCTCTGGAAGCTCTCTTACAATCGTGGGTAAAAGGGGTATTTATACTGGAGTGGGAGAGGAATGTGAAACGTCAGGTTTTACAAAACAGGGGTGGCTCGCGACTTGACCTTGCGGCTTGACTAAGTCACGAGATCCAGTTGCGAGATAACCGTATGGCCAGTTGTCCTGTTTTGTCCTGTAGTGCTCCAGCTTGCATGACTGTTCACCTTCCAGCATGCTTGGCACGTGTGCTGCGTTTGGCGGCTTGCAGCCGCAAGTCACCCGCGAGGCCCAGCCGCGAGTCTCTGTTTTCTTGCACACTCTTGAGCAATCTTCACTCTATCTCACTCACTACCCTTACATCAAACCCACCTAAATATAGGGTTACTAAATGCTGAATTACAAGCAAATTTGGCATGGAATAAAGCCAATTAGATGGTTGAATAAATTCAACCTTACATATATATATATATATATATATATATTTTAAACCTTTGAACTATAGTGCATAGCCATCTTTAGCTGTGCATACTCATACTCACTACAAAAAATGTGGACTTTCGCAGTGTTTGGTATGCTGCATTTAAAAAAAAATGCTTCAATAGATAGTGATATTGCAACGTTTTCTTAAAACACCACTAAGAGAGATATATTGCAGCATTTATTAGAGTGACTATTGCTAATTTATTTGGATTTTGAAGTGTTTTTTAAAAGGCTTTTATTAAAACCCTACAATAAGGAACTTTTTTTTTTTTGGCACCAAAATTGCAAAACCTAAAAAGTTAGGCACAAAAAATTTTCTAATCCCCAGAGCCAAAAAAAAAAAAAAAAAAAAAAAAAAAAAAAAAAAATCCCCCAAAACCAAAAAACACTCCCACGTTAACATTTAAATAAATAAATAAATAAGCAAATTTCCAATCCCATTATCCCAACAAACACTCCCATGTTCAAATTTATTAAAAAAAAGAAAAAAGAAAAGAAAAACACCCAAAAGACTCCCACGTGGCCACGTTCCACCATAACTTTCAAATCCTTTTTTCTTTTTCCTTTTTTTTCTTTTTTCTTTTTTTCTCAAAAAACAAAAAGCCTAATCCCTAATTTTACTCTCCCCAGTTTTTAATCCTAATCCCATCTTCCATTATCTTCTCAAAAGATTCTCATCTCCCACCAAAAAAGAAAATCTCATCCTAATTCTATCTTCCATTATCTTCTAAAAAAATTCTAGTCTTCCACCAAAAAAATAAAAATAAAAATCTCATCTCCCACTAAAGTTTTTCTCAAACTCTGGCATACCCATAAACACCACACCACTGCTGTTTGGCTCTCTCTCTCTCTCTCTCTCTCTCTCTCTCTCTCTCTCTCTCTCTCTTATTTGCTAATTATAAATTTTAGTTTAGATGAGAGAGACAACAACAAGTGGTCTACGATTTGTCACGCTCTCTCCCTATTTCTTGTGGGTTTAAATTTGTTGAGTGAGGTAAAGTTTATTTATTTATTGAATTATTAGGAAATTATTTGTGTATTTTTGGAAGTGAGCTTTGTGGGTATCTAGGTTTATTGATTTTATTTTGTGGTTTCACTTCATGTTTTTAAATTTGAATTCAATTTTTTAATATTTTTTGAAATTATGTGTTATTTTGTAGTTTCACTTCATGCTTTCCTATGTTTCATGATTTATGTTAGAGTTGTTTTGATGAAGGAATTACAAATTTTGTAAATGACATTATTAATTTTTATTATTGTAATTTGTGTTGTAGGTAAGAAACATAAATAGCAGTTCATTGCAACAATCAATCATCTAGCGTGAAACAAAAATCATTATTTTGTAACAAATGTAAATTTTATTGTTGAATTTCATAACATTGATATTTGTACTTATATTGAATTTGTGAAACCTCGTGGTGTAATCACAATATATAAATAAATGATTTTTTTTTCTTCATGTGTACAATATTTGGAGCATTGTGTATTTGCAATTTAAATATGAGCTAGTATTTGTAATCAAGTTACTAAAATAAATGTTTATAAAAAAAGGTACTAAAATAAATGTTAATTTTTTTAAATCAATTATTGGGAAAAATGCTTTTTATAATTTTTTTTTAAAAAAGATTTTTTTTTTTACTTTTAGTGGTGTTTTGAAAAAAGTGGCAAAACGTACTTTATTGCAATGTTTGTGAACAACTGCTGCAAATTTGTTATTTATTACACCATTCCAAAAACGTTGCAAAGAAAACACCATTCCAAAAACATTGCAGTACTTTATTGCATCGTTTTCAAAAAGCGCTGCAATAGGGAGATTGCCGCGCAATAGCCAAAAAAGAGTTGAAAGAAAACGTTGCAAAAACTTTTGCAGCGTTTTTTTGAGAATCTTACAGCGTTTTGTGGCCGTTGCGATAGAACCAATTTCCTATAGTGACTGTGGCTGAGTAGCCAAAATTTTGACTTTAGCTCTAACAATGCAGCCCCAATTTTGTAGTTGGTAGTGCTAAAAATAGCAATATGACTTTTTAACACCATTAATAATAAGCATTAGCTTTGGTGGTGCAAAACATTTAGCAATTTGAAACAAAAAAAATTTATTTTATCTATTTTACTATCTCACTTTACGAAACACCCAACATCACTGTTTTTATTTTAGCATTCAACACAATAAAATAATATAAACAAAACGATAAAATAATATATCTATTACAATAAACAACAACCATTACCACAAACACAATAAAATAATATAACATTAATTAAATATATATTTTTTAACCTTCTTATGAGCCAAATTTTTTGACTCTCCGACTTTTTAACACCAGCAATACTAATGTTATTCAATTATTTATCATTTTATGTACCACGTAAAAAACTTTGACACCTAGGGAGAAAACAAAAATTTGAAAGTTGAATGAACCTAGTACCAAATGCAATGGCAGCTTGACTCTAAAAAATAATTATATCTAACTAACCACTAAAAACTATTAATTAAGCACCATACTAATGTTATTCAATTATTTATCCTTTTATGTACTACGTAAGAAACTTTGCCACCTAGGGAGAAAACAAAAATTTGAAAGTTGAATGAACCTACTACCGAATGCGATGGCAGCTTGACTCTAAAAAATAATTATATCTAACTAACCACTAAAAACTATTAATTAAGCACCATACTAATGTTATTCAATTATTTATCCTTTTATATACTACGTAAGAAACTTTGACACCTAGGGAGAAAACAAAAATTTGAAAGTTGAATGAACCTAGTACCGAATGCGATGTCAGCTTGACTCTAAAAAATAATTATATCTAACTAACCACTAAAAACTATGAATTAAGCACCATACTAATGTTATTCAATTATTTATCCTTTTATGTACTACGTAAGAAACTTTGACACCTAGGGACAAAACAAAAATTTGAAAGTTGAATGAACATAGTACCGAATGCGATGTCAGCTTGACTCTAAAAAATAATTATATCTAACTAACCACTAAAAACTATTAATTAAGCACCATACTAATGTTGTTCAATTATTTATCCTTTTATGTACTACATAAGAAAATTTGACACCTAGGGAGAAAACAAAAATTTGAAAGTTGAATGAACCTAGTACCGAATGCGATGGCAGCTTGACTCTAAAAAACAAATATATCTAACTAACCACTAAAAACAATTAATTAAGCACCGACTAAAGGAAATCTTCTTCTAAGAATATATAAATAAATAAATAAATAAAAAATATATTAGCAAAATAAGCTGAAATCTTCTTATTTTGAGAATTTGTATAAGGGCTTTGATAGTATCACATCTAATAATGTCTATATTTGTTCACACGTGTAAAATGTGAGTATTTGTTATAAATGAAGGTGTGAATATTGTATAAACATTTCACATCTGAAAATTTGAAACAATAATTACCTATGTTTCAAGTGACCTACTTCCAAAATAAATTAATTAATTAATTAAATTTTTGTTAACAAAAAAAAAAAAAAAACTCTTATTAAAAGAAATCCACTCAAGAAAAACGCAAATGACTTTTATGAATTGTAACTATCTGTTGCATATGACGTTTTGGTTATTGGCCTTTTTAAGATCAACAGTTAAAAATTTGAGATATCAGGATTTGTTTGTTGTCATGCTGTCTGACTCTACCTATAGGATTGTTTGGGTTGGTTTTCCTTTTTTTTCAACGATAAGATGACCTTACATGCAATTGAGAAAGAAGTGTCTAAGTAGAAAAAGATCTCTCTATTACTTTTTGGTTTGACCGACGAACTACATGAGAAAATGGACCTTCTTTCTTTGATTTTCAGCAGGGAAGGAAGAACAACCGTTTGACTTTAGCACATGAGGTGGGGGCTTTGGCTAGGTAACATAATGGAAATGTATTGGACCGCAAATCCTGGAATGACGGTTCGATCCCGTCCTTGGCCTCGGGGAATGGCGCGGCCTACTTCCAAATTTGCTTTCAACAACGTCAACAACACCATGAAAAAAGTAAACTATGGTTGCCCACTGATCTGATCATAGGTGAAATCCAATCCCTTCATTTCGTGTCAGAGTGTGTTGGGCTAGAATGCCTCCATTCCCATCCCATCCTTTATGATCTCTAGGCCTTCCCGTTATGAGATTTTTTTACGTTGTAATAAATTTTCAATTAAAAGAATTTAATCATTGGTTTAGTTTTGTTACCATATAGTGGAGTTGCATATTTTTAGCTAAGCTCTAGGTTTTTGAGATGCACGGGAATCTTCTTTCGGAATTTTTTTTTTTTTTTTTGGGTAAAGTTTTTATATACAAAAATGCACAAATCATTAAAAATTACTATTGATAATGGAATTTCACCATTATAAACATAATGTAGTTCAATATCTGGACATCAAAAGATTGATAAAGACTTCAATATCTTACTGATGAAGCAGAAAATCGTTAGTTGTACATTTTGTCTATGCTAATAGATGATGACAAGCTGTTCAGCTGATCAATCTACAAAGAGAGACTATGAAATGATAGAGCACCGGTGTGGTGTTGGCCAAGGGCTTTTTGATGACAAATTATTCACTTGCTTAAATTAGAGAGCTCAAATAGCTAAGAGTTGTGAGTATGAAATTGTGTACCTTTCTCTCTTCTTGTTGCATGGGTTTTATAACCCCTGTATTAATTGTCTGAGTGAATATCTACATTTACGAGATTTAGAGCCATTAGTAATAAATGCTAGATTTTATTACCTGTAAAAGGCTATTTGTTCATTGGTATCCAAACGTTACTCCTTAATTGTCTCCTACATTTAATATCTTTTATGGCTTCATTTGTTATTGGGAACCGAATGTTACGCCTTGCATTAAATATCATTTACTTCGTCCGTCCTATAGATTACTCTTCCAATTTTTATTGTAACTATTGAACAAGCATTTTCAATTAAAAATATTAGCAAAACTAAATTTAGAAAGAGAAATTGAAGATAATATTATCGGACTCCTTTAGTTTTAATTTTCATGATGTAGTTTTGAATTTTTCCTCTAAAAGAAATTAATTAAATTTTAATATATTTCCTATTTTTGAATGATAAAAAAATTTTGGGTTTGTTTTGGCAAAGAAAAATTCATTTAACACTAGAAACTCTCTAGTGTAATAACTTTATTTTCAGGCAACCACTTTATTTTATTTTGATTACTTCTATCACATTACACCAAGGAGAACATGGCAAACTATATTTGGATTGTGTAATAGTTCTATCACATTATGATATTCTCTAATTCTTATTGTTCCACCATATTTGTTTTTCAAGATAGTTAACTATATTCTTGTCCAATTAGAAGGCCTTTGTAAGAACATCACAATTGATAGGAGGATTAGATCCAAAGACTGCATTTGTGATGGTGATAGCTCCAAGATTTTGAGTGTTGAAACGAGAAAGGGAAACAACATTAGTTTTGCCTATATTAAGCTCGAAGTGAATGAGACTAAATAGGAACACAATGTCATCTCCCTTCTTTAGAATTTTGGTACAATGATGATTGGCATTAGATGTGACAAAGCTAGCATAGATGATACCCTTTAGGATTTGTAAAACTTCAGTGGCACGAGGGTGAGTATGGGGAGGATTTATTCCATTTGGTGCAAAGTCAAGACGAGCCAAAAATATTTCTAGTGGTTGTAGGGAGTCAAATTGTTGTCCCCCAAACAATCCCTCCCTCAATGACACTCTCGTGACTTGAACCCATGATCTTGGCTCTGATACCATTTGTTGGACTGTAAGCTATGTCATCCCACCTCAAAACCAATTGGTGATAAGGAAGATACACTTAAATCTTTTATGTCATTCAACATTATGCCACATGGGCCTGTTTTTAGAGTAGTTGTAAGGAGTCAAATTGTGGTCCCCCCCAACAAACCCAACTGGATTTAAGGTGCTTTTGGGAATGTCTGGCCCCAATAAGAAGAAATCATCAGCTATTGCAAGCATTGGGTCCTTATAGAATTTTCCATTAACAAATACTGTAGGAAGAAAAGTTTGTTATTTTCACAAGTGCATAGGACAATTTCATAATAATTTTTTTATAGCTTGTCATGTGAGAAATAGGATGTCATTTCTATATACTTAGGTTACATTCCTTAGATTCCCCAATCATATCGAAACATATGATTATATTGATCAAAGCAATGCAATTAATGATATATTTCCTTAATGAAAATTTAATTCAATACAACCACAAGTTTGAATTTAATTAGGGATTGAAGATAGACTACTTAGAGAATTGTACCAAAATTTTATCCACAATATTATCTTAAAGCATAATTTTATTCATAAGTAGGATTCTCTACACAATAAAAAAATCAAACCAAAGACATAAAATGGCTGGTAATAATAATAAAAATAACGAGTATGTACATACCTGCAAAACTGTCATCATTAATTGCCACACAAAAGTTCTAGAGAGCACTAGGGTCAAAGGTAGAGGCAAGGGAAAATACCAAAGCTAACAAGGCTAGAGAAATAAGGTTGTAAAGTTGAATTTGTTCAACCATGTGTTGGCTTTATTTCATGCCAAATTTGCTTGTAATTCAGCATTTAGAAACCCTGTATTTAGGTGGGAATAATGTAAGGGTTATGTGTGAGAAAGTGTGAAGATTTGATTAAGAGTATGCAACAAGAAGGTGACTCGCGAGTGGTGACACGCCAAAATGAAGCATGAAGCATGCAAGAAGATGAAGAGTCAGGACAACTGGATCACTACAAGACAAAAAGTACAATCTAGCCTAGTCTAATAATTGGCGACTGGAATTCGAGACTCATCCCAGTCACAAGTGACTTGCTAGTGCACCCTGTTTTACTGAAAAATGACTTTTCACATTCCATCTCATAGCCTACTATAAATACCCTTATACCCACGAAATGTAGAGTGAAGAAGAGAGCTTCCAGAGAGAATTTTAAGAGAGAAACCCTAGAGAAAAACAAGATTGACTCATCCATAATCTTATAAACTTGATTCTCCAAATTCCTCTACTCTCATCCTCTCCATTGTCATACCCATGAAAGGATCATAAGCCAAATCCTTACCTCACCAAATTCGGAATAGTGAGAAGGTTCTTGGTGTTTAGGAGTAGTTCAAGAGAGAACCAATTCGTTTTGGTTGATGTAATAGGCTAATTGCGGGATCTGGTAAGCTAGAGAAGACATAGTTCGACATAACCTTGTTGGAGCAAGAAGCTTGGAGAGCTTAGGTGCATTGGGTAGATTAGGCTTGGAGGGTCTATTGTTATTCGTGTATCCCAACTGATTTTCTAGTGGATCATTTACCGCATAGAGGCGGCAGAGAGATTTTTTGCCGAGTTCTTCGATAACACATGCCGGTGTTATCTTATGTTTGCATCTCTCTTTCCCTTACTCTTAGCTTTTAATTTCTACTGGTTTTGATTAATTAATGGTTTAGAGTAGTTTGCTAATTTGGGTATTGCTCATATTTCATATTCCGCACATATATTGTTTGAATATAAGCTTGTATTGGAAAATTTGTTTTTGGGGGGTCTAAACATTCACAAGTGTTTTATACACTAAGTGAGTTTTCAAAGGTAAGCATTACAAGGGGTGGAGTTGTGTGTACCATTAGGGAGGCCATGGCCCCCTTCCCCTTCCCCCCCCCCCCCCCCCCCCCCCTTTTTAAAATTCTGTGGAGTAGGTAAAAGTAATGCCCCAATTTAGTGTTTTCATAAGTTGGCCACCACAACACAAGATTCCCCACCCCCCCCCCCTGCCCCCCAATTTGTCTCTGCCCCGTAGTATTTTTTTTAAATTTTTTCATCTTTTGCCTTTTAGGTTTTTCCCATCTCCCTCCCAACATTTCAGCCACCCATATTTTTACTAGCTTCTTTTGTTGAGCTTTTTCCAAAATACTTTATAGCTTTTACCTTCCTGTCACCCAAAAACTTTTAATCACTCAAAACTCTCACATTCTTTTCAATTTCACTTCATTAGAACTTTTCCTTAATAAAGCATATCCTAAGAAAAAAATATACCTTCCTTAGCAAAGAGTTCTAAAATACAAAGCTATGTAAATTTTGAGAGGTACATAGTTCTTTTTTTGTCTTTTCATTTCTATTATAGTCCAATCTTTATTTACTAATCTTATGATTATGATTTATGGTTTTCTAATTAAGTTAAATTTCTATATATTTGAGAGGTACAAAAAAAGTGATCTTCAATTTATTTTTTCACTATAGTAATCTAATTTGGTTAAATTTAGATTCAATTTATTTTATGCTTGCTAATAATTATTTTTTTATATTTAATTTCTATTGATATTATTTGTTCTTGCCATGTAGTCTAGCTTTATTATATACTTATATTTTATTTCTATGAATGTTATGGACCTATATCTATTTAAAGGAATAGGAGAAATTCAATGGAAAAAAAATGACCTTAAAATGATCAATTGGCCATTTAGTTTTATTAGTATTTCACAAACTAATAAGAATTATATTGATTAAAAATTTCTAACAAAAATTTTGCACTATTTTACATCCAAGTTTATTGAACACTTTGTTTTTTTTTTTTTTTTTTTTTTTTTTTGGGAAAACTAATGCATGATATATATATATATATATATATGAGAGAGAGTTTATAAAAAAAAATTACATATGTTGATGTGAGCCGAAAATCGTCTGTAAGTCACACAATCCTCATGTGCTCAAGACAATACCTGCACAACATAAAACAAGAAGACCTTAGGAGAGTACTGATGTGGTATCGGCCAAAGACCCTCGAAAATTTAAGCTAGAAAACTTCTCACAACTCTAGAGTGCTAGAGCTGGATAAATTGCGCGTACCTTGGTTTGTGAATGCTTTGGGGTTCTTATAGTAGTGTAGAACCGACTTTTCTCTTTCTTGGGGTAGGAACTTTTCCTTATAGGGAAGATCCTCATGAAAGCACTTATTTTACGGGATCCTTTCCATATAATGATTTTATTGATTAGGTTTAATTGTGAGATGCAAGATATTTCCTTTTGAAGTTGCTTGAGGGCTACTTAAACCATGTGGATGCCACGTGACCCTGTTTCCATCAACATTGTATCTGTTCACTCTCTCATTCGTCCTCTAGACAAAATCCATCCTCTTTTTTGCATGCTCCCCGTCTTCTCCCATCATCCTAATCTCAAGCAAAAGGTATCATTGCTCGTGATAGATTAAGTAGAATGAGACCGTCTATATCCATTTCACCCTCTTTAGTTGCCCCTTCACTCTTCGGATTTGTCCCATAATGTTAGGATGGATCCGTGGAGTGACTGTTTTATTTTTACTTTCGGGAGATGCACTCTGATTGACAGGCTAGCTTGGGGTTATAAATGCCATAGGTACATGTGGTGCAATTTTAATGGTTAACTACTCAAACTAAAGCATCCCTTCATCTTTTGTGCCGTTAACTCTATATATACATGCTCCTTTATCTTTCATTTTTACTTTCTACAACAAATTTACGACTAGAGCATTTCCGTCTACTTCACCAAAATGGCATACCGTCTTCTTGGCACTACCATCTACTTGGTGTTACTATCTACTCGGTGCTTCGTCGTCCAATCCTTTTGTTGCCTTCTCCGCTTTGCTCATTCAGTAAGTATCCTTTACCTTAAGTTGAATTTACTTTGTCATTTATTTAAATTTCGCCAATCCATCGTCTATGTAGACCGTTAGAGTCTTAGGGTTTGTCCATCATGTGTAGGTGACAGATGTCTAGTGCGTTGAGTGAACAGTCATGTGTCCGTGAGGAAGAGAGCTATGATGAGGTGTATCTGTTAAGTCAGGACAACCCTGACACCTCTTCTGAAGAAAGGGTCCCGTCCGCCAACTCACCTTCCATGGAGGATGATGATTTGGACAGAGATGAATCAGAAAGTGATTCAAATGAAGACATAATCAGAAAGTGATTCAAACGATGACATAGGAAATGATGAGCCCCCCGTCCAGTCTGACATAGGCCTTGATGGATTCAAGGAGTCCATTATGCTCCTGTTGTGGATGATAAATGATTTCAACTCGTCCATCAAAGAATGTCACTTTAACACACTTAGGGAGAAGTACCAAATACCCATCAACATTCCAATGCGACTTCCCTTTAAACGGGAAAAATGTTATTACAAGGGTGTAGAAGACGTCAATGTATATGAGCAAATGCTAAAAGCAGGGCTTAGGTTCCCTTTAAGCGCTCTTCACCATCGTCTTCTCCAGCATCTTGGATTGGCCATCACCCATATTTCTTTGAACTCCTGGAGAGTATTCTTATGAGCTAAAGTGCTATACGGGGTGATGTTCAACGGGGCACGTAGGATGAAGGTGGAAGAGTTCTTCCATTGCTATCGTCCATCTAAAATCACATAGTCAAGAGGCATGTAGAGTTTCATGTCGAGGAGCCCATTGCTTAGGCTAGTATGTGACACCCACGACTCCAACAGGAATTGGAAGGGTCGCTATTTCTTTATCCAAGGTGATGACTGGATGTGTCACCCTAGTGACCAAAAGTATATACCCGTGGACAAAACTTAGGGCATTATGCCCCCGTCCAGTATGTATCCATTTGCATGAGGTTTGTATGTCTGTTTAACTTGTGATATTCTAACCGTCTCCTATTGCAGCTCGGAACTGTCTAGAAGTCACACTTGAGTAGCGAAGCTTTTTGGAGAAGATTTTCATAACCACCAAACTATCTAAGAGGTCATGGACTAAACTTGTTACCTTGGACACCCTCCATTGGTATTGTGATGGTCCCGACCCAACTACAACTACTCGTCATTACGATTCACAAGTTCACCAATGTAATTTCATTGTCCAAACACCTTGATTTCCTTTCTTACTTTCAAGTTATCTAACTCCTTTTACCCGTCCACATTCATTCAAAAATGGAAGAGAGCAGGAGAAGAGCTTAAATTAAGCAGTAAGCTGCCAAGAAGAAGCAGAGGGGAAACTACCTCCTAAAGTGACGGGCTAGGTTGATCCGTCAACTAAAAGGAAATCGACAGAAAAGGTTGACTATTCGCCTAAGAAGTCAAAGGTGATGACGAGGCCTAATGCTGGTGAGACTCCAGCCAAGTTGCCCCTAAGCCTAGCCCTGGAGTTGGGAAGGGTCTGATGAAGGGCCTTGTCCCCATCACTGAGGAGCACTCTGTCCTTTTTTGTGATGACTCTAGTTATGCACTCAAAGGAAATCTCGTCGATCATTGAAGACGACGATTACTCTGATTTAGGCAATCACGTTATAGAGACAATGGGGGAGACGAGCCTCTTTAGCCTAGCACAGATATGTATATCCGTCGCTTTTCTTTGTCCCATGCTATTGCTATCTTGCTCTAATTTTTCTGTTTCTTGCAGGGGGTGGTCATGATGAAAGGGTTAATGGATCGTTGTGTATCCTATAAGACGATGCTAGGCCTTCTAAGAGAAAACTAAGTGCAAAGGAGACGAAGGTGTAGGAGTTGCTAGCATGGAAGGATGTCCAGATAGGGAAGCTTGACTTGACCAAGCAACTCTTAAAGGAGTCGAAGGCAAAAGTTGAAGCATTGAACGAAATTCTCAAGGACAAAGAGGCGAAGATCTCGGAGGCCAAAAGTCAACTTTGTCATGCTAAGGAGGTCGCGATAAAGGAATATCGTTGACAGCTTTTTTGCTGACAGTTTTGACAATTGTATCTATCAGGTCAAAGCTTCTTTCCCAGACCTCGATCTTTCTCACATCTCCATTGATGCCTAGTCCCAAACTCCAGCTTAACCTGTCTCTTCTGTGGGTACTGATGACTTATTTGCTAATGACTCGGTGACAGAACCTTTTGGTGACATAGAAACTCTTGTAGATCAAGCAAAATCTATTGGGGATGAAGCCCGTCCACTTGAGGAGGACCCGATGATTAAGAGGAAGGACAGAGGGGACCCTTTGATTCAAGACTAGTCTTTATTTTTTCTTTGTTATTTATTTAAATGTAAAGATCTTTTTGGAAGAATAGCTTTTATGTTAATTTAATCATTACTTTTTGTATCTAGACTCCTCCCTTTGTGGGCTTTTATAATATTTTGTTTATTTGCCTTACAAAATATTCGTCTACTTTGAACTTGTAAGTTTAATTCTTTGGATGAAACCATCCAGTTTCTGATACGAATATAAGGAATTGGTCAAGGTGAGACTGTACATTTGGTAGAATAAACATATGTCAATAATGTACGACGAACCCATCCACTTTAAGTGATCTCTTGAATTCGTCTACTATGTGGACTATAATCTTAGATCCTTAGGATGGACCCGTCCGCCTTGTGGACTTCATGATCTTAGATCACCCCCTAAGATGAATCCGTCCATTTTTGGATTGATTTTAGTGAACCCGTCCACCTTGTGGACTTTGTGGGGATAAGGCATCTTATAGGATGAACCCGTCCATTTTGTGGACTTAGTAAATACAAGTCATCCCTTTAGGATGAACCCGTCCACTATTCTGGACTTTCAATGGAGACACATCATCTATTTAGGATGAACCCATCCACTTTGCAAACTTAATAACAATAATGTAGAAATGCAAATAACATACACATGGAATTTCTGAATAACTCCTCTTATTGTGAAAAATTCACGGATAAAGATTGTCTTTTGAAAAACGAAAAAAAAAAAAAAAAACCCTTTAGGCTTAAAAGAAACTATAGATAATAAAAATTAAACTAGAAGGAAATAAACTGGAAATAAGGAGTGTCGTCGTTGTTAGGACATTTGTATTTCACTTGTTAAGAATATATGTCATGATTTTATGTAATTGACTTATCCTTTGACAAAACCACTTTACTTGTATTGAGTAGATTTAGGATGTTTTAAATAATTCAAGAAACCTTGTTTCAAGATTAAGTATTAAAGCTTTCAAGTCTGTTCAAGAAAACAAGTTCAGAGTGCAAAATCATTAAAGCTCGACAGCTAGTCGGTAGCTACATCTATCAAGCTTAAGGAAGCAATTCTTCATTCGGTGTGCTCGACACCTACCCGATAGCTTTTCGACACCTGCTATCTATCGAGATTTAAGATTTTCAGAATTTCAATATGATTTTCTTAGGATCCGTGAATATGTCTTTGGCATTCTTTTCTCCTAACCCTAGACATATAAAAGGATCAGTTTAAGGGCCGTCAAAGTGTTCATATGTTGCTCAAGCTTTGTGCAAACTCTGTTCAAGCAAATTGTGACTGGAGATGAAGTTCTTGCCCTAGTTCATCTCTTTCTCTTGAAGAAGTTATTGGGTATGTGTACTGTAGGGTTTTGTGACCAAGCATCTTCTTGATCTTCATCGTTTGGATGAACTGAAGAACTTTGCAACCAACAACCTTCTTAGTTGGTGATTGAAGTCCTGTACTTGGATCCGCGTAATTGGTTAGTCACGTACTAGGAGTTATGCATCTGAAAGGGGAACTGTCACTACAGAACAAGTCCATTTAGGTATTGGGGTAAGGGTTCAACTGTAGGTTGGTAAGGTACTTGGATTCCTTTACTTGTAACCACTTGTTGTGATAATAGTGGAGTTTCAGGAGTGGTGACCTGAAAATCACCCAGTGGGGTTTTTGTTGTTAGGTTTTCCCCATTAGTAAACAAATCACCGTGTTATTTATTTTTCATTTCATTTTTAGTTTATTAGTGATTTGTTTATACTACCACGTGTTTGCATGATAAATTGATTAATTAAGAACTTGGCTAATTAATTAATTAATTAATTTCTATCATAAGGGGTCATTCAATTTATGGCCTATCAATCGCCCTTGCCACTGTCTACTGGTAGTACTTCTTTAGGTGCTCTATTTTCCATGGGTGATGCAACTTTTGCCCGTCCAGTGTCTCCTAAAGGTAGGTTCCCTTCCTTTGCCATGATTCAACTCATTATGGTCCTTCCTAGTTGGGTCCTAGCTTCCCCTAGGAGGTGTCTTTTATGGCGCCCATTACCTTTCTTAAGACAAGATCTTCAACTTAGAAGTCTCTATGTCTGACCCTGGAGTTGTAGTGCTTGACCATGAGGTCTTGGTATCGTGCTAACCTTTGCTCAGTCGTTGCTCTGACGTCGTCCACTAGATCAAGCTACAGGCGTAATGCTTCATCGTTTCTTCCCTCGTCATGGTTTCCCACTTAATAGCTAGTAAGCCCTACTTCAGCTGGAATGACCCCGTTGCTTTCATATACTAGTCGAAATGGTGTTTATCTAATAGGTGTCCTTATCGTAATCCTATATGCGTATAAGATGCTTGGCAGTTCCTCCAGCCATATACCTTTTGCCCCCTCGAGTCGGGTCTTGATGATTTTGAGCAAGGACCAATTCGTGACCTCGACTTGTCCATTGGCCTAAGGGTGGCAAACCTCTGGCACTTGTCACACGCTTTAAAATAAGCAGTGGTGTCCTTCTGCATGGTAGGCCAATAGTATCTCGCCCGAATGAGTTTGTGCACTAACGATCGTGACCTAGAATGGTTTCAGTAGACTCCTTCGTGGACTTTTTGCATTACATAGTGGCCTCCTTTGGGATGAGACACCTCAAATACAGTCGAGAGAAGCCCCTTTTTGTATAGAATGTCTTTAATTACCGTCAGGCAACACGCCATCCTTCAAGTAAGAGATTATTGGTGTTGTCCAATAGTTCTCAGGACCTATTTCCCACACACTAATGACATCTATTAATGGTGATATTTGAACAAAGGATGGATGAGCATGTGCTTTGCTGAGGCAGCTTTAGCAAGACAGTCGGCATGCTCGTTCTCCTCCCTCGGTATTTGAACAAACTTCACTTGGAGGTCGTTAACTCGATCCCTTACTTGCTTAAGGTACTTCTTCATCCATTCGTTCTTGCACTCATAGTCACCATGAACCTGGTTGATTACTACTTGGGAATCGCAGTACATGACCATATGTTCAACTCCTGCCGCCTTGGTGAGATCCAGCCCTGCTATCAAAGCTTTGTACTCTACCTCGTTATTAGTTGTAGGGAAGTCAAGACAGATCATGCATTCGAACTTATCCCTTTTCGAGGTGTAGAGTACCATATCGGCTTCGCCTGTTTGCTTGTTGGAAGATTTGTCTGTGTGAATGTTCCAGGTTTTCTTCTGCCCCCTGGTCTTCTGCGAGAGTGAATTCGTACCATATCGGCAATTGCTGTTTGCTTGTTGGAAGATTTGTCTGTGTGAATGCTCCAGGTTTTCTTCTGCCCCCTAGTCTTCTGCGAGAGTGAATTCGCTTATTGTATATCAAATTCACTCAAATCAATTGCCTATCCATCTAGCGGCTTTAAGGTTGCTTATTGCTCTTTGAAAAGGTTTGTCTGTTAGGACAATCACAGTATGTGCCTAGAAGTATGGCTTGAGTTTACGAGCGGAAATCACTAATGCGAGGGTGAGCTTCTCCATCTGTGGGTACCTTTCTACTGCACCTTAGAGTGCCCTGCTAATGTAGTACACAGGCTTCTGTACCTTGTCTTCTTTCCTGACTAAGGTTGCACTAATAGCTTCCATGGAGATGGCCAGATAGAGGAATAATTCCTCCCTGGGTTTGGTGGGACTCAGCAATGGAGGGGAAGAGAGGTATGCTTTCAAATCTTTGAATGCTTGCTGACACTTAGCTGTCCATTCAAACGATTTCTGCAACATACGGAAAAAAGGTAGGCATTTATTTGCAACGTACAAAAGAAAGGTAGGCACTTATCAGTTTTTAGATTTTTGACCAACCTGTCTTTTCATGCATTGCACATATAGATTAGTACATGCATTGCATTATTTTCTTTATCCATCTTGCATTTTTGTAGTCATATCTCTCATTATTTTCACACACATCACACATACACTTTGCTAAATTGGATACTCAACTTGATTTAAAAATTGATTAGCGTACGGAAGAATGGTGTACTTTCAAGTGCAAGACAAAAAACTCAAGTTCAGGATGAAAAAAAGTGATTTGCAATCTGGTTCTCGTGATTGCTATTCGATTTCTTTCGATCGATCAAAAGTCACATATCAGCAAAAAATCAGCAAACGTAAAAAGCCCATAACTTGTCCGTTTGAAACCCAAATTGCAATCCATTTTTTCAAGTATTTAATGGAAATTATAAGCTAACCCTAGAAGGGTTTTTTAGAGAGAAAAGAGTGTATCTTGTGCCTCCAATTATGGATTTAGGGTTTTTGTACCCAAAGGTCTCTAAAGTCTTCTACTGGCTATATTCCTTGAAGAAACTCAAGATCCAATATTTTAGAAGTTGTTGCATACAAATATCAACAAGTGAACGCGATCTGAAACCTTTTAGTGGGATCTAAAAGTCACAAGCATGGGTGCTTGTTTTGCAGAAAATCCAAGAAGTGAAAGAGTCCATGGATTTAGAGCTTACACGTGGTCATGTTAGTAAATTACTAATTGAGGTAGCAATAAATTTAGGGTTAAATCTGATTATAAAAACTTTGATTCTCTTATAGTGAATTTTCTTTACCTTGATGATTGCTGGGTCAAATCCCCCCCAAGTTCTTACCTTGAAATGGTTCATTTCATCGGTTTTCTTGGGTCATCATATCGTAGTGTTATTTACTTTTCTACTGCTTTGCTTAATATGATTTATTATTTTTTAACCTAGATTTGAATAATTAGCCTAAGCAATCACTTGGCTAATATATTGGGTTAAACAATTTGGTTTAAGGGGTCTAAATAGAACAAACATAAATTTCTAACAATATTATTCTTTATATATACTATGAATTTTAGAGTAACATTGACCTCTATAAGTTCTAGTTATTTGTAATGATTTTTTTTGGGTAAATAACAAAAAAGAAAAAGGTTAGGAGGGGTCAACTAATGTGATTTTCTTATTTGGGTTTAACCATAGCGCTTCTATGCTAAGAATTTATTTTAATGAAATATAAGGAACACCAACACTTCATTAGTGGGGGAGGGCTTACTTTAACTAAATAGACTTTGCATAATAGAGTCTTGTTGGTCCAAAGCCCCAATTACAAGGTCACCAATCACGCTATTTATAAATAAATTAATACATGACATTTTACCTTTGCATAATTAATTTATCTCAATTGGTAAAGTCTTTAATGGTTGAATAAGAGATCAATCAAAAACCGATTGATATCTTGGTCTAATGATAAAGAATTATCAAAGGAACGGAAGCCATAAGTTGAAACTTTCTTTAAAAAAAAATCAAAACAATGATTGTCAATTATTTGTTTTTTATCTCAAAAACAAATTATTTGTTTCTAAATAATGATGAGGTGACACAAATTAAAAGAAAATTGTGCAGTTATGATAGTCAATGGATCGATGGTTTTAGGGTCGAAACTTGTGCTTTTTTTTTTCTTTCTTTTGGCAAAGGACTGCATGCATTTGTACAGTAAAAAGTATAATTCTTTATATCCTATCTATAATTTTAGAGTAGTACTAACTCTTAAAAACTTCATTTATTTATGAAATGAAATGAAATTAGGGATCATTTTTATGTAATGATTTGAATATGCTGCTACAAATCTGAATGATTAAGGGTGTCTTTTTTTTTTTTTTTAATGAGATTTTTGTTGAATATTTTGTTGTTGTTTGGCCTAATTTTGTTATTGTTTAATATATTTTTGCTATTATTTGGACTTTTATTTTTTATTTTGTTTAAGGGTTTAAGATTTATATTTAGGTGGTTAATATTATTTTTGATGCATCTAAATTATTGAGATTTTCAAATCCAAATTGTCAACATTTCCTTTTACATTAAACAAAATAGGATAGTTTAAAAATAATTATTTATATAATATATTTTTTTGCAAGTATATTTTTTTTTTTCACTTTTTCCCAAGTGAACACCTTGAATTCAAGGTAAAGCCACCCCAGATCTCAATAGAAAGATCTCCAACTACATTTCATCATTAAAAGCATACACATTAGTGGAGGCAAAGTTTTAGCTATTTGACACCACAAAAAGTCACTTTTTCCATTTTAACTTACCATTTTACAACTTGCTTCACATCAATGGTCTTATTTTTACATCAAAGTTAAACACTATTCATTTATTTATTATTTTTTCTCTCTCTTCATCTATATCTCTCAATCTTCTCCCTCCCTTCAACCCACAACCACTTACCAGTGCCATCACCCACTATAACCACTAGAAACTGATCCACCACCACTAACCCAGCCACTAGCCACCACCAACCAATACAAATTGATCCACCACCACAAACCCTGCAACCATCAACCACCACAAAGGCACAAACCCAACAACCATCAACAAAACCCATTCATCAAATATCAACAAAATCAAAACTCTTTCATCAAAAAATAAAATAAAACAAAATAAAACCCATCAAGAGAACCCATCAACTAGAAAAATTCAAAATCAAAACCCATTAATGGCAAGGAAGAGACAATGATTTATCGGTCACAGTGACAACGCCGTTTTGTCAGTCATGGCGACAAAACCAAAACCCAGCACCAGTGAGAACGCCGTTTTGTTAGTCACAGGGAGGAAGAGACGATGATTATGAGTAATGGGTGGCTTGCTCTGCAATCGTGGGTCTTGGTGTTGGTGGTGGTCAGCAACTGCAACAAGGTTGAAGAGAGATGGTCCTTATGCTTGAGGCAGAGAAAGGTTGAGAGACAAAGTAGAGGATAAATGAGATAGTAGAGAGAGAGAGAGAGGCAGAGAATGAAGAGAGTGAGGGTCAACGCTGGGCTTGGGCTTTAGTTGGTGCTAGGTAGGGCTTGGGTCGACAACCAGTGGAGTAAGAGGAGCTTGCAACGGGACAAAATGAAGAGTGAGGAGAGAGGAGCAACAGGCAGAAATAAGAGAGGAGGAAAAAAAAAGGAAATTATTAAAATATTCTAACTAGTGTGAATGTAAAACTTTTAATTTTTAATTTTTTTAACCTTTGAACTATAGTGCATAGCCATATTTGGCTGTGCATAATCATACTCACTATAAAAAATGTGGAGTTTTGCATTGTTTGGTTTGCTGCATTTTAAAAAAATGCTTCAATAGATAGTGACATTATAACATTTTCTTAAAACACCACTGAAAGAGATATATTGCAGCATTTATGAGAGTGATTATTGCTAATTTATTTGGATTTTGAAGCATTTTTTAAAAGGCTTTTATTAAAATGCTACAATAAGGAACTTTTTGTTTTTTTTTTTTGGTGCCAAAATTCCAAAACCTAAAAAATTTAGCACAAAAAATTTTCTAATCCCCAAAGCCAAAAAAATAAAAAATAAATAAAATAAAGAAATAGACACTCCAAGGTTCAAATTAAACAAAAAAAAAAATAATAATAATAATCCCCCAAAACCAAAATACACTCCCACGTTAACATTGAAAAAAAAATTAAAAAAAAAAAATCTTAGAACTAATAAAAAGGGGGATGAAAGTTGTGGAGCTAGAGATAGTGTCGTGAACAATGTTTCTGTAGAGGAGAATAAACAATGGACTATGAGAGTATGAACTTGGAGTTTTCCTTGGGACCTCCTCACTCGATTGAAGAAGAAGATGTGCTTGGATAAAGTGTCAAGAAATTTAAAGAAAGGACGGGTGCCAGGCAATCCTTTTAGCCTCGTGTACCTATTAGTTATAAGGATACTCTTTTGGGAGATATTCTTCATGCTTATGAGCAAGCATTCTAATTTGACTTAGTCAGAGATGATGTTGAGGATTCAGATTATGAGCTGGAACCTCTTACTAAAGGTATGGTTGATGAAAAGTTGTCCAAAGAGTCTCTGTTGCCCATTAGGGAACCTTGGTCCAAGGCATTGATAGTAAAAGTGTTTGGTAGAACTGTTGGCTACAACTACCTCACTTTTAAAATCAATACTTTATGGAAACCTACAGCTAAATTGGATTGCATCCATCTGGGAAGGGATTTGTTCTTAATTAGATTTTTTAAGGTTGAATTTAATCAACCACATGTTGGCTTTATTCTATGACAAATTTGCTTGTAATATAGCACTTAGAAACCCTGTATTTAGGTAGGAATCATGTAAGGGTAGTGTGTGAGAGAGTGTGAAGAAATACTCATGACTCAAGGCTGGATCTCGTAGGAGGACCACGGCTTGCAAGTCACCAAAAGTTGCACACGTGCAGAGCATGCGGGGGAGTTGAACAGTCATGCCAGCTAGAGCACTACAGGACAAAAATCCAAATTGGCCACTCAGTTAGCTCGCGGCTTGAACTCACGACTCAGTCAAGTCGCAAGGTCAAGTCGTCAGCCAACACTGCTTTGGAAAAATTAACTCTTCGCATTTCATTCTCACACCAGTATAAATACCCCTCATTCCCACAAAATATGTGTGGCTATTCAGAAAGAAAAACCCTAAGAGAGGTTTTTTCAAGACACCCACCCAATTAGAGAGAGCTACTCATTCTTAGAGAGAAATCTTTGTAATCTCTTCTCATTCCCTCTCTCATTGTCATACCTATTGAGAGGAGATTTCTATCCAAACACTACCCACACGCATTTAGAGTGTTGAGTGTTTTTAGAGTTTTGGGAAGCATTGGAAGATGCCAAGGATGGTGGATGCTATGGATTATAGCAGAATCCGGTAAGCTAGAAAAGAAAAAGGTTCGGCGCAACCTCGTTGGAGCAAGAAGCTTGGAGGGCTTAGGTATACTAGGTAGATTAGGCTTAGAGGGTCTATTACTGTTCATGTATCCCAACTACATTTTCTAGTGGATTAATTACCGCTTGGAGGGCGGCGGAGAGGTTGTACGTTGAGGGCTTCGGTTTCCTCTTCGATAACACATCGTTTTGTTGTCCCTGTGTTTGCATCTCTCTTCCCTTAATCTTTGCCTTTTATTTTCTTTTGTGGATGTGATTTTAATTGCTTAGATTGTTTACCAATTCTGTGTATAGCTTGTGTTCATTTTCCGCACACTTATTGTTTGTCATAAAGCTTGAATTGGTTGTTTGTCATAAAACTTGAATTGGTTGTTTGTCATAAAACTTGAATTGGTTGTTTTGTAATTGGGGGTCTAAACATTAAAGGGTGTTTTATACACTATGTGAACTTTTAGATTTAATTGTGTTGATGATTATGACAAGGTTTTAAAAGGGGTCCTTGGTTTGTTGGTGACCATTTTCTAGCCATCAGACTTTGGGAGCCTTATTTTAAAGCTTCAGAAGCTAAACTGTCCTCTATGGTAGTTTGGGTCAGATTTTCAGAGCTCCTTATAAAGTTCTATAACAGGTCAATGCTCAAAGAAATTGGTAGTGTTATTGGCCTTGTGTTACATATAGACTCATACTCTGCTTCAAGGACTAGGGGGAGTTACGCAAGGTTATGTGTTCAAGTTGACTTAGAGAAACCCTTTATTAATGTAGTTAGAATTGGCAAGTGTAGGCAAGTGGTGCTATATGAAGGCATCTCTGCCTTATGTTTCAGTTGTGGTCACCTGGGTCATACCCAAGGCAATTGTTGCAACAATATCAAGCCATATGAAAAGGGTGTAGAGGTTGGAGAAGCTTCTAAAAGGCAGAATGTTGGTCAGCCTAGGGATGCCTCTAAAGTCCAGGATGTGGGCCAGGGTTCTCAACCAAATCCCAATTATGGGCCTTTGATGTTAGTCACAAGGAAACATAGTTTGGTCCGAAATGGACGAAGACCCACCTCAACTAAGGATAATTCTAGAACTAAAGGGCATAGTGGTAAAATCAAATACCAATTGGTGGATGAAGATGTGACATCTAAATCTTCTTTTAAGACCCAAGAAACAATGCTGCCTGGTTCGGCACATGAGGAAGTAACGCATCAGGTACAAGATGAGAGTATGGATACTGTGGAGTTTGATTTGCTGACCAACAAAAATAGTAGAAAGGATTTACAGGCTGATTCGCAAGCAAGTATTGAAGAAGGGTCCATCCGGAAGCAAACCCAAAGCTCCTATTTCAAATAGCTAAAAGCCTTAGGATTAAAAGTTCCAAAACCTTGAAACGCCAGGTAGCTTTAATTAGGAGTAAGGCATTGAACAATCTAACCTCGTCACTTTTAGATAAGCTTCTCTCTGAACCCAATGGAAACAAGCTTTCTCGGATTGATGCCTCTCCCTCAGTCAAGATGGGTGATTTGGTACAGAAACAGTGTAGTGGTGATTTCAGACAAGATGATTGCCCAAATAAGGGCAATGCCAACAGACACTCGGGGTTGGTTTGAACCGGGCTTAAGCAATGCTTGGAAGAATTTATTCCTTATTACTCCTATTGGCAACAGAACATGGAACCTTGCATGGGACCATCCGGCTTGGGTTTAAACGCCTAACCCATGGTGGAGGTTTATCACAGACACCGCCCTGTTGTCTTGGGAGAAAGCAGAGACTTTGAGTAGGCAAAGGAGGCCATCAATCATGCCTCACTTCGACAGATTAGGGTGGATCAATCAAGAGAGGAGGATTATGAATTTCAGAGGGTCGGCTTCAGTACACATGGGGAATCATCCTATGTTGAAGCTAATTCAAATTTTGGTTCCGATCAAGAGATGTGATATGTTGCTTTGTTGCAAAGAGGACACAATGGAGATCCTCAAGTATATGATGGTATGGAAACTAGACTGGACAACGTCCAAGGATCTTGTGAGGAGGCTAGGTTGGAGCATGGTGGATGTAGCATTGATGAATCCTAATCCAATTGAATATCCTTTGGGTCAGTTTGCTCAAACGAATGTCTTAATGTGGAATTACAGGGGCGCGTTAAAGCCTGATTTTAAAAGAAGGATTTTTGAGATGGCTGTGAATCATAATCTGGCGATCATGGTGATTATAGAGACTAGAGTGGGTGGAGATAGGGCTGAGAGGATCATTGCTAACCTACCATTTGATGGTTTTATCACAACTGAGACAACTGGTTACGTAGGGGGCCTATGGGTGCTTTGGATGAAGGATGAAGCCAAAATTGAATTGCTTGCTTCCACAGAACAAGAAATTCATGCCACTATTAAGGTACCCTCTTCTAGCCTTTCCTGGTTCATTTCAGCTATTTCTGCTAGTCCACGATTGACTAAGAGAAGAATTGTCTAGGTAAATTTGTTGGAAATTGCTAAACTCCATAACCATCCCTGGCTGATGCTTGGTGATTTTAATGAGGTTTTGAATAGTGAGGATAAATTTGGAGGGAATGAGATAAATTTAAATAAGGCTTTGGAATTTAAGGCTTGTTTAGATAACTGTAGTTTTTTGGATTTGGGCTTTGCTAGACCAAAGTTTACTTGGACTAATAAAAGAACAATTACTAGCCTTATTATTGAAAGATTGGATAGATGTTTTGCTAGCTTGAGTTGGAGGCTTTTATATCCTGAAGCATTGGTAACCCATCTCCCAGGTCCAACTCTGATCATTGTCCTGTTTTAATTGAGCTTATGGGAAAGAGGCCCAACTGCTTTAATAAACCATTTCGGTTCCATACCATGTGGTTACTTCATCCACAATTTCCTAAGGTGGTGGAGGATGCTAGGTTTAAGGGAAGAACCCTTCTTCTGCCATACTTGATTTCTCCAATAAAGCCCAAAAGTGGAATAGTGAAGTTTTTGGCAATTTATTTGCAAGGAAAAGGAGAGTTCTAGCCAGATTGGGGGGAGTTAAAAAAACTATTGCCAATAATCCTAGCGAATCCCTTCTCAGATTGGAAAAATAGTTGATTGAAGAGCATGCTCTAATTATGTTGCAAAGGGAGGAATATTGGGCTATTTTTTGAGATCGTAACTCTTCTTTCTTTCACATCACTACTGTGGTGCATAGACAGAGAAATAAATTAGAAGTCTTGTTACTGGGGTCGGGGAATGCATTCAAGATGAGGAAGCAATTAAGGAGATGATCCAATCTGGTTTCATGAAACTGTATTCCTCTAAAATGAGTGTGGTTTATCTTAAATCTCCTGTTACTGAATTTTCATGCTGTGTGCTTTCCGAGGAAGATAGGTGCTATTTGGAAAGAGTGGTGGATGATGAGGAAATCAGGGAAGCCTTGTGGGCTCTCAAAGCCTTCAAGGCACCTAGGCCTGATGGATTACATGTTGGTTTTTTTCATCACTTTTGGCATGATGTCAAAGATTCTATTTGTGATGAAGTTAAGAAAGAATTTGGCCTTGGTGTCATTCCGGAGCATTTGAATAAAACCTTGATCACTTTGATTCCTAAATGCCAATATCCGGAATCTCTAGCCAATTATAGACCTATCAGCCTATGAAATTCAGTGTACAAAATCATCTCCAAGATTTTAGTGGCTAGGATTAGACGATTGCTCAACAATCTCATTTCCCCAATCCAAACTACTTTCGTGCCGGGGGGAAAGGGGTGGATAATGTGATTATTGCTCATGGATAATTTGAAAGGCAGAGAGGGGTATATGGTTATCAAGGTGGATCTAGGAAAGGCCTATGACATATTAGAGTGGAGTTTCATCCACAAAGTCCCCCAAGATTTCCGTTTTCCTTCCAGCATAATTAAGGTGATCATGAGCTATGTTTCTTCATCAACAATCTTTGTGTTGGTCAATGGGAATGCCCTTGATGCTTTCTCTCCATCTAGAGGCATAAGACAAGGTGATCCCCTGTTGCCATACTTGTTTATTTTATGCATGGAATACTTGGGTAGTCTTGTTGAAGAGAAATGCTCTAAAAGAGCTTGGATTCCCCTTAAGGCCTCTAATGGGAATATAAATATTTCCCCCCTCTTTTTTGCAAACAATCTTATATTGTTTGCTAAAGTTAATAGGGAAATTTGTGAAGCCATCCTGGATGTTTTGCGTACTTTTTGCTTAGAATCTTGGCAGAAGGTTAGTTCGGATAAGTCAAGAATTTATTTTTCCTCTAATGTTGCTCCTAAGCTAAAAGAAAGAGTGTGAAAGCTTGGGTATGCTTGAAACTAGCAACTTTGGGAAATATTTTGGGTTTCCCCTTAGACCTAAAAGGGCTTCTAGAAGGTAGTTTAACTTTGTGGCTAATCGGGTGATGAGTAAGTTAGCTGGGTGGAAGGCTAAATTTTTATCCTTTGTTGGTAGGGCAGTGTTGGTGAAGGCTGTGATGTTAGCAATTCCTAATTATGTCATGCAAGGGGCTGCGCTCCCAAATCACTTGTGTGATAAGTTAGATAAAATCAGCAAAGACTTCCTTTGGGGATTATCGAATGAGAAGCGGAGAATGCATCTAGTAGGATGGGAAAAAATTATTAGGCCTAAAGATGAAGGGGATCTGGGGATCCAATCTGCTAGAGCAAAAAATATTGCGCTCTTGGAAAAATTGAACTAGAGAATATATCTGGAAAAAGAGGCTGTTTGGGCGAGGATTCTGTTGAATAAGTATTGCTCTAATTCCGGAAGGAGGGCTGCTAATCCGGATGTTCTCCCTTCTTCTCCCAATTGGTCTACCATTAAGCTTGGTTTCCCCACCTTTGTCAAGGGCATTTGTTGGGGGGTTGGAAATGGCTCAAGGAAAAGTGTGTGGATTGATAATTGGATTAAAGGGCAATCCTTAAGGGAGCTCATTGAGGGGCCATTAACAAGGAATGACATGAATTTAGCTATAGCTAATATCCGAGATAATCATGAGTGGAATTGGGAGAATTTATCCTTTTCTTTGCCACCTATAATCAAGGATAAAATTAGAGCTGTTTCATGCCAAGAATTCGGTGATGAGAAGGATGTAATTATGTGGAAACATATGAAGGATGGGGTGTTTACTATTAACTCGGCTTATCTTCAAATTATTGGTGGTGTTGGGGTTGGTAATACCTTTAAGGGAAACTAGATTTGGAAGATGGACACTTTTCCAAAAATTGTTAGCTTTTTATGGTTATGTTTGCATAACAGTATCCCAATCAGGGAGGTTTTGGCTGCTAGAGGTATCAATTGCACCAAGCTATGCCTTATATGTAAAGAGCAAGATGAGTCAATAGAGCATTTGCTTAGAGAGTGCATTTTTGCGCGACAATTTTGGGTTGAAATTCATGCCCCTCGTGTTTCCTCTATGCTAAAGTAATCCATCACATCTCTATTCCATGGAACTATCTTTCCACTTGCTGTTTAGAGCATTTGGAAACACCGCATCAAAGTTATGTTTGAAAATGTCCCTCTTAATTTGAACCTTCATAGATCCTGTCTTAATGAGGCAAGGGAGTATTTTTATTGCATAGCAAAATCTAGGAGGAAGAAACAGTTAACTTCCATACTTGTGAAATGGAATAAGCCAATTGAAGAGTGGTTTAAATTGAATACAAATGGAGCTTCAAGGGGGAATCCAAGTAAGGCAGGGGGTGGTGGTCTAATTAGAGACTATAATGGGAGATGGATCAAAGGTTTTTGAGATTCATTGGGCATGGCTCCAGTTTTGTTGCGGAATTTTAGGCTTTAAGGGATGCATTGAAGCTAGCCTTAGGCATTGGAGTTCAGAGGTTGGTTGTGGAGTTGGATGCTAAAGTGGTGGTTAGCCTCATCACATATACAGGTGGTTCTAATAAACCATATCTCCCTGTTCTTAATGATTGTAGATACTTGTTGAGCAGGTTCCTCCAGACCCGAGTGGTGCATGTGTTCAGGGAAGGGAATAGGTGCACTGATGCACTTGCAAGAATGGACAGTAACATGGTTGAGGAGTTTCTGGTGTTTGATAATCCTCCTAGTCCTGATGTTTTGTATTTTGTCAATATGGATGTTGTTAGTGTTTTGTATAATAAGACTTCTAACTTTGTACTCACTAATAAGGTGAGTTAGTTCTGTTTGCATTTCCCTTAACCAAAAATAAATAAAATTAAAAATTAAAAAAATAACAAATTTTCAGTCCCATTATCCCAACAAACACTCCCATGTTCAAATTAAAATAAATAAATAGAACACGAAAAACTCCAACATTCCACCATATGTAACAACCCAAGGAAAAGTGCTAGCCACATCTGCGCTATACCTCAAAAGGACTAGTCACAATTGAGGCTCTATGTAATTGTTAATAAAGCCCAGTTCAACCCAGTAAATACCCGATGTGGGACTCATCACACACCCACACATCACACAATCAATCAAATTGGGGCATCACAGTCTTCCCCACTTAGATCCCTAACGTCCTCGTTAGGGTCTACTTTGTGGGGTAGTGTCTCTAAGCCCACATGGGATTACAAGGCTGGCTCTGATACCATATGTAACGACCCAAGGAAAAGCGCTAGCCACATCTGCGCTATACCTCAAAAGGACTAGTCACAATTGAGGCTCCTTGTAGTTGTTAATAAAGCCCAGTTCAACCCAGTAAATACCCGATGTGGGACTCATCACACACCCATATACATCACACAATCAATCAAATTGGGGTATCACAATCTCCCCCACTTAAATCCCTAACACCCTCATTAGGGCCCACTTTGTGGGGTAGTGTTTCTGAGCCCAAACGGGATTACCGGGCCGGCTCTGATCCCATAAGTAATGAGCCAAGGAAAAACGCTAGCCACATTTGCGCTATACCTCAAAAGGACTAGTCACAATTGAGGCTTCATATAATTGTTAATAAAGCCCAGTTCAACCCAGTAAATACCTGATGTGGGACTCATCACACACCCACACATCACACAATCAATCAAATTGGGGCATCACACCATAACTTCCCAATCCTTTTTTTTTTCCTCAAAAAACAAAAAGCCTAATCCCTAATTTTACTCTCCCTAGTTTTTAATCCTAATCCCATCTTCCATTATCTTCTCAAAAAATTCTCATCTCCCACCAGAAAAGAAAATCTCATCCTAATCTCATCCTAATCCTATTTTCCATTATCTTCTCAAAAAAATTCTAATCTTCCACCAAAGTTTTTCTCAAGCTCTGGCATACCCATAAACACCACACCACTACTGTTTAGCTCTCTCTCTCTCTCTCTCTCTCTCTCTCCCCATTTGCTAGTTATAAAATTTATTTTATATGACAGAGACAACAACAAGTGCTCTACGATCTGTCAGCCTCTCTCCCTATTTTTTATGGTTTTAAATTTGTTAAGTGAGGTAAAGTTTATGATGTATCTATCGAGCCAGCTATCGAGCTTTAATGATTTTGCATTCTGAACTTGTTTTCTTGAACAGACTTGAAGACTTCAATACTTGATCTTGAAACAAGATTTCTTGAAGTATTTAAAGACATCTTAAATCTACCCAAATACAAGTAAAGTGCGTTTTGTCAAAAGATAAGCCAATTGCATAAAATCATGATATATGTTCTTAACATGTGAAACACATATGTCCTAACAATCTCCCCTTTTGGCAATCCGTGACAAAACCATAAAAAACAAATGATCATATGAGAGAAGTCATAAATCATTCAACTCATATTCACTCGTTGAATACAATAAAATCTATCCTAACACAAACTCTTGAAAAACTTTGCAAGAAGAGAGTTTATGGCAAGTAGACTTTAACAACCTGTATTTCTGAAACACTTTAAATAAAACTCATCAAGGTATCTTTGTGTGAAACAGAAATAATAGATTACATATAAGTATAAGAAACATGTGTATAAAGAGAGAAAAGAAATAACACATGAAGGGGTAGGTGAAAGAAAAACATACATCAATATAAAGGAAGAGATAAGTACAATGTATGTCTATAAATGATCACAAGACCTCATGTACAAGACTAATGTATCTAAAAAGAAAGAAAAAAAGGATACATACTATCCTCACTACATCCCTTAAAATGTATCAACACTCCCCCTAACAAAATAGTCCTATACTAACTCTCCCCTTAAGATGGACTACTCTCATACCAAAACTACTCCCCTTTTTTGTCACAATGACAAAGGGTAAAAGTGTCAAGTAGACATCTCATCGGTAGAGCTAGCATCTCCATCAACATCATCCGAAGCATCATCATCATCACCATCATCATTATCCTCATCCTCAAAATCAGAAGCCACGAGAGAAGGTGGTGAAGGAGTTGCCTCAAGAGCAAAACCACCCATGGACGCCTGTCGTCGTGCAATACGACCGACACAAACGTTCACCTGATACAACTCTGTAGAGAATGTATCAAGGCGAGCTTCCATGTGCTGCAGTTGCGCCATGATGTCTCCTAAAGACATATCGCCCGAAGAAGAAGGAGGAGCTGATGTGGATGGAGCCAAACGGGATGGAGTTGAACGAGAGGGAGAAACTGCTGAATTCAACTGTCGTGACCGAATCTGGGCCTCACTATGTTTAACAATAGCGTAATCTATGGCACACATGAAAGTAAAATGGTTGGAAGAGGGAAAAGGAATGGAAAAATGGCGTAAGATCCTCGTGATAGTGGAAGGAAAGATGAGCTTATCATGGGACGCCGAATCTAGATGAACATCTATAATAGACAAAATGAAATGAGAAGGAAAATCTATGGTAAGATGCTCAAGAAGTGATAACAAAAATCAAGCACGAGGCTTTGTGATGGAGTTATAGTGAGAGAGTGGATGCAAAACAAAAGTCATCACCATGTTCATGGATCTAAGACCTTAGCAAAAGGTCGACATGGTGTAAAAAGACGTTCACCCCAAGTAGTAGGGTGCTCACAAAAAGCAGACATGAGCTCATCCTTGGACACAGTCCTCAAATGCTTACAACTAGGATAGTCAGGAAACTCTATCCTAGGGACCTAAAGCACATCCGCAACCAACTGCGGTGTGATAGGAATACACGTACCTCGAACGCGAGTGAAGAAAAGAGGTATTGATTGATCAATCAATCCTGTGCATGTTGGAGTAGAACTCCTAGATAAGCACGAGAGGACAGGTGATGGGACGTCACACAGTGACTTCCATCCCCTACTGTGAATGACAGAGGGAAGGTCGGTGTTTGCAAAATCCGTCAAAATGACTTGGCGTTCTGAATGAATGTCTCGTCTAGAAAAGTTCTTCAAAAATGCCTTAAAGGCATCTTCATCATGGAACCAGATATGAGATAAAGTAGGATCAGACGAAGAAGAAGCACCAGAATGAAGAGGATTCCGGGCTGGAGTGGATTTATGCTTAGGTGCCATAGACACGACTAACGTAAACTAATAAAGAGAGAGAGAAAGAATGACAATCAGAAAAGTCCCAAGTAGTTTCAAATATATCAAGTGTATTGAAAAGAAGTACATATGCATGGGAAATGCATGAACATGTGACATGCAAAAGAAAATGCATCATGGGCTTAGCCCAATCCAAACCTATCAGCACACAAACATATAGCACATGTGCTAATGGGATGCAATGTATGAGGTTTTAAACACATTTTAAGTGAAAATGCAACCCAAAATTTCAATGAAAGCTCATCAATTTTGAAAAACCCCAAAAATTTTCAAAAACCCCAAAACCTAGGTTTCAAAACATGAAATGCATGAATGAGAAAGGATTAGAAGCTTACCAAGTAAAGAAAAACTTGAAAAAGCTTGAGGAATCCTTGAGAAACCAAGTTGGAGTGAGATGAGAGTGTTTTTGGGAGAGCAACAGAGAAGTATCAAGAGAGATATCGAACAAAATGAGAACCGGATCGCACAGAGCCCTTATATAGAGAAGCCAGTAAATCTTGACAGATGCAGGTATCGAGAGGTATTGAGCAATCTGTCGAGGAGGTGTCAAGGAAATTCTTGTCGACAGCTGAGGTGTCGAGGAGGTATCGAGGATCAACTCATCAGAATCAGGTATCGAGAAGCTATCGAGCATATAGACCTAATCTCGATCGATTTACCAGATATCGAGGTGCAGGTGAGATTACGATAAGAAAAAAACTTAGGAAGCTAGACAAATAGCAAGCTATCGAGGAGGTATCGAAAAGGTGTCAAGCCAGCTTTTAAAAGCAGGTTTTCGAGATGTGAAAGACATAGACATAAATGCAATCCAACATGCAACTCAACCAACAATCCAATCAACATTTTAAGTTTTCAAAATCATCTCTTAAACAAAATTTAAGCACATGGATCTTTCAAAAACACAAACACACACTAAACAAGTCTAACCAATTTTATATTTCAAAAACAAGTCAAGACAGTTTAGTGAGCATACATTAATACATGTAAAAACTCGTGATGGCCAAATCACATTGTACCAGCACATGTATCAAGAATAGCAAAGAATATTGTGTGTTGTGTGTGAAAAGCATTGCAAGATTGCATAAGTGTATGCGTGTTATAACGATTTGAGATATGAGAAAATCTTTAACTCACACACAATCATAACTGCTTGATGGGGACTATCACTTGTGAGATACATCATATAACTCCTGCATCTCCTAGAATACATGCTTGCAATCATTTTTAAAGCATTTTTGATCTTTTTGCTTTTGATTTTTCTTTACATATTTTTCTTTTAAACATATCATGCATGGGCTTATTAGAGAGAGAAAAGAAATACCCAATGATATTTGACATTCAAATTTTGCTATGCCTAAGCACACAAATGTCATTGACACTTCACTTTTGCTATGTCGAAACATATAGGTGTCATATTATGATTAGCGGGCAACAGTGGTGAGATGGTTATTAATGCCTTTCTCTTAGGATTTTTTAGTTCTTCCTGTCAAAAAGAGTGATATAAGTGTTAAGTATAAGAGACAACTTAATCGTACTGATCACAAACACAAGCCACTAAGCTCACTTGCTTAGTTGTGCATAGAGATGCTTACCTAAACTACAAAAGATACAAAGTTTAGAAGACTTTGTTTCAATGGCCATCCAAGGTACACAAGTACCAAAGTACACATAACACACACTGTTTTCATATTTTTCTGATTTTTCAATTTTTTTTAATTATTTTTATATGAAAAACAAAACATGCAAAAACTGAAAAATAACCAAACAAAAACATATTAAACAACCAAAGCATAAAAACTAGATGCAAATGAATGAGGAAGAAGGGAAAAAGAGAGGAAGATCATCCCATGGATATAACACCAATGTTTTGACGAAGGAATTCAAAGCATTTACTGTCAAGAGGTATGGTAAACAGGTCAACCTTCTAATCATCAGTGTGAATAAACTCAAGAGTGAGAGTACCATCTTCGACAAGCTCCCTAATGAAGTGATGTCTAATCTCTATGTGTTTGGTTCTAGAATGTTGAACCGAATTCTTAGAGATATCAATGGCACTGGTATTATCACAATAGATAGTGAGATGTTCTTGACAAATACCATAATCATGGAGGAGTTTTTGCATCCGTAGGAGTTGGGTGCAACAGCTACCAGCAACAATGTACTCATCTTCTGTAGTGGATAAAGAGATGGAGTTCTGCTTTTTACTCATCCATGAGACAAGATTATTACCCACATAGAAACAACCCCCTAAAGTAATCTTTCTATCATCAGCATTCCCAGCCCAATCAGCATCAGAGTACCCAGCTAGAACATCACTTGTGTCCTTTTTATACCACACCAAACTCAGCAATGGTTTTGACATACTTTATGATTCTCTTTAAAGCAGTCATATGGGACTCTTTGGGATTAGCCTGATATCTAGCACACACTCCAACACTGTAACTAATGTCAAGTCTACTAGCAGTAAGGTAAAGAAGACTACCTATCATGCTTCTATATAGATGAGGATCAACACTTTTACCTAACAAGTCAACAGTGAGTTTAACATTTTAGCTCATAGGGGTTTTGATAGAACTAGCAGATTCTAAACCAAACTTTTTCACAAGATTCTTTGCATATTTAGATTGAGATAGGAATATACTTGAATCTTGTTGACGAATCTGCAGCCCAAGGAAGTGAGTCAGCTCTCCAATCATGCTCATCTCGAACTTGGCCTGCATGAGTTTTGAGAAACCATGAGCAAGTTCATCCTAGTCGATCCGAAAATGATGTCATTAGCATAGACTTGGGCAACTATCAGCTCGCTATCTTTTCTTTTGATGAAAAGAGTTTGATCAACCTTTCCTCTTGTGAATCCATGTGAAACCAAGTATTTTGTAAGCCGATCATACCAAGCTCTAGGGGCTTGCTTTAACCCATAGAGTGCCTTCTTGAGGTACAGTACATGATCTGGAAAGTGTGGATCAATAAACCCTTTTGGTTGCACCACATAAATGTCTTCTTTGAGTAATCCATTTAAGAAAGTGGTCTTCAGATCCATCTGATAAAGCTTGAATTTTAATTAATAGGCCAGTGCAAGGAGAATTCTGATGGACTCCATATGGGCAACTGGAGCAAATGTTTCATCATAGTCTACTCCTTTCATTTGTGAGTATCCTTGAGCTACAAGTCAAGCCTTGTTGCGGATCACATTACCCTCCTCATCAATCTTGTTGCGGAATATCCACTTTGTACCAATGATGTGTTCACCCTTCGGTCTAGGTACCAAGGTCCAAACATCATTCCTCTGAAACTGAAGAAGTTCATCATGCTTTGCTTCAACCCAAATTTCATCTTGAAGAGCTTCCTCAACTTTTGTGGGTTCAACCTGTGATAAATAACAAGAATAAGACACAAAGTTAGCAACACATTTGTCAACAGTTCATTTCCTTAATGTGATTTCATTCATATTTCCCATAATATCTTCTAGAGGATGATTTAATTTAACCCTGGATGAAGGTCTTTTCTCTTCATGAGACTCAGAATCTGATGCAGTGGGTATGTCTATAGAATCTTCCAAAACACTGGGAGTACTCGGAGTACTTGGAGATGCAGGTTCTTGTTCAATAAGTTCTTGAACTTCATTAGGCTCAGGAGGAAGAATATCTTTGGGTAACTCCTCAATGCCTTTCTGAGAACTAGAATCTAAAGACTCATCAGTAACAACATTCATTACCTTCTGTTGAGGTCTAAAAAGGATCATAGTGAAATAAGCCCAAAAAGAATAAGTCAAGCCCAAAAGGAAAAATCAAGCTAAGCCCAAAGTAGTAGATACAGGAGACCCATGAGGAAATAAAAGAAAGGCCCAGAGGATCCTGAAGCCCAGACAAGGAAGTATCCAAAAAGAAAAAAAGGAATCACAGCAAGGGATAAGAAGCAAGGATCCTCAGGAACCACCAAGAGGCGCAGATCCCTCCAGGCACAAAGACAAAGGAAGACTAGGACAGCTCGATAGAAAAAGACAGAAAAAGAAAACAAGAAACAAAAGCAAAAAGAACGCGAGTGACCTCTCATGGCACAGACAGAAAAAAAGCCTCGGGGAACCAGGACAGGGAAGAAAAATGATAACAAACAACTTTCAAAAATGGCAGAACAGGATTCCGCCTAGATGGGAAAGAAAAGGGAAAAGTGGAAGACGTTAGAAATAAGGATGCCGAGAAGGACATACCTCAGCACATCCCAAAGAAGATGGCCAACCAGGAACTTTCAAAAGAATCAGAGCTGAAAGAAGGAAAGAATGAGAAAAAACGGAAACGGGACTTACTGAAACGATGGGAACAGGACGCGCTCTGTTTGCAAAAGAGCAAAACAGGGGAACCAACGGTTCTCCGGGAAGACCAAAAAACTCCATTATAAAAGGAGGGGATGGGTTGTGAAGAAAAGGCAGTGAAAAAAGAGAGAAACACCAGAAGAAGAAATTCTCTAGAAAAATCTATCAGAAAATCTGTGGAGAGGAGAAAATACTAAGGGAAAAACAAATATTGCTTCCCGGTATCCTGTAAAAGCCACTATTGCACATACTCGGATTCAACAAGAATCAAACTTTGCAAGTATTGAAGGCTGAAATAGCCATTCAAGACTGTAATTTTTGAGCTTGATTGAACCTTGTATCACGTCCTAGTGAGCTTTCTGTAATCCAACAGATAATATATTAATGAAACATGCTTCATATTTCCCAGGATCCCCTCAGCATTAATTTCTTATCGCTTTGCTAATCCTGTTTCTTTCCTTTTGAATTTACCTTGTTAATCTTTGGCACTCTTCGATATCCTCGCTTGTCATTTTTTTATTGTCAGGAGCATCCTCTGCATCCCACTTGATTTTTAAACAGCTCGTTAGTTGCGGTGAGTTAAGGCCTGGTTCACCAAATCCTCCTTTTCATTTAGGCCCGGGATCCTTGGGCCTGAGTGTCACGAAAAAGACACTCTCACATTTTGGCGACTCCACCGGGGACTGGGCAAAGAAGAAGGAAGAAACAATCCCTTCATAGAGAATGCCTCCAAGACAAAGAAACAGCAAAGGAACTAATGTATCACCTACGGCCTCTAAGCCCGTAGGAGAAAACGAGGTAGCTTCCAGGCAAGGAGGTGGGATACCCTTGGTAGAACAGGAGGTTGTGTCAGAACAAAGACACGCAAGGCAGGAACTAGAGCAAGAAGTTCATCTTCTCAAAGAAGGCAGGACATAGGAAATCAGAGACAATGTTCCCCCTACTAGCCACCAAGATGGGACGCAGCCAGAAGGAGGGTCAGCAGTGGGAGGAAGAGCCAACCCTCAGTACTTAACACTAGCAGATGTCAATGCCCTCCTGGAGCAAGAAAAGGAAAAACTCTCAAGGATCCCTAAGCAATTCTCTCAGGATCCCCCGTTCCCTCCAGAACTTCTTGGCAAACCATACTCTAAGGGGTATGAGCCCCCAAAGTTCCATCCTTTCGATGGAAGAAATGGAAGTGCCGTGGAACACGTGAGTAGGTTTGTCCACACTATGGGCCCCTATGCAGGAGACAGAGAATTATGTCTAAGGGAGTTCGCCAAGTCCTTAGTGGATAGGGCATATACTTGGTACACCACGCTGAGACCCGGGTCCATCAAAACTTGGGATGAGATGATGGAAAAATTCTACGCCAAATATTACCCTGGTGAAGACAAGATCACTTTCCAGAATCTGCAAATGGTGAGGCAGAGACCTGGAGAGGATCCCGTCCAATTTATTAAAAGATTTGAAGATGTGTCCCTAGACTGCTACGGGGACCATGAAGAAAAGGAGCTCGTGGAAACCTGTATAGCTAACATGCTTTTTGATTACAAGCTCAACCTTGAAAATCTATGTATCACGCAATTTGCTGACCTGCTACAGAGAACCAGAAGGACGGCGCAAACCATGAGGGCAAAAAGGCTGCCCGCGTCCTAAGCTATGACAGCATCAGTAGGAGAGAAAAGGAAGAGACCAGATGGGAAGGTGTTCGAGGAACCACCAGTAATCCCATGTACAGATGAGGAGTTAAGCCATGTCCTAGAAAAATAGATCGGAGATGGGGTTGTTAGGCCATTCACTGTGTCCAAGCCACCAACTGAAGAAGAAAGGAAGAATCCTTTATTTTGCAGAATCCATAATTATGTCAAGCACTCCACCAAGGATTTCTGGACCCTTCGCAGACTCTTCCACAAAAAGTTGAGAGAAGGAACCCTGGAGCTCACTCAGAAGGAGCCAGAAGTGTAGAGGAACCCCTTGCCTAACCACAAAGGAAAAGGGGTGGTAGCAGTAGTAATACATGGGAACCCGGCAGAAGCAGGAGAATCTGAAGGATCCTTCCACCCGAGCACAGTCAGGACCCTCCAAAAGAATCCTAAGTTTAGGTCACTATTCAATCAATTAGGATTCGGACCAGAAGTAAGAAGAGTGGCCACAGAGTCTCTCATGAGTATAGCAGCAGATTCAGGGATGGAATGCTTTACAGCAGAGTCACATGCTAGTCGAGCTTTCCTGGAGACAACCAATGCAATAACCTTTACTAATGAAGACATGGAGATTGAGCACCCAGACCACTGTAGACCCCTTTATCTAATGGCCACCATAAACGGCGTTCAAGTCAGAAGAGCACTGGTGGATACAGGGGCATCACTCAATCTCATAGCCTTGAGTACCCTGGAAGCTGTTGGCTTAGTTGACAGAAGAATCCTGAGGGCTCCCATGGAAATAACAGGATTTGAAGGATCGGTGGAATCAACAGAAGGATACGTGCAACTAGCCTTAAGGGTAGGGCCAATAGTAGCCCTGACAAGGTTTCATGTAATTAATGCAGAAGTTTCTTATCATGTGTTGCTGGGACGCCCGTGGCTTCATAAACATCGCTTTATTTCATCCACGTTCCATCAATGCATTAAAGGGAGACTAAATGGGAGGCCCATAAGGATTCCTGCCAACCATAATCCTTTCAGCCAGGGAGAAGTGAACTTTGAAGAAACGATGTTTTATGATGAATTGGAGCCAGATGTTGAGAACCTCGCCCCGGGAACCTTAGGGACACCTATCCTAGAAGAAGAAGAAGGAGGGAGGGGCACCCGTGACCTGAGGAACCTTTTGGAAAGAAAAAAACAAAAAAAGGAGCCCAGCTCTTCAGGATCCCGAGAATTTGTGGTGGTGCGGGAACCTGGAGGGAGGCTAATCTATCGTTTGTGAAGGTGCACGAGACCCGAATGCATTGTGCAGGAAGGTCCCGGACCACCAAGCTGCATGATGGCCCAAGAAGAAATTCCAGAAGAACCAGTTAAGGAGGCCCAGATTCAGCCTGAGGAAGAATTAAAGGAAATAGATTTGGGAACAGAACCAGGATCCCGAAAGCCTATCTTCATTAGCAGTCAATTGGTGGCACAAGAAAGGGAACAACTGGTAACCTTGCTTCAAAAATACAGAGATGTGTTCGCATGGACCTATGATGAGATGCCTGGTTTAGACCCAGGATTGGTAGTCCATTCTCTTAATGTGGACCCAGGAATGAGGCCGGTAGTTCAACCGGTTAAGGTCATCCACACTGAAGTAGAAGCTCAAATAATTCAAGAGGTCAAAAAATTGCTAACAGCTGGTTTTATCAAACCCATCCAACACCCAAAATGGCTTTCCAACATTGTACCTGTGAAGAAGAAAAACGGTCAGATTCATTGCTGTGTAGACTTTCGCAACTTGAACAAGGCATGTCCTAAAGATGAATTCCCCTTGCCCAATATCGACCTCCTGGTATATTCAGCTGCAGGAAGCTCAATGTTCTCATTTATGGATGGGTATAGTGGGTACAACCAAATCTACATGGCAGCCAAAGATGCAGAAAAGACAGCATTCAAAACTCCGATTGGGAACTTTTACTACACTGTAATGCCCTTTGGCCTAAAAAATGCGGGGGCTACGTATTAGCGGACCATGACAGCCATTTTCCATGACATGATGCATGAGGAGATGGAAGATTATGTAGATGATATTGTGGTCAAGTCAAAAACCAGAGCAGGACATTTCCAAGTACTTGAGCAAGTCTTTGAGAGATGCAGGAAGTACAAGTTACGTATGAACCCCATGAAGTGCACCTTTGGAGTGTCTGCTGGAAAGTTCCTTGGGTTCCTAGTACATCACAAAGGCATAAGTGTGGACCCAGCCAAGGCCACAGCTATCGCCACAATGAGAAGACCAACTACTGTTAGGGAACTCAAAAACTTCCTAGGAAGGGTCTCCTATATTAGAAGATTTGTGCCTGGTTTAACCTCAGCCACAGTAGGTCTATCCAAACTGTTGAAAAAGGAGAATGAATTTACCTGGGGAACGGAGCAGCAGGAAGCTTTTCAAAGAATTCAGGGCATCATGAATCATTTACCCACCCTCTAGGCACCAGTACGTGGGCGACCTCTGCTATTATACTTAGCATCAAACTCCCAGGCAATAGGAGCTTTGCTGGCACAAGAAGATGACCAAGGGAATGAACAGCTTGTATATTATGTAAGCAGAACACTCAAGGATATCGAGACCAGGTACCCCAGAATAGAGAAAGCTTGCCTAGTGATCATTTATGCGTCCCAAAGGCTAAAGAGGTACTCCACAGCTCACCAAATCCTTTTGGTAACCAAGTCCCACCCCATAAAAGCACTCCTGCACTAGCTCCTTCTCACGGGAAGAATAGCACAATGGCTAGTGTTGCTCTCACAATATGATATAGGCATAAGAACTCCCAAGGCTGTCAAGAGCCAGGCCATAGCAGATTCGCTAGCTCAATTCCCAAGAAAGGAGGAAGGCCCGCTGAGCGAAGAAATCCTTGGTAAGGTAGCAGTGATGGAGATCCTAGGGAAGAAATGGACCATGAGGTTTGATGGGTTGGCTACAGCAACTTCAAATGGGGTAGGAATTGTACTAAGCTGTGAAAATGGGGATATCATGCCCTTGTCTTTCAAGCTTGGTTTCTCATGCTCTAATAATGCAACTGAATATGAGGCATACTTAACTGGGTTGACTATAGCACTCAGCATAGAAGTGAAACATATGAGAGTGTTGGGAGATTCCAATCTTGTAGTCTTCCAAGTGAAAGGTGACTTCGCATTACGGGAACAAAACTTAGCAGCCTACAGGACTTGGGCACAAAGGCTGGAGATGAAATTTCAGACCTTTAGCATAGAGTACACTCAAAGAAGTGAAAATAGGTTTGTTGATGCGCTCGCCACCCTGGGATCCCAAATACCATTTAATGGGAGGGATACGCTGATAAAAATAGGAAGGCAGGAACATTCTATTGTAAGGATCCTCCAAGGGATGTACCCCGGAGAGTCCAAACAGTGGGACTGGAGGGACGAAGTCAAAGAAAAGATGAAAGAGGCAGGGCCTAGAGGGAACATCAAAGAACTAATAGATTACACTCAGATAGAAGGAGAATTGTATAGAAGGCTGCCAGGAGGAATATTGTCCAAATGTATCACCGAGAAGGAAGGAAAGTTGAAACTAGAAGAATTACACGCCCAAGCATGTGGAGTTGCAGAAAATGTCAACCTATATAGAAGGATGCAACGCATGGGGTATTACTGGCCAGATATGGACAAGGAAGCAGCAATTATACAGGACAAATGCTAGGAGTGTCGTTTGGCAATTGATAAAGAAGAAAGCTATGCGGTGTTTATTGCAGAAGATTGGCGGGTTCCTTTTATAGGATACCTGGCTCAGGGGATCCTGCCAAACGACAGGAAACTGGCCCACAGGCTCAAAAAGCTAGCAGGCAGGTATTTCCTGCAGAACGACATCTTATTCAAAAAGGGATACCATGGGGATCCCTTCAGGTGCTTGGGACCAAAGGAAGCTAGAGAAGTAGTCAGAGAAGTACATTCTGGAGATTGTGGAAGTCACCCGGGGAAGAGAAGGCTGTACAAGCAGTTACTGTTGTTGGGATATTACTGGCCAACGATGAAAAGAGACTTTAAGGAGCTGGTCAAAACATGTCATGCTTGCCAAGTCCTGGGAGATGCAATTCACACTCACCCAAATGTCCTACAGGATATGACGACGCCATGGCCTTTTCATACTTGGGGGCTTGATCTCATAGGGCCTATAAACCCTCCATCCAACGGTTATATATGGATCCTGGCAGCCACCGAGTACTTTACAAAATGGGTAGAGGCCATCCCTTTAAAGAAAGCCACTGGAGCAGTTGTAGCAAATTTCATTCGAAACCACATCATTACAAGGTTCGGGATCCCCAGAAGATTGATCAGTGACAACGGAACCCCATTCATAAACAAAGATACGAAGGGGTTAACTGAAACATACCACATCAAGCATGGGAGATCTACCCCATACTACCCACAAGGAAATGGCCAAGCTAAAGCTACTAATAGAGTAATGTTGAAGATCCTTAAGAAAATGAAGTATGAGTATGGAGGGAAATGGAGTGACCATCTGGCAGATGTGCTTTGGGCATGTAGAAGCTCTGTAAAGACAGCCACAGGATTCTCCCCATTCTCCGTGGTCTATGGAACAGAAGCCATCAGCTCCGTGGAGTTAGTCATTCCTACACCAAGGGTAGTTCTGGAGGAAAATCAAGGAGAAAGTGAGGACACAAACAATGAAAGGAGGCTAGCAGACCTGGAAAGGGTAAAAGAAGAAAGAGAGCTGGCCAATAAAAGAAGCCAGAGGTACCAACAAAGAATGACCAGAGCATATGTACAAGCAGTACGCCCAAGAATGTTCACTGAAGGACAATTAGTACTAAGGATGGCGGAGCACGTGAGGAGGAACCCACCAGGGCCTTCCAAGTTCACCCCAAAATGGGAAGGACCCTACATCATTAATGTAGCTCATGAGAGTGGGTATTATTACCTTACCAAAGAAGATGGGACAGTCCTGATAGAGCCCATAAACGGAAAATGGCTGAAGCAATACTATGCATAAGGACGAGGGAATCCCGGTACTTCAGGGTCCTTTTACCAGCTTCACTATCTGCTAAGTTTTTTATTTTTTTATTTTTTTTATTTTTTTTATCTTTTTATTTCAGCCTTTATCATGAATTCCGGTCTAAAATGATTTTGTTCAGGAACATATGATAGATTGACACTTTATGGTCAATACTGCACTAAATGATTTTTTCTTTGTTCCTTAAAAATGACCATGTTTTAATGAAGTTCCTGTTTCTTCAACATTTAAGTCTTTCTTTAAATACTGCAAAGACCAAGTTTGGATAGATTTAAGGAAGGATACCTGAGTAAAAAAAAAAAAAAGGTATGTAATACCCTTTTACATATGGCCGAGGATCCACCTCACAGATAATTTCAGATATCCCACAGACAGTTCCAAGTGCATAGGTCTAGGATCACAGATAAAAGTAAAGTATCCAGGATACCTAGCCTAGCACTTAGCAAAAAGGGAACCTGTCAAAGTTCATGAACTGGGACCGTATCTCAAAAAAATATATATAGGAAAGGATACTAGTGTACCCAGTTCAGTACTTGCATAATAGATTACCAGGTACCTGGACCAGAACTTACAGTGAAGCCTGTGGAGACCATGGTCCAAGACTCAGGAAAGAAAAGAAAAAAGTTGTAGGAAAGAAAAGAAAATATATCAAAGAAAAAGGCAGATTCACATACTAAGAAATGAGAAGCAGTTTTGAAACACAAAAAAAAGAAACAAAGAGGAAAGCAATGTTCAAAAAAAAAAAACTTATACAACCCTAAATTGTTTAAGTAAATCTAAAATAAGCTAAGGAATGAGGCCAGCCAACAGAGAGGCATCCGGAGGAATAACAGGCACAATCAAAGTAGAAAGGATCCTCTGCCGCTTGACCTTCAGGTCTTGTAGAACCTTGTGAGCATGAGCCAAAGCTTCCTCAACAGTAGCTATCTCGATGTCTATACTCTTGGATGATTGCCTCTGAAACAGCGTACAACACATAGCAACTCCATCAAAATATTGCCCAGAAAAACGCCTCCCTTGAAGCTATTGATGAAATCCCCGTGACTCTTGAGCAGACTCTCTAACAGCGGCAGGCCTTCAACAGGAATAGAGAAGCGCAGGAAGCTGCCATAAGAAGACCCAAAAACATGGAAATGGCTGGCAGGAAGACTGTTAAATTCCAAGAGATCAAAGCGAGCCAGGAAGGAGGAAAGCCTTGAATCAAGATCTGAGGCAGCCACCTTCGAGGCGTCCCCCATCACTGTGTCACCACTTGCAGAGACAAGAGGACTTGCAGCCTTTCGCTCTGGATGAAGGTCAGTAATTTGAATGGGCCTCACAATTCCTTCAGGGATGACAGGCTCAGAATCTGCAAAGCCTGTATCGATATTCAAAAGAAAAGAAAAAGGAAGAACAGATTTATTCTTAAAAAAAAAAAAAAGAGAAAAGGGGAGAAAGAAGGACAAACCAGTACCGGCTTCTTGGGGCAGAGCCTCTTCTTCCTGATCCCCTGACTTCCCCGAGGATTCTGGGAAAGAACATAAGGCAAGTTGAAGAAAGGGTGAAGAACTAATGGCAAAGTGGCTAAAGGAAGGAATAGATGCAAGGGACTTCGCCATAAAAAAAAAAAAAAAAAAAAAAAAAAAAAAAAAAAAAAAAGGAGAGAAGGGCGAAGGGAAGGAAATAAAGGAAAAGGAAACACAATGGGAGCAACTCGCACTCACCTTCTGAGCTTTCTGATTCTAAAGAAAAGGCAACACTGGGAGCGGATTTCTCACTGGTTTGACCTAAAAGGAGAAGGAAAAGGAGGAACTTAAAAAAAAAAAACTGGAAAAGAAAATAGAAATGTAACGCTATTTCAAGGAAACAAGGCTTACCTGTTTGTTTGGATAAAGGAGTGTCTCCCAAAACGCCTTTATCTGACAAGGTTTGAGGAAACACAGTCCTGATAGGACTAGGAATGCGTTCAAGATGGGGACTTTGAGATGAAGGGATCCTAGAGGCTTTGGGATCCTGAGAATCCTGGGAACCTTGCATCGGTTGCCCGGTTTCCCCAGCCAGACCACCAGTAGGGGGCTCCTCCCCCACAGTAGGAAAAGTAACAGAAAGAGCTGTGACAGTTTCCTCTCCCAGAGCCTTGCCAGTCATAGGAGGGGATACCTCCACCTAAAGGAAGAAGAAGAGGAAAAAGCAATGCCAAGTAAAAAAAAAAAACAATAGGGAAATGCTAACAACACAATGTCAAGACAAAGGGGACACACACATACCACTATAACCCAGCCAAGTCTCAGGAAAATCCTGTCCATAAGTCACCCAACCTCCCCTGGAGGCATGCCACTCTGCGAACCCAGTCTTGCTGCTTGCAGCAGCAAAAACAATCCCAACAATAGGAAGGGATAAACGCCTATTGGATGTCGGAGCAGAAACAATGCTAAGATTCGGGGCTTCCCGAATTGTACCAGAGCCAACATAGTCAACAAAAGACTTCTGTACTCTTCTCCAAAAACTGGTATAGCCACTAGAAGCAAAGACTCATCTCTGGGAGTTAGGCACTGCAAATTGGGGTCTCCTCCGTGACCAATAAGAAAAGGCCTGCAGCCTCAGGAAAGGATCCAAAGAAGGAAGGGATGGCACCACGTCCTTAAAGACTGGAGGAATGTCCTGGTCAAAACCAAATTGTCGGAGCACCTGGTGTGCTGAATAATGAGTATATTTTGGGCCACTTGAAGAAGGCACAGGAAGCCAGGAGGGGCTAATACAAGCAAGATAAGCCAGACTGCCCTCATCACCACGGCGCAAGTCAAAGGTATTACCTGTAGAAGATAAAAAAGAAGACAATACAGAATCACAGGCAAAGCCAGGGCCAAACTCACGAGGGGATCTCCAATGTAAGTTCCCTGCTTAGTCAAATAATTCCACAAGATTGAGGCCACCACCTTTCAAGCTAATCCAACGAAAGATAATGGGAAAGGCATCAGTAGAATTGCCACAAAGACCCTTCACTATGTCGGGGGATCCTTGGAATTTGTCCTTCACAAATTTCAAATTCCTGCACTTGGCCAAAGTAGCTGCAGAACGGTCCCACATGAAAAAGTGAAGGATAGCACAGTGAAGAGATGATGTAATCACATAACAAGAATCACCCTCAGTCTCATCTCCATGAAGCTGGTCCAATTGAGAGTAAACATGACCCAAAAACAGAGGGGCCAAAGGATATTGGGTACCCCGAGCCAACTTGATTGCCAACGGAAAAAAGGAAGACTTAACTCCGTACCCAGGAAACTCACTAAACAAGAATTTGCTAAGCCAAAAAGCCAGAAAACCGGCCCACCTCACTTCCTTATCTTTCTCACAAGAGAGGGTCATCACCCATCTCCCCATTCTAGCCGGCTTACCACCAGAAGAGGCAGCGCGACCACCAAAATGACCAAACAATTTATCTTCTACCACGAGATCCTCACCAGAAAGGTTAATATCAAAGGGGCTCTCGCCACTAAATACCGGGAGGAGGAAGTTATTAACCACATCTTCCAAGGTAATTGTTAATTCACCAACAAAATAGAAAAAAGTATGAAGGGAAGGGCACTAACGACGTACCAGATGCCTGAGCCCTTTGGCGTCTCTGAAGCCCTCAAGGTTTCTGGAAATAGCCACTGCCTTTAGGATACCGGCGCGCTCCAAGCGACCCACAAACTCAACATCAGACAGTTCCTTGTCTACCCATATAGGCCAGCCCTGAATCTTTCCCGGGACAAAATCAAAGAAGATAGGAACCGCCTCTCGAATTCCTTGTCTAATTTGAAGATCAAAAATCTCTCTAGGATCAGGAACCTGGGCGAAACCAGCAAAACCCGCTTGACCAGAAAACATCCAAGCATGAGGGGATGAAGGAGCCTCACCATGAGATACATGAGGGAAAAATGAACTGAGAGAATACCAAGGATCCCATAAAGGGAAGGCCGGACGTTTGGTAACCTCGCGAGAATCGCTCGGAGCAGAACCAGAAGAACCTTCACCCTCAGAAGGACTGGGGGTACGCTCTTTCCTCTTTCGGGAAGAAAAAGAAGCCATTGGAACAACACGTACAATGAGAAGGAAGGAGATTGAAAGTGCGAAAAGGGGGAAGACCGGAGTAACAGAGAAGAAGATAAAAACAAAAAGAAACTCAAAGAAGCAAAGTGATAAGATGAAACGGCTACAATAAAGGCGCAAATAGCAGTTGGGGAAGACAGTTTATGGAAAGACGCGCCAGTTGCCAAAAATTTAATTTGAAGAAGGGATTAATCAGCGGTTATTAATGAGAAGTAACGGGAAACGAGAAAAGTGGGTGGAGGAGTTTTACCTCAAATACTCAACTGCCACGTCCCGTGCAAAGAGGAAGCTACAAAAAATAATAATTATAAGAGAACGCAACACGCAAAAAGGAGGTGACCAAAGGCAGCAGAAAAGGGCCGGGATCCCAAGTAAAAAGGAAGGGAACCCAGTAGAAGTTGAGAAAAAGGGGATCCCACGAAAATCCTAGGAAACCTAAATCACTCACGCGTGGGCTTCAGGCAACCCACGAGCTTGGGGGGCTAAATGTTGAGGTCTAAAAAGGATCATAGTGAAATAAGCCCAAAAAGAATAAGTCAAGTCCAAAAGGAAAAATCAAGCTAAGCCTAAAGTAGTAGATACAGGAGACCCATGAGGGAATAAAAGAAAGACCCAGAGGATCCTGAAGCCCAGACAAGGAAGTATCCAAAAAGAAAAAAAGGAACCACGGCAAGGGATAAGAAGCAAGGATCCTCAGGAACCACCAAGAGGCGCAGATCCCTCTAGGCACAAAGACAAAGGAAGACTAGGACAGCTCGATAGAAAAAGACAGAAAAAGAAAACAAGAAACAAAAGTAAAAAGAACGCGAGCGACCTCTCATGGCACAGACAGAAAAAAAGCCTCAGGGAACCAGGACAGGGAAGAAGAATGATAACAAACGACTTTCAAAAATGGCAGAACAGGATTCCGCCTAGATGGGAAAGAAAAGGGAAAAGTGGAAGACACCAGAAATGAGGATGCCGAGAAGGGCATACCTCAGCACATCCCAAAGAAGATGGTCAACCAAGAACTTTCAAAAGAATCAGAGCTGAAAGAAGGAAAGAATGAGAAAAAATGGAAACGGGACTTGTTCTGTAGTGACAGTTCCCCTTTAGATGCACGACTCCCAGTACGTGACTAAACAATTGCGTGGATCCCAGAACGCGACTTCAATCACCAACAAAGAAGGTTGTTGGTTGTAAAGTTCTTTAGTTCATCCACACGGTGAAGATCAAGAAGATACTTGGTCACAAAACCCTACGGTACACATACACAGCAACTTCTTTAAGAGAAAGAGATGAACTAAGGCAAGAACTTCGTCTCCGGTCACAATTTGCTTGAACAGAGTTTTCTCAAAGATTGTGTAACTTGTGAACTCTTTGATAGCCCTTAAACTGATCCTTTTACATGTCTAGGGTTAGGAGAAAAGAAAGCCCAAAGACACATTCACGGATCACAAGAAAATTAGATTGGAATTCTGAGAATCTTAAATCTCGACAGATAGCAGGTGTCGAGTAGGTGTCAAGCAGCTGTCAAGCAGCTGTCGAGCACACCGAATGTAAAACAGCTTCCTTAAGCTCGATAGATGCAGCTGTCGAGCTTTAATGATTTTGCACTCTGAACTTGTTTTCTTGAACAGACTTGAAGACTTTAATACTTGATCTTGAAACAAGGTTTCTTAAAGTATTTAAAGACATCCTAAATCTACCCAAATACAAGTAAAGTGCATTTTGTCAAAGGATAAGCCAATTACATAAAATCATGACATATGTTCTTAACATGTGAAACATATATGCCCTAACATCACTTTAGACGAGTCCAACCCGGAGAAGTTCACTAGGATCCGGACAAGCATGGAAGAGAAGATGAAGCAAGATCTCGTCCAATTCCTCAAGAAGAGCACAAATGTTTTTGCTTGGAGCCACAAAGACATGCTTGGGATTAACCCAAGTGTGATTACTCATCGTCTAAATGTGTCCTTGTCCTATCCGCCTGTCTGTTAGAAAAGGAGAGTGTTTACCTAAGAACGAGACAATGCCATCAAAGAAGAAGTTTAGAAGCTAGTAACAGTAGAGTTCATCCGCGAAGTCTACTACCCTGATTGGCTAGCTAATGTAGTGATGGTAAAAAAAGCTAACGACAAATGGAGGATGTGCATGGACTTTACAGATTTGAATAAGTCATGCCCTAAGGACAGTTATCCCCTTCCACGCATTGACTAGTTGGTAAACTCAACAGTTGGGCACCAATTACTAAGCTTTATGGACGCATTCTCAGAGTACAATTAGATCAAGATGGATGAGGCAGACCAAGAGAAAACATCCTTCATCACGAGTCAAGGTTTGTTTTGCTACAAAGTAATGCCTTTTGGTTTGTAAAATGCCGGGGCCACTTATCAGAGGCTAGTCAACCATATGTTTCGTCCACAAATTGGACAAAATGTTGAAGTGTACGTAGACAACATGCTAGTCAAAAGCACAAAGGAGACGCAACATTTAGACGACTTGTAAAAGACTTTTGACAAACTTGGACGATACAATATGAAGCTGAACCAAAGTAAGTGCACCTTTGGAGTTTCATCAGGAAAGTTCCTTGGTTTCAAAAAGGGGAATTGAAGCAAATCTTGATAAAATCCAAGCAATACTAAACATGGAATTGCCAAAGAATGTGAAAGAAGTACAAAGTCTCACTGGATGAGTGGTAGCCCTCAACAAGTTCATCTTAAAAGATACTGACAAGTGTTTATCATTTTTCAAAGTGTTGAAGAAAGCATTTGAATGGATGGATGAGTGTCAACGAGCATTTAAAGACCTTGAGGCTTATCTCACTTCAACTCCTTTGTTGAGCTCGTCTAAACCAGGTGAAGAGTTGTATCTGTACCTAGCGGTATCCTCTTATGCAATGAGCTTAGCCTTAATTAGGGAAGAAGGAAAGGTGCAGAAGCCTATCTACTACACCAGCAAAGTTTTAAGTGGAGTTAAAGGATGGTACCTACCAATAGAAAAGTTAGCCTTCTCATAGGTAAAAGCAGCTGGATGACTGATTCAATTGGCGGTTGAACTTAGTGAGTTTAACGTAAGGTATCGACCAAGGGAAGCAATAAAAGCCCAAGCCCTTGCATACTTCATTGCAGAATTCACTCCTGCCCATGATCAACATAATAGAAACTATGCGGCAAAAGAATAGGTCATTTGTGTGGATGGTTCGTCCACACAACATGTAGGAGGAATTGGAGTAGTATTGCAATCACCAAAAGGGGATTGTCTAGAGTATGTCATTCGTCTATAGTTCCAGATGACCAACAACAAAGCTAAGTATGAAGCCCTCCTCTAGGTCTTGGAGTTGGCTAAGTCATTAGGCGCAGACTCAATTCTTGTCCAAGCAGACTCGCAGTTGATTATAAGCTAGGTGAACAAGACATGTGAAGCCAAGGAAGAATGAATAAAGAGGTATTTGAGCAAAGTAAAGTAGTGCATTAAGGGTTTCATAATAACAAAGTTTCACCAGATCCTAAGGGAAGAAAACATGGAAGCTGACAGCCTAGCCAAGGCAGCATTTGTAGACAAGTTGGTTGATGAGCAGATCAAAGTTTAGTACATTCCAAGCATAGACGCTCTTGATGTGTATCAGATAGATGGAGAAGCCAACTGGACCACTCCAATTGTATCCTATCTCAAGGATGGACTCCTCCCCCAAGATAAAGAAGAAGTAAGGAAGTTGAAGGTCAGAGCGGCAAAATTTGTCCTCATGGACAAAGTGTTGTATAAAAGCGGATTCTCTCAACCCTACTTAAGGTGTTTGACTCCAGATGAGTCCTACTATTTCCTAAGAGACATACATGAAGGAGCATGTTGGAATCATTTAGGGGTAAGATCCCTCGTCCATAAGATAGTTCGTACCACTGGCCGTCCATGCAAGTGGATGTTGAAGCATATGTCAAAGCATGTGACAAAGTGTCAGCGTTACAGCAATGTACCTAAAAGACCATCAAAATAACTTACTCCAATGGTGGCCGCTTGGCTATTTGCCTAGTGGGGATTGACATCCTTGGTCCTTTTCCTATGGGGACAAGGCAAATGAAGTTCTTAGTGGTGAGGATCGATTATATCACTAAGTCAGTGGAAGCAGAACCATTAGCAAAGATTACTGAGCCAAACATTAGAAATTTCATCTGGAAGAATATCATCTATCATTTTGGAATCCCTAGGGTGCTTGTCTCAGACAATGGATGCTAGTTTGATAGTGCACCCTTAAGAGAGTTCTGTGAGTAGCTGGGAATCAGGAATCACTAGTCTTCACCCTCCCACCCATAAGCCAATGGACAAGCAGAAGTTGCAAATTGATCCTTATTGAATATCATTAAGACTTGGCTTGAGGGGGGAAAAAGGGATATGGCTAGATGAACTACCCAATGTCCTTTAGGCATACAAGATGACGGTGAGGACTCCTATTGGAGAGAATCCATTTAAGCTAGCATATGTAAGTGATGTAGTGATACTAGTGGAGGTTGGCTTGACTAGCGATAGAGTAGACCACTATAAGGATGAGGACAATCAGAAGCAACTCCATCTAAGCCTCAATCTCATTGACGAGGTAAGGATGGATACAAAATAGAGGGTGGCACACTACAAGAACTTGATGACTAAGCACTATGATGCATTGGTCAAACCCAGGAAGTTCAACATCGAAGACCTTGTCCTAAAAAGGGTGTCCCTGGCTACCAAGGACCCTACTCATGGAAAGGTGGGACCTAATTGGGAAGGACCATACAAAGTCATCAACTACAAAAAAATGAGGATTGTACTATTTGGAAGCCTTGGATGGATGAAGGCTGGAGCATTCATGGAATGTGGAGCATTTGAGGAAGTATTATCAGTGAAGACTTGTCGAGAAGGTCAATATGGATGACCTAAAACCTATAGAATATTGGTTCCTACTTGTAGTCTATTTATGTTATTTTTCAGTACTCATGTTATGTTTTTCAATATTTGAATTCCCTAAAAGGCACTAGCTACTAGCATGTGCAATTTTTGTGGACGTTATTATGTTATGTACAAAGTTACTAGTTTGTATATAAAGCATGTTGGATTTTCTACTAAGTTTTTATTTTTTTTTTTTTTTTTTATTTTTTTTTTTAATCCATTATGAAATTGAAAGTCCACAAAAAGGGATAAAAGCAAACATCCAAAGATAGACGAGAATTGTATTTAAAAATAAACTAAAAAAGGGTAGACAACCATCGTCCAAAAAGCTTAAAATTAATAAGCTTGAAAAGGCAAGTGTATGAAACTTCCATCCTTAAACATGGATGAGTGAATGCACTTGAATAAATCTAAATATGGTCCAAAACAATGGACCCCCAACGATACAAGTGAAAATAGAAATAAATTTTTGCTTACAACTAAAACTACATGTATAAACCACTGAGGTCAACGTCCCCAGACTTAAAAATTGTCCTTTGTTGGAAGGAGTGGAGGCATCCTCCTTAATGTTCACATCCTCTAAGCTGGTTTGGAGCAAAGAACTCCCAACTGCAATGGGGAGCTTAATGGAATCAAAATCCACCCTAGGGAAAACTTTGAAGGCATCCAAACAGAAGTCCTCAAAACCTACAACATAGTTCTTGTCCAGAAGATCAATAAATTCACTGGACTTTTTGAACTCTTTAATGTCATTGTCCCTAGCCTTGCTCAAAGAGGAGTTGAACTCATCACTTTACTTATAGAGATGGTCTAGACAAGTCTCCTTCTTAACGATATCTGCCTTCAACTCCTTGACGAGGTTCTTTAGGTCCTTTACCTCATCCTCCAACTTCATTCTCTCCCTAGACTTATGACTTGCCTCCTTCTCCATATCCCATATCTTCGTCTCCATTCTAATCATTTCCTTATCCAGCTCTGCGGCTTGCTTGGACACTGCCATGAACTTGGCCATAACTTGCAACATACATATAAAAAATATATATCTTCAAAAGGTTACTTAAAGACAGAGTACATGATTTAATATGGACAAAGAAAAGTTAGCTTGAAAAGATCATGGATCGTGGAATGCTTAAACTTCTTGACAAACATGTCATAGCCTATAGAGATGTCCTCATTCCTCACCACTTGCTCGAACCTATTCCAGGCTAAGTTCTCACTTCTTAGAAGAGACAAGGGACCAAAGTCAGAATGAGGGGCTTTACGAGAAGGGTTAGATGGCTCTATATTAGAACGACAAAGGGAAGCATCGACCTTGGAAACCACAGGTGGTTGAGAAGAGATAGTAGGAGTAGCAGGGTCAAGAACCACAACAGGAGTTGTGGATGGCATCGAGGAGTTTACCTTTGGCCTTTTATTACCTTAACAACCAGGAAGGTTACCAATGTCAAGATTCTTAGACATAGTCTTCCTCTTTTTCAACGAGGTAGAAGGGACGACAAAAGGGATGAGCTTTAATGTGGACGAAGCAGGTGGACGAGTCTGAAAAGGACCTCGTCCTACGATTGGACAGCCTCATCACTAGCAGCAAGGCCTTTCCCTTTGTTCTCTCCTTCATGGTGGCCATTCCTACAAAAAAGAGAAAAAGGGTCATCAAAATTTGGGACGAGTAAAAAAAAAAAAAAAAAAAGTGTATATAACTATTGACGATGGGTAGTAAATTTGTGAGCTAAAGCCTCCTTTGTATGTTTAGGTCCAAGCCCCCAAGTTGCTAGATGGTGAAGAATCACTAAGGAATGGTAGGAAAGGAACGCAATTGTTGGACATGGTTTAGGAAGAAGTTGGTCAGGGAAGGACGTCTTACATCTGAAAAAAGGAAAGCATAGTTAGATAAATATGATAGAATATGTAAGACGAGCTAAAGAAAGTAGCATACCTTCAAAATGTAGACAGCCCATCTCACTGGTGTAAAAAGGAAATGGGTCCCTACCTACCTCAACAGGGTTCCTTGCCCAATACCCAGAGATGAAGAAGAACTTTATCTTCCATACCCTAATAGATGAGGGATGGGACCTTATTAACCTACAACTAGAACCGCTAGCCAAAAATTGATAGAAACCTAGAGATTGGCTTATTTTAGAGGGTTTATAACAGTATAAGAACTCGTCCACGGATGGTTCCCATCGAAAACCTCTCTCGACAGCACTTGCATAGACATAATGGTTCTCCATGCATTAGGGTTGACTTGGTTTGGCCTTAAACCTAACTTATGGAGAAGCTCCCTAGCAAAGGCATTCAAAAGCAGCCTAAGACCTCCTAATAGGTAGGCCTTTTATATGCTATCCCCAAAATTTGGGGTACAACATCATTCACTAGGAATAGCAAGACGGGGATTAACCTCGTCTAGGATTTGGTATTTATCTCTAAGTGTGTAAAGCCTCTTCTCATCTATTTTGAATGGAATGTCCATGGCATAGCAATATAAAAATATCCTCCTCCTCATTAGGGGAATGGGTGGACAATTGGGCATTGGTGGATGGATCAGCAGATGACCCAAAAGTTGCCCTCTTCCTCATCTCCTCCTGGAGGACCTTTAAGGGAACTCTAGGGACTCCAAATGAGTACTGCTTATTTGTAGAATCATTGTCACTACTTCTACTCTCATTACTGTTACTCTCATCTTGGTACTTGTCTATTTCTCTCTTATCATTAGAATGGGACACTACAATCTCCGCCATTTTGTAAAGAATTCTAAAGAAGAAAACCTATAGACGAAGAAAAGAGGATACTTGATTCTATATGAAGAGGACTAAGGGTAGAAGGAAACTTCTAGAAGAGGCGCGAAGGACGACTAATGTTAGAGAACAAAATATGAGAGAGTGAGAGAGTAAGAGAGGTATTGACTATTTTTAGGGAGGGACACTGAAGCAACACACACCAGGAAGCGCCACGTGGCAATTTTTTAAAAAATGAAATTACAAGACAAGTTGACCACTAGGAATAAGCCATGTGTCAACATCCAGGACGTCTAATCTCAAAGTTGCCCCGTAAATGCCACGTGGAAGACTCATTAACCAATGAAAAATTGCCACGTGTAAAGTAGTAATAATAGCAATTATAATTTCAACAGTGGTATGATCGACACAAGGACAAGGGGGAAAATGATGATGGTCTAAATTAAGTTTAGTTCATCCATGATAGTCGTCTATGACAAGGCTAAGTCCAAACTAGTTCACAAGAAATGAAGCCCAACAAAAGAAACACATATATGAATAGGGTTCGTCCATGATTATCATGGAAGTCCAAGGCAGCTTAGTTGTCCGTGTCATACAGGGGCATGGATGATCAAATAACACATAACAAATTTTTTAGGATTCTTCTACAAACACTAAGCAATTGGACCATGATTTGTTATTCTAGAACGTGGGGAGGATTCCCTGAAATCCACTCCATTTTCAGCCCAAATGTTTTTGCTTCAGTTCAGCCACTCTTTCTTCTTCTTTTTTCTGCTTTAGCATTCTTTCTGGTTTAGCCCAAAAATATTATATTCAGCCCAAAATGTTTTTTTCTTCAGCCCAAAATACTTTTTCAGTTCAGCCCAAAAATCTCTCCCTGTTTGTGGTTCAGCGCCTCCTTCTTTTTGTTTCTTTTCTTCCTGCCTTTCTTTTCTGCCTTTAGCCACTACGTATTGCCCTTTTTCAGCCAAAGTGTTTAGCTCAAAACCTTTTTCAGCTGCTTCATGTCTCTTTATTTGAGTAAATCTTCATTTTCTTAAAATCTGAAATAAAATTTAAATAACAATAATGAAGTCTAAAATCAACAATAAATAAATAAAATTAGACTAAAGTTTAAAGTTTAGAAGTGATAAATTACACTCAATTATGCAAGTCATCAGTAATGGATCCAAACAAATAGACCCATTAAAAACTCTCTATAAAAAGGATTTGATTCCTTCAGCCTAAGGTACATTTTACTATTCACTAATTCACCATCCTTGTGTTCTAGGGAGAAAACTAACTTAATAGTCGGAGGGTCCTTAGCCAATTCACCTTGGTCGCCCTTAACAGTTTCTCTCTCTCTCTCTCTCTCTCTCTCTCTCTCTTTTCAAGTCTTCAAGCTATCACCATAGCTCGGAGCATTCAATCTACTGATTCTCGTGTATCGTCAGTGTTAGGACATATATGATTCACTTGTTAGGAACATATGTCACTATTTTATGTAATTGGCTAATTTTTTGACAAACGCACTTGTATTTAGGTAGAACTAGGATGTGTTTAATACTTCAAGAAAATTTGTTTCAAGATCAAATGTTGAAGTCATGCAAGTCTATCTAAGATTCAAGTCTATCTAAGATTCAAGTCTATCTAGGATTCAAGTCTGAAAAGTGCTTGTCATAAAAGCTCGACAGCTAGCCATCTATTGAGCTTGAAGAGCTGTTTAGCCCTATGGCTCGACAACAACTCGACAGATAGGGTATCTATCGAGGTTTATGAAAAACAAAATTTCAGTTTTATTTTGACTCTAATCTGTGATTATATGTTTGGGCTTTCTTTTCTCACAACTCTAGACATATAAAAGAATTATTTTAAGGGCTGTCAACGTGGACACAAGTTACACAAGTGTTGAGCAAAGTTTGTTCAAGTAAATTATGACCGAAGATAGAGTTTCGCCTTATTTCATATTTCTTCTGAAGAAGTTGCTATGTTTGTGCACTGTAGGGTTTTGTGACCAAGCATCTTCTGGATCTTCATTGTGTGATGAATTGAAGAACTTTGCAGCCAACAACTTTCTCTAGTTGGTGATTAAAGTCACATACTGGAATCCATGCAATTGTTTAGTAACATATTAGGAGCCGTGTATTACAAGGAGAGATTGTCACATACTGGGAGCCATGCATTGCAAAAAGAGATTGTTAATACAGAACAAGTCCAATTGGGTATTGGGGTAAGGGTTCAACTATAGGTTGATATAAGGTACTGGGATACCTTTACTTGTAACCACTTGTTTCTCGGGATTGGTGACCTTAAATTCACGAGGTGGGGTTTTGCCTCGATAGCCCCATTTGTACCGTGCTCATTGCATGTAATTGAATCTAATTAATTTCACTTGACTAAATTAATTGGTTAATTTATCGTAAGGGTCAATACGTTTTTGGCCTATCAGTCAGTTACCAAGTGAAAGGGTCCATTGCAAAGGATAGAAGCAAGACCTTATCAAGAAGATGAGAAGGAAAGCAAAATGGGCTCAAGAATATAAGGCCCACGAATGAGTGATTTCCTTGTGGGAAGTATGCCTTGGCCTAGGGTGGATATGGTAGAAGGTGAAAATGGAGTCACTACCTAGATTAGGTCTAGGAACAATATATGTAGTGCACTTATGGAATGACTGATCTTAGGAGGTATTTCAGATTCTATGACTTCCCTATCACCATCTTCCTCCAGCTTTAAATCAGTAGCATTCAAAGGAAGAACCCTGTTTTCTCCTTTAGGTTTGAACTCCTGATACAAGGTTGCCTTTGCATAGTGGAGTTTACCCTATCAAAAGGCATCCAAGTGGCTTTAATGGTCTTTGGCCTTCCTCTAAATAGTGGAAGCCACTGCTCTATGTGCATTGAGCCAAGGATGGTCCAAAATAACATGATACAAAGTATCACCATCCATCATGTGCATGAGAGTGCGTGCTCTAATAAGTCCTACCTTCAAGTCCAAGGACACATGTCCCAGGGGTATGCTGTTGCAATGATCCTATCCCTGCCACTTGGAGTGGCTCTTGAATGGTTCTTTCTCGTGGAATGCCCAATGCATTTAACATAGGAAGGGGTGAAATGTTGGTGGAGGCATTAGTATCTATTAAGGCCCTCTTAATCTAAGGAGCTCCTAGGAAAGCAATAACATATTAGGGCCTCTAGCCATCCACGACCTTGTTGGCCAAATCTCTAGGAGGGAAGGTCATTAATTCCCTAGACTTTTGGTATGCCACTTGCAATTCACTTCCCTGAGAGGAAGCTACTCCTTGACTCCTTTACATCACTCGAGTTAGGACCTGAGCTATCTCTCTTCTAGCTAATGGCCTAAGGCCCATCATTTCCAGAAAGGCATGCACTTTATCATCCTACTGAATTCGTAACATCATCTCTTCATCCTACAATGGCTTAGGTGCAACACTACTACTGGCTATATTCTTAGCTTTTTCTTCCATGGGGTCATCACATCTTATAAAGAAAGTTTTCATAGCATTAGACAAGTAAACAATCATAGCATCTAAACAAGCATGCTCATCATTCTATACCACCAACTCATAATCATGTTAGGCAATCATATTAATGCATGTCCATGTGATTATGCATGACTTACCTTACTTACATTACTGTATCATAGCATCTATGCATCGATGCATGTTCATGTTCATGTGCATGTCCATATTGTTTATCCAAGACATGTAAACCATATTTTTAATATAAAAATCGAAAGCAACTAAAAAATGTTATCGTACTAGACCTATGGTCTAAGCATGTAAAGCTAAGTCAAACAAAAACTAAACAAGTGATTAAAACCACTTGACGCCTCGCGACTGCTCAACCACTCATCGCGGTAATGCTTGTGCACTTTCTATATCTCTCAATGCAAGAACATGGATATGAAGGTGTGTCATACCTCAAGTGTGTGACTGGAATGTGAGTCGATTTTAAGGAAATTACCAAGGGTAAGTGAAGTCGCTACCAATCATCGGGTTTTTTCTAAGGTGTGACTGGTCACCTGACTCTATTTGATTTTATTACCGATCCTAGGTTAAGAAAAAGGTCGTTTTTCCTAATCTAATGTGATTGGGAAAAATAAATCTTGATTTTTGAGTTTGGAATTGCCTTGAGCGCATACCCACACTACAAGGTCAAGAACTCTTATGACTAGAGAGGGTCTTTCATGTAGCCACGAGAGTTCATCATACAAAGTGCACAATCACCCACACACATATAAGCAGATATATATACACATGCATCATGCACAATGCTATCACACAGAGCAAGAAAGTAAATTATACATTGCCAGCATTCCAAGGGTATGGCCCAACAACGTATAGGAAATGTAAAACAGACATTGCCATACTCAGGGAATGTGGCCCAAGCAAGGAGCATAAAAATAAAAGGGGGTACATGGATGGCGACCCTAATACATGCTCTAGAGAAGAGGCTTAAAGAGAGGGAAAGAGAAAACTGCTCTGGAGGGGCTAGGCCCCTTAATCTACTGATCATTGCCTTTTGTGGGCACGCATTCTTTTGCTTGCATCCTTGCCCTTTTTTCTCATGCTTGGGAAATCGCACCCTTGCTCAAAGTATCCTTGCTCCATGTTTGTACATGCAAAGAAAAAAGAAACAAGTTAGCAGAAAAGCAAAGAAACAAATAGAAGGAGAAACATGATAAAGATAAGCTAAGAAAAGATGCCAAACAGGGGCAAACAAGCATGTGAAACACGTAAAGAGGCGAATGAAGCATGTTATCAAACAAAAAGAGGTGTCCTAGGAGGACAAATGTAGGTTTGGATCAAGTGTCCATGGTTTCATTGGATTGGAATATGGACGACACATAGACTCATGCATGAAGATGTAGGCAAGGGTGCAAAGATGCAAAGAAGCAAAGAAAGCAAAACAGGTGGCGCAAAGCAAGCATATCAATATCGCATGGAGCGGAGGAGGTGTAAATCAAGCACACCTACACCACGAAGGTGTATCTCACAAGTGGTTACATCCAAATAAACCCTAGGAGGGACGGATGTAGCCACACATGTAGAAGCCCATGGAGGGCATAAAGCATGGCAAAGCTTAGATCTAGAGAGGCTAACATGGAGATAAAGCATAGAAGCAAGCAAGCAACATCGACATGCAAAAGGAAATGATCCAAACCCTTTAATATAGGTCTAGGTGTGCAGATGTAGGCCTTGGCCACATGATCTAGATCTACAACCCACCAGAAAGGCCAAAAAGCAAGAAAGAGAGATATCAAGGGACAAAAAGGGCTAAAGTAGCACATGGCAAAGCAACCAACATAGATTTGAGCACACAAGCATGGCATGAAGCACATAAACACATAGATCTAAGTGTATGGACATAGATCTAAGCACTAACATGTAGATCTATGAAAAAACATGGCAAAGAACACATAGGCATGTAGATCTAAGCATGAACATGACAAGGAGCCTAAAAACATGATCCCCTAAAAACATGTGGATCTAAGTATAAACATGGAATTTGGACATATCCTAGCCCAAGAGGGCTAAGCCAACATATCAAAGTGATAAATCATGGCATAAGCAAGGAAACATGCTATAAAAACTAAAGAAGCATGCTAGGAAGCAAGGAAACATGCTAGGAAAAGCGATGAAAGCAAATATTAAGCAAAAGAAAGCTAGGAAAATCAAAAAGAGAAAAGGGTGTGGATTGTAGCTAAAAAGCTACATCCACACCCTTAGGCCTCAAATCCGAGGTATGGAACCAAGGAGAGGAAGATTGGGTACAAGACTACTTCCTTGAAAATTCTAGAGAAAAAATGAGAATCTAAGGTATTTAGAGGTGTTTTGATGTGTTTGGGAGAGAAATTAGAGAGAAAAGAGAGAGAGAATCTGCCCAAAACTTCCCAGAAAATCAGTTCTCTCTCTCTTTCTCTCTCTCTCTCTTCAAAATGAGGGTTCTGGAGGCTTTTATAGTGAAAAAGTCACCCTTCAACTGTTGGTGCACCGCTGGCCACCCTGCTGACATCAACAGTTTCGACCTTTTCCAGTTTCAACATTGGATGCATATTTGAAGGAATTCCTGGACTCGAATTGAGCTAATCTTGGTTTCCCTAGAAAGCTCTGGATGTCTAGTTTTTATAATGCTAAGGAAATTGAAAATCTTACTGTCGAATCAAAAGTTATGGCCTTAGGAAGTGTGTTAACATGCTTTTCATGGTTCTCTAGATATCTCATCTGTTTTAAATCTGATTTCAACCCATGAATAGTCGTTGGAAAGGTAATTTGATAATCATTGCAATGGAACTAGTCCCAATCCATTCTGATGGTCGAATCAAAATTAGGGTTTCTGATGCTCCTGACAGTCAATTTCGAGTCAAACTTGGTCAAAGTTGACAAAAATCACTTAGTAGCTTGGGTTTGATGTAGAAACATGAAAAATGTTGTTTTGGGATGATTTTGATCCAACCATGACTTTTGGTCAACCCAGGGTTAACGAGGGGCATTTTTCTCAATTTGGCTTGAAATGGCACTTCGAGTGCTCTGTTGCCCAAACGGGTTGCGCCACGTCAATCTAGATGTTTCCGTGGCCCCAAGGAGAAAATATAATATTTTTGGAATTTTTGGGGTTCGGCATGCAAATCAAGGGTGGACAAAATATGATATCTACAGCTGCCCCATCTTTATCTGACATTTTGAGTACAATGAGAGGTGTCAGATAAAGAATGTGATTCGGCATTTTGCTGCCCTAAAATTGCGTCTGAAAACTGCGCTACTCATGGATTGAGATCGGTTTTACCTGACAAGGTTGAGCCGCTGCAGCCGATCTCGAAAAATTCCCTGACTTGGTCCTTGATGCTGGGCAAAAGACTCCCTTTTTACTTTCTTTTTATTTTCTACAAATATGTTAGTATCAAAGCAAGTAGGAAAGCATGCTAGTATTTATTTTATTTTTGGTATTTTTGCATATATGTCTTTGTTTTTTTTTTTTTTTTTTGATAATTTATGCTATGATGATGTTGGAAAATATATCTCTGTTCACATGCTTAAGTAGCATAGGAAAACTTGCATATGTCAGATGCTATGAAAACACATGGAACACTAACAAAATTAGGTAGATATGAGAAACTATCCATGATAAGGATGAAACATTTTGAGAGGATTGAAAATGTGAAAACAAAGCAATTTTAAATGAGTGTAGTTTTTTGAAAGAGGTAGGATTAAATGAGCATGGCAAAATTGAATCTTGAAAAGGTAGATAGGATTAAATGAGCATGGCCGAATTGAATTTGCTTGAGATTAAACGAGCATGGCCGAATTGAATCTCGAAAGGGTAGATAGGATTAAATGAGCATGGCCAAATTGAATTCACGTGAGATTAAATGAGCATGACCAAATTGAATCTCAAAAAGATAGATAGGATTAAACAAGCATGATCGAATTGAATCTATGTGAGATTAAACAAGCATGGCTGAATTGAATCCACGTGAGATTAAATGAGAATGGCCAAATTGAATCTCGAAAGGGTAGATAGGATTAAATGAGCATGGCCGAATTGAATCCACGTGAGATTAAATGAGCATGACCAAATTAATCTCAAAAAGATAGATAGGATTAAACAAGCATGATCGAATTGAATCTGTGTGAGATTAAACAAGCATGGCTGAATTGAATCCAAGTGAGATTTAACAAGCATGGTCAATTGAATCTTGAAAGGGTAGATAGGATTAAACAAGCTTGGCCTAATTGAATATGCGTGCGATTAAACAAGCATGGCCAAATTGAATCTCGAAAGGGTAGATAGGATTAAATGAACATGGCTAAATTGAATCCTGAGAGAGAGGTATTTTGAAACTTTTCACACTTTTAGATAAAAAGAGATAGGATTAAACGAGCATGGCAGAATCCAATCCTGAGAGAGAGGTATTTTGAAAATTATGACATTTTGAAAAAACATTATATAGGATTAAACAAGCATGGTTGAATCAAATCCTGAGAGAGAGGAGTTTTGAAATTTTTGACATTTAGAAGTAAAAAGAAATAGGATTAAACGAGCATGGCTGAGTCAAACCTTGAGAGAAAGCTATTTTGAAAATTTGATGCTTTGAGATAAAAGGAGATAGGATTAAACGAGCATGGCTGAATCAAATCCTAAGAGAGAGGTACTTTGAAAATTTTGACATCTTGAAGTAAAAAGAGATAGGATTAAATGAGAATGGCAAAATCAAATCCTGAGAGAAAGGTATTTTGAAAATTTTTACATTTTGAAGTAAAAAGATATAGGATTAAAAGAGTATGGCCGAATCAAGTCCTAAGAGAGAGGTATTTTGAAAATTTTGACATTTTGAGATAAAAAGAGAAAGGATTAAACGAGCATGACCAAATCAAATCCTGAGAGAGAGGTATTTTGAAAATTTTGACATCTTGAAGTAAAAAGAGATAGGATTAAATGAGCATGGACAAATCAATCCTGAGAGAGAGGTATTTTGAAAATTTTGACATTTTGAAGTAAAAAGAGATAGGATTAAACAAGTATGGCTTAATCAAATCTTGAGAGAGAGGTATTTTGAAAATTTTGACATTTTGAGAAAACATTATATAGGATTAAACAAGCATGGCCGAATCAAATCTTGAGAGAGTGGTATTTTGAAAATTTTGACATGTTGAAGTAAAAGGAGATTGGATGAAACAAGCCTGGCCAAATCAAATCTTGAGAGAGATGTAGTTTGAAATTTTTGATAATTTGAGATAAAAAGAGATTGGATTAAATTAGCATGGTCGAATCAAATCCTGAGAGAGGTATTTTGAGAATTTTGAGATAAAATAAGATAAGATTAAATGAGCATGGCCAAATCAAATCCTAAGAGAGAGGTATTTTGAGAATTTTGGAATTTTGAGATAAAAAGAGATAGGATTAAATGAGCATGGCCGAATAAAATCTTGAGAGAGAGGTATTTTGAAAATGTTGACACTTGAAGTAACATGATATTTTGGTATGAATATGCATGGCATGTGTTAGGCAGTAGGGTTAGACATACTTACCTGTTTACTTGCATTGCCAAATACTTTTGGGCTTACTAACCAATCTTGAATTTTCTTTTGCAAATTATATCTCGACGTACAAGATCTAGCGTTGCTCGTGGAAAGGCTCTTGCCATTGTTTCGTCTAACAATGATGAAGATATTGTCTTGGCCAATCTTCAAGTTGCACGAACTCTTCAAAGATGCTTCAACCGAGGCAGTGATGATCTTGTGCCTTTCAGAGGCATTCATATAGCACACCATACTAGGAGACTGTGTTCTGTGGAGATGGCTAATACTCGCTTCAATCCCATACTAGTTCAGGAGACGGCTCTTTATAGTTCCCTTGGACCGAGGAGGGAGGAGTCCTAAGGGGTAAGGAGCTTGAGGAAGAGCTTATGTTTGATGTTGATGCTGACTTGGCAGCAGATGATAAGGCTAGGCCAGGTCTTGGTCCTCAAAGGCACGACAATCTTAGATCAAGGTTTCCGCCTAGTTTGTCCGGGGCTGAGGCTGATATTGGAGAGATCGATCATAGTGTAGCCAACTCTTATCTTCAACATGGTCTTAAGAGGCATCCTTTCACTCTGACTTGGAAGGCTCAGGTATATTCCCTTTTTCTCTTTCAATTGTCTAATCTAAATGTGTAGATATGCATGCTAATTGGTAGCTTTTCTAATTTTGAGCACAGGCCCCTAACAATATTTGCCGTTGGGGAGCTTGGTCTTCATTCCTTCTCCACCTTTTAGACCATGAGATGGATGCACGTTATCATGGCTTTTTGATTAAGCCGGGCTTTGAGGAGTTCTTGAGGACTCCTTATTCTATGCGGTATGCGATACAGGAGACTTTGGTGCAACGATCTCATGCGAAGACTAGCACCTCTCATTTAAGTTATGGGGAGTATGCAGTCCTTCCCCTTTACTAGATGGCTATCTGGGCCTTAGATTCAATGGATATTTGGTCCTGTCTGATCTCATAAATTTCATCAATGAGGTATATTATCCTGATTGGTTAGCCAATGTAGTGATGGTCAAAAAGGCAAATGGATAGTGGAGGATGTGTGTGGACTTCACCGACCTAAACAGAGCCTACCTAGAGGAAAATTACCTATTCCTATGTATCGACCTCCTTGTCAACTCGACAGCTGGACATCAACTATTGAGCTTCATGGACACGTTCTCCAACTACAATCAGATTAGGTTGGATAAAGCTAACCAAGAAAAGACTTCTTTCGTCACAAGCCAGGGACTCTTTTATTATAAGGTCATGTCATTCAGACTAAAGAATGTGGGAGTGACGTATCAAATACTTATGAATAGAATGTTCATCCAACAGATTGGATGGAATGCTGGTAAAGAGCAAGAAGGAGGATCGTCACTTAGACAACCTTTGAGACCCTTTGTTTCTACGACATGAAACTTAATCCCATCAAATGTGTGTTTAGAGTATCGTCGAGAAATGGCATGGGCTTTACAGTGTCATAATGAGGCGTAGAGGCCAACCTAGACAAAATTCAGGCCATATTAGAGATGATGCCTCCAAAGCACATCAAAGAGGTGCAAAGTTTGAATGGAAGAGTTGCGGGACTCTCAATAGATTCGTCTCTAGGGTGATGGATAAATGCTTACCATTCTTCAAAACGCCGAAGTGAGCCTTTGAGTGGACAGATAAATGCCAGAAGGCCTTCGAGGAGTTGAAGGCATACCTTGCGTCCCTACCGTTACTCTGTTTGTCTAAACTCGGCAAGGAACTTTCCCTCTACTTGGTAGTGTCCCTAATTGCCATCAAGTCAGCTTTCATTCAGGAGGAGGACTGCGTGTAGTTACCTGTTTACTACACTAGCCGAGCACTCCGAGGGGTGGAAGAGAGATACCCTCCTATGGAAAAGTTAGCTTTCACTATAATCACAGCCGCCCATAAACTCAGGCCATACTTCCAAGCCCACACCATAGTGGTCTAGACAGACAACCATTGCGAAAGGCAATGAAAAATCCGGAGGCAGCCGAACGGCTGGTTTTATGGGCAATAAAGCTTGGCAAGTTTGACATACTATACTGCCTAAGACTACAACCATGGTCCAGGCCTTAGCGAACTTCGTCGCCGAATTCACAACAAAAGAGGATGAAGATGGAGGACTGACACCATGGATGATACAGACGAACGAATTGTTCAACTAGTACATAGGAGGAATTGGGGTTATCCTACATTCACCAGAGGTGGATTTGATAAAATATGTAGTCTGTCTCTAATTCACGATGACCAATAACAAATTTTAGTATAAAGCAGTCTTGACAGGTCTTGACTTGGCCAAAGCAACAGGGGCTTCATCAATAGTCATACATAGCAACTCAATTTTTTGTTAGACATATTAACGGAGACTATAAGGCCAAAGGGGAATGGATGAAAGTATACCTAAGCATGGTCAAAGTAAGGGTAAGTCAAAAATTCTTGGCTAGATTTGTTCAGATCTTGAGAAAGAAGAATTAGCAAGCTGACCGTCTAGCCAAAGCAGTGCCCGCAAAACACATGTCATCAACAGTTGGTATTATCCTTTGTTTAACACTTGCCTACCATTGACAAGATAGATGTATAGGTGATGCCCACGGGAGCTAGCTGGATGGAACTAATCGTCTCCTACCTTTGAAATGGGACGCTTCTGGAAGACCATAATGCTTCCTAAAGGCTAAAGGTACAATCGTCACACTTTATGTTGATTGGAGATGTCCTTTACACAAAAAAAAAAAAAAAAAAAAAAAAAAAAAAAAAAAAAGAAGGGCTTCTTTCGTCTATACCTAAGGTGCTTGGTCCCCGACGAAGCAGATTACGTCATAAGAGAAATCCATGAGGGAGTATGTGGAAACCATTCGGGGGCATGATTGCTAGTTCATAAACTCATACGAGAAGGATTCTACTGGCCCACCAGGTAAAAGGACACCTCGTTCTATGTAGAGGCATGTGACAAGTGTCAACACTTTAGCAAGACCATACAACAACCGTCAGAATAGCTCACCCCATTGAACACACCCTAGCCATTTGCTCAGTGGGGCCTCAACATAATGTGACTTTTCCCCATGGCAATACGGCAACTCAAGTTCCTTGTCGTAGGAATTGACTGCTTCACTAAATAGGTTGACGTAGAGCCCTTGGCCACTATCACTAAGAAAAACATCCAAGATTCATCTGGAAAAGCATCATTTGTCACTTCAGAATCCCCAAGGTCTTCGCCTCTGATAATGGAAAGCAATTCAACGACACATTTAGGGACTTCTACCAATAGTTGGGAATTAAAAACCACTACTTATCACCTGCCCACCTAGAGGCCAATGGTAAAGTTAAGGTTACAAACCGATTCTTCTTCAAGATAATCAAGACTCAGCTTGAGGTGGCAAAGGGGATATGGCCGAACGAATTACCAAGCATGTTAGGCATACCGAATGATGGCTCGTATGCATACAGGCAAGACACCCTTCTGCCTTGCATTTAGGAGTGAAGCCATCATTCCAACAGAGGTTGGATTAACTAGAAATAGGGTAGCCTATCATGTAAAAGGAAGGAATGAAGAAGGAATACGACTACAGTTGGACCTTCTAGATGAAGTTAAGGCGACGACTGAACAATGGATCATGTGTTACCTGGATCTTATGGCAAAGCACTACCACACAAAAGTTAGGCCCCAACATCTCAAGAATGAGGACCTCATCCTGAGGAAAGTAACGACAGCTACCAAAGACCCCATACAGGGCAAGTTGCGTCCCAAGTAGGAAAGACCTTATAAGATCGTGGGTTGCCATAGGAAAGGCACCTGCCACTTAGAGACACACGATGGACAAAGAATGCACTACCCTTGGAACGTAGAGCACCTAAGGAAGTACTACTAATAGTACCACCAGGAGCTACAAACTATGTTATCGCTTTTCTTTTCTTTTTCTTTTTTTTCATTTTTTTTTTAATTTTGTTATGTTTTCAAGTTTCTAGATTCTTAAGGCCCTACTGGAAAGATTACTTACATTTTGTATTCAATTTATCTTTAATAAAGGGACTATTCTTAAGAAATTATGTGTCTATAAGCAATGAAGACTTCAGAAGAAGTTATCATAAATCCTGCTTATATGTGGACAAACGGTTAAGGACACCGACGGGTGCCTAGCCTCTTAACTTTAAGTCCTACCTACAGGGTGGATGGATCACTAAGGATGAAAGTTCAAATAGTGTATAAAACACCCTTAAATGTTTAGACCCCCAATAACAAAAATAACAATTCAAGCTTTAAGACAAACAATAAGTGTGCGGAAAATGAACACAAGCTATAAATATAATTGGTAAACAATCTAAGCCAATTAAAATCACATCCATAGCAGAAAATAAAAGGCAAAGATTAAGGGAAGAGAGATGCAAACACAAGGACAACACAATGATGTGTTATCAAAGAGGAAACCGAAACTCTCGGCGTAAAACCTCTTCGCCGCCCTCCAAGCAGTAAGTAATCCACTAGAAAATGTAGTTGGGATACATGAACAACAATAGACCCTCCAAGTCTAATCTACCCAGTGTACCTAAGCCCTCCAAGTTTCTTGCTCTAACGAGGTTGTGCTGAACCGATTTCTTTTCTAGCTTCCCGAATTTCGCTACTTGACCATAGCATCAACCAATATGAAATTGGTTCTTTCCTAACTGCTTCCTAGAACACCAAACAGTCCTCTCACAAAAATGGATATGGTGAGAAAAGGTTTTGGTAAAAGGCCTCTCAAGGATTTAACAATAGAGAGGAAGAGAGTAGAGGAATTTGAAGAGTCTCTTTTATGAAGATTGTGGATGAATCAATCTTGTTTTACTCTAGGGTTTCTCTCTCTAAATTCTCTCTGGAAGCTCTCTTTCTTTTGTGGGTATAAGGGATATTTATACTAGGGTGAGAATAGAATGTAAAGAGTCAGGTTTTTCAAAATAGGGCTGGATCACGGCTTGACTGAGTTGCAAGATCCAACCGCAAAATAACTGAATGGCCAGTTGTCCTATTTTGTCCTGTAGTGCTCCAACTAGCATGACGTTTCAACTTTTGGCATGCCTAGCACGTGTGCAGCTTCTAGCGGCTTGCAACCGCAAGTCACCCGCAAGATCCAATCGCGAGTCTTTGCTTTTCTTGCACATTCTTGAGCATTTCTTCACACTATCTCACTCACTGCCCTTACAACAATCCCACCTAAATATAGGGTTACTAATTGCTGAAATACAAGCAAATTTGGCATGGAATAAACCCAACAAGATGGTTGATTAAATTCAACCTTACAAAGGACACTAATGGGTGCCTGGTCGAAAGATACTAAGTCCTACCTATGGGATGGACAGATCACCGAGGACACCAGTAGGTGCTTGGTCTAAAAAATACTAAGTCCTACCTATGGGTTGGACGAATCACCAAGGACACCGACAGGTGCCTAGTCCAAAAAATAGTAAGTCCTACCTATAGGATGGAAGAATCACCAAGGACATCGATAGGTGCCTAGGTTCAAAAAATACTAAGTCCTACCTATGGGATGGATGGGTAACCGAGGAGACCAATGGGTGACTAGTAAAAAAAAAAAAAAAAAATCCTAAGTCCTACCTATGGATAGACAGATCACTGAGGACATTGACAGGTATCCATTCCTAAAATCTTCTAAATCTTACCTACGGAATGGACCAACCGCCAGGACATCGACAGGAGCCTAGTCTTATTGTCCTAACACGAGCCTAGCCCAGAAACAAATGGGCACTCAAAAGCACGATGAAAATATCCTAAATACACCTAATGAATAATAATGAGATGCGAGAAATCCTACATGAAAATGACTGTGGTAATAAAAGCATTTATGCAACTATATTAGAAAAGAAAACTGATGGTTGTTCCAAATAAAAACTTAAAGAAAAGTGTCACATGTGCCAAAATAGGGTAACCAAATTGTTCTTGAATTAGAATAAAAATTGCAAAAAAGAAAGGGAGAAATAAACATAAGGCTTTCAGGCGATAGGAGCAAGCTCAGCTTTGTCTTCCGTCGGGCCTTTGTGTTGTGACGAATCGTCGCCTTGGGTCACCTGGGAGCTATGGCCTTTTTAGACGTATCCTCATCTCCATCCTTAATGTGAACAACCTCATCGTCCCTTCTAGGGGTCATTGGGATTGTAGTATAGATTTGGACAAAGGAGAATTCCACGTTTGGGAAAAGGACGATGGCCTGTTTACTGAAATGTTCAAAGCCTTCATTGTATTGAGGCCCTAACAAGTCGAAGAACGACTACATGTCCTTGAACTCCTTGATGACGTCAGCTTTCGCTTTGTCCATGCTCTCTCGAAGGGAAGCCACCGTAGCTGTTAGGATAGAATAGGTAGCTCCCTAATTCGATGGGAAGCACCATCAAGCTTTTTCACTTGATCTGTCATGGCAATGACTTCTCTTTTGAGGGTGCGCACCCCCTTTGTACTTCTTCAGCTAATCTGCCTCCTTCTCTAGAAGGCTCCTTAGGCGCTTAACAACAACCTCCTTGGCAACACACCTAATCTAGAGTGCTCGCATCCTTACCAAAGCCTGACAAAGACGGATGGTCAATATACTTGCATTACATGACAAAGTAAAACTAGAATTTAAAATAACTAACCCTCATCAAATCAAAGAAGCTAAAATCCCCCAAGGACTTTGTCTCGTGCTTAGAACACTCGTTAAGGTCCACACCCTTGACGATAGAATGAGTCATCTAGACAACCTTGATTCTTCCTCTTTTGGTTCATTTTGGTAGTGGGGGCGGACAAACTCCCAACTTTGAGTTGAAAGGCCGTAGCTTTCTTCACCACCAAAGCCCTCTTTGTCCCTAACTCAATCTCTGAAACACTAATTATGGGAATAAGACAAGAAGGGACTGATTAAAATAAAGAAAGTAAAGACCAATAAGGATGGACAGAAGTACTTACATCAACGGGATTGAGTGTCCAACCTTCTCACTTTGTCCATTGGCATGGGTCCACCGCAATATGTGTGGAGAGTGTCAAGCGAACCAACTTTTTCTAGGTCTTTTCTACTAACGGAATCTGTAGGATCTGTCCCAGAAAATCCCTCTGCTCCTTGCTAATCACTGTAGGCGCTTGGCTTGATGGGCAAAAACCAAAGGAAAGAAGCAAGAGTTAGCGACGAAAGAGCAAGAATTAAAAAAAAAAAAAAAAAAAAAAAAAAAAAAAAAAAGACTATGGCAAGAGCCCCCACAGACAACTAATTTTGCAGCAAACAACTCACCAGATGTGTCTAAAACTCCCCAAGTATTATCAAACTCAACTATATTCACCCATTCTTCAAGTCTACACACCCAATCCACCCCTTGGAAAAAGAAGTATCTGCCTTTCCAATCGTGGTTGGAGTCGGGCACGTCCATCACCAATTTGAGCATTGACTTGCACATCACAAAGTCATAAAAACTGTACGATGATGCTATTTTTTGAGGTTTGTAGCAGTAGAAGAACTCATCTAGAGTTAGCTAACGGTGACCCCTACTCATCTGCCCCCATAATACCTCAGCACAGATGAAAATCCTCCGAGCATTGGGGTAGATCTAGTAGAGGGACACACTGAGGTAATTCGCCAGCCAATGGTGCAGCTCAATTAGGGCAGCCTCAACCCTGCGATGAAGATGGACTCATAAAAGCCAACGTTCGCCATTTGCCTTGAGTTACACTTCTTGTAGTTACTCGATAGACTTAGAGGTATATGGCTAGGTATTTGAAAACGTAGGTGGAGTTTACTGAACACCTTCTTCGACATTTTTGGGAGAAAATTGTTCACCAACCAAATCTTGCGAAGAATGAAGGGCCTGAAATCATCACTCCTGCCCTTTCCCCATCTCCTTTTTCTCTGTCTCCCTCATCTTCGTCCACCTCTTCCTCATCTACTTCTTTTCCCCCTCCTTCTACCACCTCTTCCTCTCCCTCTACCTCTTTTTTGTCTTCCTCTATCTCTTCTTCTGAAAACTGAGCCGTCGGCTCCCTTTCTTGAAAGCCCATCTAATCTCCTGTCATACGGTCACTGCTTGATGGATAGATATTTTCATCATCTAGACGAATCAATGGGACATGACTGCTTGTCGCTTTACTATCACCTAAAATCCTCTCACCTATAAGAGATGAATGAAAACTAAGCGGTCACTCACACGCAAGCTAAATACTAGACTGATGACTGAGAAAGAAGGAAATAAGTTAAAGTAAAACACATACTAAGAGGGAACGAGAGGTTACCTTGTGAGTCAATGGTAGAAAAATGTCCTCAATGAAGTAATAGAGAACAAGGACAAGTAATAGGTGACGGACAAGTAAAGCTAAAGAGAGAGCTCCGAGTAAGTTTTGAAGCAAAAAAAAAAAGAGTAAAATCTAGGAGGGCATGGGCATATTTTTAGAACGAAGGAGCACAAAGAACGAAGCAATGCCAGACTTCTTATCAACCAGTCAAAAGATGCCACATGTCATTCCGTGAAATGCAATGACCTTTTTACCCCTCATTTATGATATAGATCACCGGGACGAAACCATTAATGATAGAAAATATTCTTTGTATACTCCGCAACCCTTTAGCTATCTCGATGAATCACAGAGTAGGGGGTAGTTGATAAGTTTATTTTCGTCCAATGAGAGTTTCATTTTTTTATCCATCCTTCGAGGTCCGTCAGGCATGAGTACCCTAACCGAAAGTTCCCCCTCCCCGTTTGGGGAAATGCTCACAATAATTGGCGGTCCCAATCCTTATCATCCCGATGGATAAATCATGAAACCTACCAACTACGGGCCCGTCAGCTTTAAGCCCTGTTAGAACCCTTAAAATCCAGACAGATTGGTACGCCACTCTCCTAGAAGACCCGTCGAGTAACTCTTGCATGTGCCTAACGAACGATTCATACCTTATCCTTTGTATACCAACAAATGAATGGCCATACCGATGGATGAGTGTGCTAGGCCCCACAATTCTCTACGTATTCTCCATGCGTGTGTCCCTATATGGAAATAACTTATGCACCACGCCCAAAAACCCTACTACACATTCATATCTCCCCTATATGGAAAGAGAACCCTAAGATCTTGGAGCCTTAACTCCAAATCTTTTCTACAAGTAAGGACTCCTACATTCAAAGGATCTAGGTTTGCTTTTCACCACTATATAAGTATCAGACCTCCTCTTCTCTAAGGTACGCAAAAAATCCCTATCTCTCTCACTGTAGAGTTCTTAGAGATCTTCCATTCACTGACTTAACTTTTGGAATGATCGAGGACAATCAGGTCATTGACAATTTTTGTGCATCAGCAATGATAAAAGGCAATGACATCTAATAATAATTTCAATTCTTGGGCAAATTAATTATCGATTTTTTTTTTTTTTTCGGAAATTGAATCTATAGATTTCTTACATTCCATTTGTTAGTGGTCAACTATATTTTAATTTGTTGGAAATAAATGTATTGTAAGGCTCCACTAATATTTGATTAAAACTTTCACACTTATATAATTAAGTCACAGAAATATAAAATGCGGTCGGTTGCAGTCAGGTAAGGCACAACCCAGTTGAGTCTGGCCAGCTTTGATTTCCCAGTTCTCCACTCACATAGTTTATGGTAACATGGGTTTTATTTATTTATTTTAATATTCAATCCCATAAAAATAAACATTTTCAACGCGGAAGAGATGCGTGGAAATCGCTGATTGTTATTTATTTTTATGTGAAACAATTATTGATTGCTATTCACACTATATTGGACAATTGAAAAGTCAAATTCCGTTTTCTGAATCCAACTTATCCACCGAAATCTGATTTTGGATTTTCCTCCCATTGCTTTTCATTCAATTTTCATGTGTTTTCCATTGAATGCTTAAAGCCAAGAATTTGTTATTTGGAATTTACAGCACTGTGGATGAAAGCTGTCATTATTTACTGTAATCTAGTTTGGGTGGCAATTCATGCAAGGTACATACTGCCCTTTGAGAAATTTATGATAAGGACCCTATTCGAGGAAGTATGAAACCATGTATTAAAAAATGTATGTCATACAATACTAATATCATTTACTTCCTCCATCCCACTATGTTTGTCCAATTTGAAAAGTCAAATATTTTAAGGAAACATAATTTATTGTCTTGTCTGCCTTGTAAAAATGTATAAGTTTACAAAACTACTCTTAAATAAATTTATCAGCTTTTTTTTAAATGAGTTATTCTTAATGAGGCTTAGGGGTATAATATGAACATTAGTAAACTAATAACTTTTATTTTTAGAAACAGGACAATATTTTGGGATATCCCAAAATGGAATAGAGGACAAACAAAGTGGGACGGATGAAGTATATAAGAATTTTAATTACATACAAATTTAGCGCAACAATTTAACATATGAATATCTATTTTAGTATGATATTTTCTTAGAATCTGTTTGCTAAATGCAATATCCACTCAGTAAAAAAAATTTTAAGAATGATAACAAATATCATCTTCCAACGATAAGCTTTGCTAGTACATTGTCACAACATTTGATTTTTCACAATAAATGATACCATGTGTAATTGAAGCTTTTCTTCAAATACCTGCAACAATCCACAACAAAGATTTTTATTTACACTTCTTTAATTTCTTACATTTTATACATCTATTATGGTGTTTAGCTTATTTAGTTTTTTTCCCTAAAAAAAAGATTATTTTGTTTTTAATAAACACCCTTTTTAAGAAAGAAAATAAATTTTAAAAAATTAATAATAAGAATAAGACAACAAAAAACATGTGTCATCGAATTATACAAAATATAAATTTAGAAGATTAAAACCTACTAAACTAGTGTCCTCTAGGTAACAAATAGAACACTGTATATTACCATTCAAAATTTCCAAGTATGACTACCACATAAAACTGAAAAAAGGTGGGAGTAGTTTAGTAGGTTTTAAAAAAGTCTAAAGTTCATGGGAAAAAGTGTGAACTAACGCAAAACATAAATGGGGAAAGTGGTTTTTTTTATAGTAAAACTATGTCAGTTTGTAAAAACAACAAAAACAAAAACAAAAACAAAAACAAAACAAAAAAACAAAAAAACAAAAAACAAAAACAAAAGACCAACATAAGAAAACTGTCTGTGAAACAAGCTTATCAAAATTGTATAAAGTATAAACCAAAACCATTTAGGGAAATAGCAAAACATTACAACATTTTCACAATAAATTTAATTTTAATTGTGCTCAATCCTAGCCTGATAGTTTATTATTTTATTTTGAACCATAAGAAACTTGCAAGTAGTAGTTATTAAAATACTACGACAACAATAAAATATCACAACAATTTCACAATACATTTATGTTCAGTTGTGGTGGCTCTTGGTCTAATAATTATTTTATTTTACTTTATTTTGACCTATAAAGAATTTATATTTCAGCAATTGTAAAAATATTCTGACAATAACAAGATTTCACATTTTCAAAAGACATTTGTTTTGAGTTGGGGTGGCCCTAAGTATGATATTTTATTATTTTATTTTATTTTAATCTATAAGTTACTAATGTCTCAACAATTGTGAAAATACTGTGACAACAACAAAACCACCAACCATTCTATTTATTCATCCTTGAGAAATGCAAAAAGATAATAAAAACTAAATGCACGACAATAGTGCTTGTGTATATTTGCATAAGTACTATATCTAAAATGCATTTTGCATAATAGATGTATAAGTTGATGTGGGTGATTTTAGAGTTGGTTGGGCAAATTTTGGCCCTTATGCTATTTTGCACGAGCTGATATGAATACTTTAAAAAACTTATACCTTAATGTTTGTGAAAATATTATGATAATAACAAAATGTCACATTTCCATAATACTTTTATTTTAAGTTGTGCTACGTCCTTGTATGGTATTTTATTATTTTCTTTTATTTTGATTTATATGCAAAAGCAACAAAACTGACATTTTAGCAATTATAAAATATTGTGAAACCACCAAAATGTCATAATATTTTCAATTGTGGTTGATCTAGGTCTAGTGTCGGTATAACAAACTCCTAAACCAATTATTGCTTTAAAAAAATAAAAACGGAAAGCTCAAAGCAAAATGGTATGGGCCAGCACGCGTGAAACAGTGAGTTTTGGCTCACGTCCGTTTGGATACAGCTGAAAACTGAAAACTGAAACTGAAAACTGAAAAATACTGTAGCAAAATAATTTTTAAATATGTGAATAGTATTGTGGGACCCATTTTTAATGAAAAAGTTGCTGAAAAGTGTATTTTGTGGGATCTATGAACAGTGCATAAAAACACTGTTCACACAAGAAAAGTCAAAAAGTTACGCTTGACAAAAAAAAAAAAAAATTCTGAAACGTAAACGTGCGTTTGGGAAGCGCAAAACGCGCTTTCCAAACGCACTCCAAATTGACTAAATCAAGCATTGTAGACATCTTTGTGTCGGCCTCTCACTAAAACATCTCCCTGAAACAACGACTTTTGCTTTTTCACAACAAAACACACCATTTTGGCTCACTTAACAAGACAAAACTTGACTAATCCAAAGAAGTGTAGAAAGAGCCCTTCACACTATTTATATAGTTAGTAGAAGCAGAAGTAGATTTACAAGGTTTTTTTTTTTTTTTTTTTTTTTTGCATGGAATTTTGGATATACATACGGGAAAAGAAACAGCGCGCCTATTATGGTCTTTTCAGATTAAAATAATACCGGAGCATAAAAGAAATTAAAAACATCCCAGCGAGTGCCAATTAATTCTACCGCCTTTAACCTCAACAAATCAAGGGCCAGGGCACCAGACTGGATCTGATACTTTCAAAATTGAAGAATGTTAACAGAGTTTCACAGGAAGATTTTCTAGAATGTTGACTACAAATTTGGTTGTAGTCAATGATTACTACTCCCATAAATAAAAAGTTATTATGTTAATAAATTTTGAAAATCTAACTATTATATTGTATGTGTTTTATATTTTTATCAGTAAACTTATTTTTATATATAATTTTAGACTACATTGAAATTTAAAAATTTAATTGATGACAGAATATATATGAAAAAAAATGTAATTTAATAGTGAATTTATCGTAATTTACCTTCAATAAATATATTGAATGATTTCAAAATTATAACTTTTTTAACTGTGATTTTTTTTTTTTTTTTGGATACCATTCAGAAAGAAAAGTTACAAGAAGTCTTGGTTGATCATACAGTGTTGAATTGGCATAGTGTTTGCCAACTTAGCTAGGCTACTGACATAACTAATTACAACTCTTGGGACATAGATAGAGTGAAGGTAAACATCATTTTGGGCTAAGGAAGCCCAGTCAGTCAACAAAACTCTTTCCTGCCAGCTGGGAGGCCAAAAACTATTTATGACATTTACAGCTCTTTTGCTACTGCATAGGAACAAAAAGTGGTTGAATCCCAAGCTCCTAGCTTTTATAGCTGCCTCCATCATTGTTAACTGTGATATATGATAGAGACTTAGAGTCTGTTTGGATAAAACTTATTTTGTAGAAATTAAAAATTAAAAACTGAAAACATTGTAACAAAGTAATTTTTAAATATGTAAATAATATCATGAGACTCATTTTTAATTAAAAAGTTGCTAAAAAGTGAAATTTGTTAGTCTCATGAACAGTGCATGAATATACTGTTCACGGGAGAATTGGTCAACAACTGTGGCTGAAACAAAAAAAAAAAAAAAGAAAAAAAACCTGAAAACGCGCTAGAGCTAAAAACATGGACATGGACGTGTATCCAAATGAATACTTAGAGTGCGTTTGGATTGGGCGTTTTCGCCCAATCCTGCGTCTGCGCGCTCGCACTGCTAAAACTTTGACTTTTCAAATTTTTTTGACCAATCACAGCACATCGTGTACTGTTCACGGACCCACAAATTTCACTTTTCAGCAATTTTTTCATTAAAAATGGGTCCCACGATACTATTCACACATTTAAAAATTATTTCGCTACAGTGTTTTTCAGTTTTCAGTTTCAGTTTTCAGTTTTCAGCTGTATCCAAACAGACCCTTAATCTAATCTCCAAAAGTCTTTGAAACTGACTGCGTGATTCCATAAATCGTAAATGTCTTAAATCTTGATGCTTAATTAATGATTTCTGGTGTCCCTTACAAAACAAAATAAATTAATAAATAAATAAAAAATATGTTTTAAGTGGTGTAGTGTGTACTAGTTGAGCATCCCACTCTAGTCATGCAGGGACACCTTAACAACCAATGTTTAGTTGTTTACTTTTCATTAGGAGTTAGGACTTCGGCTATTATGCATTGACCACGCAATTGCATTAAAAAAAAAAAAATGTAGAACTTTAAGAGAACGGGTAGGAATGTGTGTTTATTATAAACTAGTCGCTAACCCATGCGATACACGGTATAATTAGTAAAAGTTATATATGTTTACTTTTATTGGTACAATTAGTTATTCTATTTTTTTTTTTTCTTTTTAAAAAATGGTACACTTAGTTATAAACACATTTTATTCAATAAAGGATAATGATAAATTAAAAAAGGCCCGTCATTTTTAACTTTCATCTCAAATGTAATTTAAGAATAAACCTTTTAATAAGATAAAACAAAAATATCATATCTTGAGAAAAAAAAAAAAAAAACCATACTTTATTGTTTTTGTAAGCTAAACAAAAGCACACTAATTATGTTTCTACCATGCTATTCGTTTCCACAAACAATTGATAGATATAGGAGAAAATATGACAAACAGACTTAAGCCAATTGAACATCAAATTTCAGAAGGAATCATACATGATCCACATACACGCTAAATGCATTTCTCCACCAAGCTCAAGCCTAATTGGTATAGGTGTCTTGGAAGCATCTATCATGAGTTCAAAATAGGAAGCATGGATTTGGGGTTGTCCTCTGCACCATACATTTCCATCACGTATTTCTGTGTCAAGCACGCCAGCATAGTGAAGAAACGGTTACCAATACATGCTCTCACTAATCATAGAAGTTGGAATGCCAAATTGTGACGATGCAGAAGATACCATTGCCATAAAAAAGATTCTCTCTTTCGTCTTATTCAACTTCAATTCCATTACTCTCCCATTCAATCTCAGAAGCACTACCTAAACTACCATCCTCTTACTCAATTAAACTCTCCAAACTCTTAAAACTCCCTTTACTCTTTGTCTCATCAAATTTCAACAAAAACTCATCATTCCCAAGAACTTTCTTCTTCACTATAACACCAAAACAACCTTATAAATTTTCACAAAATTGAAAAAAATGAAATGAAAATGCATGAAGTAAACTTTGACATCACAGCCACCAGGAATGTTGTCTTTGCTAAAAATTGAGGGATGAGGATTCATACCCATCACAACTTGGCAACAAAATGCATTCCTCTGCTTCAAGTTCATAATTTCTGTAAAAAGCCATAAAATGTTAAATACTCTACCAAGTTTCACTATTGCAACTGAAACCTTCATGACTGCTTGTTTTATATGATTACAATTAATCATTAAATAGGAAGATAAATACTTGATAAATCTCTACTTTGCCCAAGTGCTTCAACATTTTACAAATAACCTTTTTTTTTTAATTTTATATTATTATTATACGGTAACATCTTCTAAATTACCTATGACATGGGTGTGATGATATATATATATATATATATAAATAAACCAGAACTTGATATTTTTTTTCCTGAGATTGATTACCTCAATCCTATCTATGTCTATAACTTGAGATTTTGGAAACTTGACTGAGCCAAGTCTTTTAGTAGCTCACAGCCCAATCCATTAGCCCCTACTACTAACACTTTTGCATATTTTGCAAGATCCTCACTCAAGTCTCAACTACCACCAATTAAAACAAAAACATTAAAAGTTTTAACATATTTGAATAAGGATTAAACCCAAGAAGATTGAAACTAAAAATTGAAAAGAAAGAGCAGTACCATGTGGGGGTACCTTGTTTGCCGATTAAGTCCATGAAATAAAAGAAAAAGAACTGAACCCATAAAAGTTGAACGAAAAAAAAAAGACTCGGATATTATAAACTAAAGAAAATAAAAATTACTTTAAGAAAGTGAGTGAATATGAAGGAAAATTTAAAAGAAACATTGCCATCACATAACCAAGTATATGCTTTGAAGAGCATCACAAAAAATAAAAACCTATACCTGAAAGGCCATAGACAACCTTCATGGCCTTCTACTTTGATCTTACATCATGTAATCTTAAAATTTACAGAGGCTATTTGAGACTTAAAGATTCCATTTGTGGCACTGTGAGATAATAGCCTACCCTAATAAGTAAAAATAGAATTGGTAAAGCAAATAATACCTTCATAGATTTCATCCCATCCAATGTAGTAATGATGTCCGTTTTTCTTTTCAAATCCAAGGTTTTTGTTCTCTAAAGATTTCATTGCATCTTCCATCTCTCCAACTTCTCTTTTATGGTTATTGTCTCTGCTGCCTAATGAATTAAAGGAATAATCAAAATATTTAGTCAAAAACCATGCTATATGTACAAAAGATTGCAAGACTTTTATTTATATTTATTTTATTTTACCTCATCCTCTTCACACAGGTTCAAAGTTTTTAGTAGCACTAAACTCAACAATGTAGTTGAAATTTTGTGGGTCAATCTTGATGGTAAGCTCAGCAAAGCATCTATACATTTGAAGTAGAATCAGAACTGTCGAATACGTAAATAATTTTCACCAATAACATATACTTATGGGGAGCATCATGTGTGCTTGACCCCTCAAAAGCCTCTGGGTTGAAGACAGGTGAGTAGTATTTGTTTAGCACCTTCCTCTCTCCCATCCTTCAACTATTAAAACCAAGAAAATTTTCAAAATCCAACACCTAATTGTAATGTATAAGACACAAATAAATACTAAATCATAAGAAACAATTTGTCAGTAGTCTCCATCATTTAATCAAACAAAACACATCCACTCAGCCTATTTTTACCAGTCAACATCTGATACCAAATACCCCTTTTTTTTACAGAGAAAAGAGTTCAATAGTGATACACATTGTGATTTCTTAGAATGAGCCAACAAGTATGAACAATCACATGATAACAAAGTCAATGTTTGGTACATGTTTAGTCATATAATATACAAACAAATAAAAGAATTGAAAGTCAAAGATTTCAAGTTTTTCATATCTCATCTTAGATTCATTGTCACGGTTTTGGTTCTCATTAAAATTATAAAATATGCAGATTGAAGTGGCTTTTCATTCTTCTTCTTATAGTCATGCTCCAGTTACTCCTAACACATTGATACCTAATAATTAAATAAAACATATAAAAAACAATATGCCAGAGTTCCAAAGATTGGTCAATTGGTTGCATTCAGATAAAAAAAATAATAATAATAATGGAAAAGAGAAGAACAAACAATCTATGCAAGAGTATAAAACTAAAAGAGAAGAAAAAGAATCTGTCCAATACAAAAACAATCTCATATACATAATATTCAACTCCATGCGTCATCTGGTTGTGTCAGATCAACAATTAATACAACAATCTCTTCATCAATATTAGAGGGCACCAGTCTAACAGTAGTGAAGGGCCTCCTGTAGATCTCTCTCTCTCTCTCTCTCTCTCTCTCTCTCTCTCTGCACAACACATATTCATTACAAAAAAGAAAAAAAGAAAAAAAAAAAGAAATCAAAATTAAATCGCTGAAAAGTATAATAGAACAAAAGGGCCTGAAACAAAATTGGAATAAAAAATTAATAATTCCGTTGAAATTTCAACTCCAAAAACATACTTTCAAGAAGCTATACTGCATAAAACACATGTAACTACTACTATCAATATGGTTTATTATCAAAAACCCGACCAACTTAATACAGCAACCAACATAATATAAAGCTTAAAAGCACCTAAAGATAGTATCTTTCCCACTAAAAAGAAGAAATATGATGCAAAATATTGGCATATATCCACCAATATTATCAATCAAATGAACCCAACAAAATCAGAAGCCCAATCAAATTCCCACAGTAGGCTTACATTATAAATTTATAAACACACCAAAGAAATACCTTTACTTACTGATTCTAACGCAAAGAACCTAAATAACAATTGAGAATCCAAAATAAGCAACTGGTATTCACCTAAACTTCATTAAGAAGCACAAGATAAGAAAAAAGAAAGAAACTTGGTGGACCTGTAGAGAATTGAACTGCAAAGAACCAAAGGTCAACATGAAACAACTATATGAGCCAAAGATGGTAAATTTGTTAAATGATTTAAAATGAGAAATTTAAAAAATAAAAGAAAAACAACCATTGGTACTTTGCCTAAAATATACCTAATTAAAAAAAGCAATGGCTTTACAAATCAATGTCAAGCATCTGTTCTTCCTAAATCAAAACCAATCAGACCACAATACCAAAACCTAAATCATATTTCCAAATTTAAAAAAAAAAAAAAAAAAAAAATCATTCCTCTGTTTGCATCATTCAGTAGGCTGCCTTTCCTCTGTTTGGTTTCAATTGAAAAAACTTAAATTTAGAGAGAAGAGAAAGAGGAAAGCAAGCGTACCTAGGCTTTGGGTATGGAGTTTTATTTTCAATTGAAAATAATAACTGGTAGAGAATGAGTCACATAATACGAAGAGGAAAACCAAAAGATGCAGTGGCAGTGATCCATGGTGGCGGCGGCAGCGGCGGTGGGAGAATCTGAATTTTGGGTTTTGATTTTGGGGGAAGGAAAGGGTGAGTTTTAAGTTTAGAGGATGGAAAAAAAATCTAATTTCTCGGGAAACAAACAGAGATGGAAAGCGAGAGAGAGAAAGTGAGTTAGGGCAAGAAGGAAAGAACCTTTGCATGTGGATTCAAGAAGAGACGACACATCAGCCTAGACCGAGTCGTCGCCGGAGGGAATGGTGGTGCATTCGGGTACGAAGACCTCCACTGCCACATCATCTGCCATTTTTTGCTGATTTATGCTTTTTAGGTTATTTTCAGTGCTTTAGATTCTCTCTCTCACTTTGTCTCTGAGTCTTTGCTTTGCTTTGGGATTGTGTTGGTCTATGCAAACGCAAAGTGCCTTTGCTTAACGAAAAGAAGACCCAATTTTATAGTTTAAAATATAACCTAAAATAAAAAGAAAATAATTTTAAAAAAAATAGTGGTGACGTGGAAAATTGTGGGAGCTTTAGAGGGTTTGGTTTAAATATAACCTAAAATAGAAAGAAAAGAATTTTTTTTAAAAAATAGTGGTGATATGGAAAATTGTGGGAGCTTTAGAGGCTTTAGTTTTATCTATCTATCTATATATATATATATATATATATATATAATCGAAACTTTTGAGGCTCGCACATTTTTACACAACAACATTATTTAAAAATTATTTTTTTAAAAAAAACTATCAAAAAAAAAAAAAAAAAAAAACTAAAACCCTATACACCGTAACTATTTCTCCCTAAAACAAACTCGATACAAAAACCTATTTCTCAGTCTCTGTCTCTTCTTCAAATGCAAACACAAACTCAACCCAACAAATACTGCAAGACCCATACACAAGAACCTAAAAACGAAAAACCTAGATGCAGAGCTTTCTCTCTTCCCTTACGACGGTAAGCGAATTCAAGTAAGCCACAAACTCTTCGCCTCACAACCAACCTAACATCAGACTACTGGAACAGCTACAAGTAAAATCTTTTATATTAATTTCGAGTGTTTAATAGGATTTAGGTTCGACTATTTTGCTTGGTTTTGATTTAAGAAATTGGTTCAGATTTTTTTTTTTTTTTGATTTAGAATTGGTTTTTATCAATACTCAAAACCCTAATATAGGTTCTCTCTCAATTTTGGTTCCTTTCAATATATCAAATTTTACTACAAGATTGAAATAGTAAAAAGGGAAGGGCAAGCTACTTATGTGGCTTGGAGATATGGGTTTTGGCATCAGAATCAAGCCCACATTAAAGCATATTGAGGTTGAGCCTAAAAGCGTGACCTGCACATTAAGCAATCTAGGTTGGATTATAAACTGTCATGGGGTGGGATTGTGGAAACATCTGTGCTAATCAGAAATTTCAACTTTTACTAAATGAAGCAGGCTTGATTTGATCACCGCAAGATAGAGAGGTTTTCATTGTCCAAATGAACCTCTCTATCTCTTTCTTCTTTTTAAATAACTGTATTACAAATGAACATAAAATTGTATCAGAAGTATTTAGGATAATCTGTTAGAAAACTTTTCATCTTTATTGAAAGTTATTTTGAATCTTAACTTTAATGTGAAGGGTGTCACTAAATTTTTTCAAATAATCTTTCCCTTTAAGGAAAATTTTTCCTATTGCTAAATGCTCTACTTATAATCCTTTTGGAGATTACTTTATGGGGATATTTAGATTTGCTTAGAAATTTTGATTCATGGGAACTGTTTTTGTTAAGGTGGTGTTGTCTTTGTTACAAAAAGAGGAAAGGAAGTTTACAAGAGGCCTAAACCTAGGATAAAGAAAAGGGTATTTCTTTTCCCATTGTTAGGAAGTTTGAATATGTAAAATATTGATAACCTAAATTTTTGTCAGTGACGTTGTCGCTTTTGTTGGTGTCATCAACCCAAAAGGTGTAAGGTATAGTGATTGATAATCTAAAGTGTTTACATCCTACAAATGCCATAATTTGAATTGTTTAAGAACTTTGCATGTTTGAAGCAATTTAGTAATTATTTTTATATTTTTTTTTATCCTACTTAGTTTTTGAAGATATTTTTTTCATCTATTCTTTGCTTGCCAATTTTTGTTTCTTTCTAATGGTCAAGGTTTTAGTAACTCTACTTCCTTGCACTATCAATGTTAAAGTTGTTCTCTATATTCAGGTGTTGGAGATATTATTGTGGCTATTGCTTCTAAAGATAACATCCTAAGGCTATGGAAGGTAAATAGAAGAAGCCAATATGTTGTAACTCAAATATACAAACATTCTCTATATTTGTTTTTGATGTTTATATGTTTTGTTGGCTTGGTGAGCCCAGGGGAAAGTTTCCAAATTCTTATTAAACTTGCAAGATTATGAATACCCATACACCATTTTGATATATAATTCTTTCTCGCTCTCTCTCTCTCTCCCAATTCATTTATGTCAATCTCCCAGATTATTTTTGTACAAGGTTAGTATTTTACAGAAGCAACAAGTTGATTCATGTAAGTCAAATAATTTTAGTCATTGATTGCTATGTAAGTTTGCTAGTTTTGGGTTGCAAAATTCATAATTTTGAAAATTGAATACAATTGCAATTCACCCTATTTGTTTTGGTTATTTGTTGCGTTATAAGAACATAATATGTTTGCTATGGTGATTTAAAAGCTTTCCCTTGCTTTCAAGAGGTGCCAAATCAAATAAATATAAGACATGTTGATGAGTAACAGTTGCACAATATCTCTCTTTATATCTTCCTAAGAAACGTTGTCCATTCAATTTACGCCATCCTGATTGCTATGTAAGTTTCGTAGTTTTGGGTTGTAGAATTCATAATTTAGAAAATTGAATACAATTGCAATTCACCCTATTTGTTTTGGTTGTTTGTTGTGTTATAAGAACATTATACGTTCGCTATGGTGATTTAAAAGCTTTCCCTTGCTTTAAAGAGGTGCCAAATCAAATAAATATAAGACATGTTGATGAGTAACAGTTGCACAGTACCTCTCTTTGTATCTTCCTAAGAAATGTTGTCCATTTGATTTATGCCATCTTTGTTTGTTTGTTTCTTTGCTTTGTTTTTCGAAGAGATTTTCTTCCCTTAGTAAAATTGGATTTTTTTTAAAGGTTTCTTTGTTGGGTACTGTTAGTGCTACTTTTGTTAGGTTTTTTCTTTTGTTTATCTTAATGATACAATTTTCTATGGTTTTTTTTTTCCCCATAAACCCTAGTGATTCTGTTTCAAAAAACCTAAAAGATTTTTCAGTTTGTTTGAATTGTAAAATTTAACAGTACATTGTTCTTTCTACAAAGTTGATTGCTTTCTGGGTTTTGTGGATATTTTACTTATTCTTTGGAAGAGAATGATGGGTGGCAAAAGCTTATAAAAAGAGGGGTTCACACTTCACACACTAAAGAAGCTACAATACCAGGTTATATGTCTTTAGTAAACTTTAATACTTGGCCTTATTATAATTTGATGGTGGGCATGGTATTTTGTTTTTATTTTAGTTGTGTTATATTGATCTTGGACTTTCAAGTGGGGAGGAGATGGAGCTACTCAAGGGAATAGATAGCATCTTTCTCAAATTATAAAGGAATTTTTCCCACTTTATTGCTTCTTTTAGGTACTATTTATCTATTTCATCATGTCATTAAACTCATTCCATGCCTTTTAGTTTTCATAATGAATAATATTATAAAGTATTTACTTGAACACCAAAAGGAAATTATAGCTGTATGGCTTATTGTAATTTTTTAAAGTATGTGATTGTAATTAACTTCTATGATAGGAAAGCTGCTTGATTAGCATACCTCGCAACTATGACATAATTTTGTTTTATGATGTGTAGAAACCCGCAAGTACCACAAATAGTACCAAACTCCTAACTAAAGGCTCACATTGCCATGACTTGCCAATAAACATATGAATAATATGCGTTTTGGAAAAAACTTGATGGAATTTTGGAGGGTTAAATTATGATGGAATATGGACTGTATGATTTATTATTTTTGTATGTAGTTTGAATAAGTTGTTAGAAAAACTAACAGTATGTTTCTTAAGTGTATAATTTTTTATTTTTGTAAGTAAACCATTTTTAACATTTGGAAGAATGGTTAGTACTTGGTACCACCACTATCATATAAATCCTCTTTGATCCAACATTTTTTTCATTCTTCATGCTTATTTAAAATTTTTTTGATAATTCAAGAAGGGGTCATTTGAACCTAACTAAATGTAGCTATAATGTTAAATATATTTTGTAGATATATGTGCTTTCCCATGCATTGCACGGGTTAGCGACTAGTATATATATGTAGATAAATATATAACTCAAATTTATTGAAATATATATGTATGTATGTGTATATATATATATGTGCAATATATTAAATTAAATAATAGAATATATAAAATTTCTTATATATGTCGAAGCGTTTGGTGGAGAAAATTATATAATAACATGCATATGGAACATTCTAATTTACGAACGGATTCATCAACCGGTTGAGGACTGAAACCAATCCAGCGCATTCCCATCATAAGAAGAGATCTAATTAAAAGGGAAATATAATTATAATGTGCAGGTGTAGATATCGTATTTTGTCCGCCTTCAATTTGCGTGCTAGATTTTGAAAATTTCAAAAATATTATCTTTTCTCCATGGGGTCATGGAAACATCTAGATTGACGTAATGCAACCCATTCGAGCATCAGAGCACACGAAGTGCCTTTTTTGGTCAAATTGGTTGACCGAGGGTCAAACTTGGTCAAATTCCTCCCAAAATGACATTTTCCATGATTTTACAACAAACTCGAGCCACTCGGAGATTTTTGTCAACTTTGGCCAAGTTTGACTTGATGTTAACTCTCGGGGGCACTAGAAACCCTAATTTTGATCCAATCATCAGAATGGGATGGAACTAGTGTCATTGTAAATATTATTAGATTCTCTTTCCAATGGCTGTTCATGGGTCAAAATCAGAGTTAAAACGGATGAGATATCCAGATAATCGGGCAAAGTGCATCAGCACGCTTCCTGAGGCCATAATTTTTTATTCGACAATTGGATTTTCAATTTATTTAGTGTTCTAGAAACTAGACATCTAGATCTTTCCAGAGATATCAAGATTAGCTCAATCCAAGTCCGGGAAGACCTTCAAATATGCGTCCAAAGCTAGACCAGAAAAAGCTGAAACTGCAGATGTCAACAATGGTGGCCGGCACACATTGTATGGCCGCCGAAAGCTGAAGTGTCAGTTTTCAGCTATAAATGCTTCCAGGCCCCTCATTTTGTCAAAAAAAAAAAAAAAAAGATTTTGGGCTGTTTTCTAGGCAGATTATTCCTCTCTTCTCTTTAATTTCTCTCCTAAACACATCCAAACACCTTTTATTCTCCTTTTTTCTCCACAATCACAAGGTAGTGGTCTTGCACCCTATCTTCCTCTCCTTAGTTCCATACCTTGAATTTGAGGTTTAGGGGTGTGGTTGTAACTTTTTAGCTACAATCCACACCCTCTTCTTTTTATAGCTTTTTCTTGTTTAATAATATGCTTTATTGCTTTTCCTAGCATGTTCTTGCTTCCTAGCATGCCTTTATGGTTTTTCTAGCATTTTTGAACATGGGAGTGTTTGTAGAGGAGAAATCAGTGAAACAGTCTGTTTTTCCATGCACGAAAGCGAATCTATATATATATATAATAATAATAATAATAATAAGTGAACCATTCCTGTACGACCTCTAGCTGGCGAGACATATTAAAACTCCAATCAAATTGGACCCCTTCAACGCCGCTGTGCAGTTTTAATTAATATTACTTAGCCTTATCCACAATATATATATATATATATATATATATATATATATAAAATAAGTGAACCATTCCTGTACTACTTCTAGCTGCACATATTAAAACTCCAATCAAATTGGACCCCTTCAACGCCGTAGTGCAGTTTTAATTAATATTTCACTGTAAAAAAATGTTTATTAGCGACCAAGAATTTATGGCGGACCCAAAAAGTCCTCTCAAAAAATTTTATTTGTGATGGCAAAATAAAGCCCTCACAAATACTTGATAAAATGTGAAATATTTGTGACCAGCAAAAAAAGCTATCGCAATTATGTGTTATAGCCGTCACAAATGCTAATATTTTGGAGGGAAATTCTCCCTCCATATTATTTGAGAGAAACAATTAAAAATCTCTCGCAAAAAGTGTATTATCTGTTAGGCCTGTTCAAGAATTCACCAGTGCCGACAAAACCGCCCGAAACTGCGCCGATCCGACCGTTGATAACTCCACCGAAGGTTCCCGACGCGATGATCGGTAGGCTTCTTCCGTTACCGAAGTCGGCCGGTGCGGTGGTCGACAGCAAGATCTGCAAACCGAAGAGAAACCGAACCGAACCGATATATATATATATATATATATATATTTAAGTTAAACATATATAATATATATAATCATTCATCAGTTGAGAGGGAGACAGAGAGAGAGAGAGTACCGATTGCAGACTTGCAGTTTAGTGTGAAACAGAGAGAAGTAAAGGAAGAAGAAGGAACCATTTAAATTAGAACGACGCCGTTGCATTTATTTTTTTATTTTTTTTAAAAATCTGATTTAAAACGACGCCGTTTTGGAACTATTTTAAAATTTTACTGTCAGGTTTAAAATGGCGTCGTTTTAGTGTCAGAATTAAAAAAAAAAAAAAAAAAAAAAAAAAAAAAAAAAAAAAAGGTTGTCCAATGTCCACTCGTCCAGGCGTCAGTGCGTCACTCCTTATCAAAAGAAATTTTTAAATAAAAGAAAAGGTTAACTGTTAACATGTGTGAGGCTTTGCGTGTGTCAGGAGGAACGGTCCTCTGAGTCTTTGAGTGGTCTTATCCAAGTTACTCAGTGTCTCCCACTTGCATTGTTTGAAAAAATATATATTAAAAAAATAAAAAGAATGCTGTGGCCGAATGGGTTAGTGTGACACAGCCATACCACTTGCGTTTTTTTGAAAAAAATATATATTAAAAAATTAAAATAAAAAATAAAAAAAGCATGCCTATCATTAATTGAGTCAGTCCGTGCAAGATTTTTTTTCTTTCTCTTTTGATCTCAGCCATACAAGTCTTCTCTTCTTTACTCAGCTGCTCTCATTTTTCCTCTCTTTTCTTTAGACTCTCACTCTGCTTCTCTCAAGTCTCAAACTCTCGCCTCTCAGACTCAGGAACTCAGTCATTCATTACTCATCAGCTTGATAGCTTATGGCTACCTTCATTTCTCTTCCGAACCCTAATCCTGCCGAACAAACATTATTTTTTCCCTCTCAATCTCAGCACTCACCTAACCATTTTTCTCTTCTTATTTTGCTCTCAATCAGCCACATAATCATAATGTTTCTTCCAAACCCTAATCCCGCCGAACAATTAATAGTATTTCCCTCTCAATCTCAGATTTTCAGGCTTCCACCAACCATTTTTCTCTTCTCTTTTGCACTCAGCCACATAATTTTTTTTCCATACCCTAATCCCGCCGAACAAACAGTAGTTGTTCCCTCTCAAATACTCAATCTTAGGCTCCGACCTAACCTTTCCCTATTTAAGAACACAAGCTCTCAGTCTCACTCTCAAGACTCATCTCTAATTCTCAGTCTCACTCTCTCACAAAGAAAGACCTTCCTCTCAAGGTCTCACGAAATTTCTAATACCTAAGAGGCTAAGACAGTCAATCTCCTTTTCATCTCTGTTCTCCACCGTGGCTCTGCCACTATGTAGTTCTGTTTGGTAACCCTAACACCTACTTTGTTTTAGTTTTATTTTATGCTCACTAATGTTTCTTGTTGATTCTATTTATTTATTTATTTTGGTTATTTTCTTGTAATATCAGGGGTAATTTAAAAGATTCAGCTTCAGCTATGACAACACAAGCATTGAATGAACACACTATTAGTCTTATTCATTTTTTGTGAAAAATATGTAGTTGTGTATTGTACCAGTTGTATATTTTGGTCCAACATCTATTATGTATATTTGTATAGTGCTTCTCAAGCACTACCTGACTATTTTGTAGTGCTGCACTACTACTCTTTGGGGTTGTGCTACTACTTATATTTGATGTGATTACTATGATAGAAATAGTAATGTTAATGTTGTTGCTATGTTGGGATTTTCTTGTTATGGTTGAGACTTGATATTTAATAGTTGTGTGTTTGATTAGAAATATTGTGACAGGTTTAGATTTCTTAGTATGTGTTAATGTATTTAATAAGTACATGTTTAATTTGACAGGATGAATTAAAGTTGAATTATTGTTGAGACTTGATTACGAGTCTGGTGACAGATTTGGAGTTGTTTTCTTGTGGTTGAAACTTAATAGAGAAAGGCTTAGTTAAAAAGAAATCATAATGGGCTCAAAATGATATTTTTTTAAGGCTTTGAAGTCCAAAACTTAACATAGGAATTTTTAAAAATTTAGTCCATATAACCGAACGAACCGCACCGAGCCGTTAGGATTAACCGCATCTTATGTAGATCGGTTTTTATCTTCCAAAAGTGAGGTACAGTTCAGTATAGGGTGAAACCGCACCTTATAGGTGTGGTGCAAAAAATTTCTCTAAAACCGACCGAACCAAACCGTGTACACCCCTACATCCTAATCAATTTTAATATCATATCATTGAGAATATAAAAGAAGTAATTTTTGTGAGGGTCATCTTACTCAACAAATCGGTCAGTGTCTACATAATTTTGAAGGACATAAAATGTTGCTACATTGTGAAGATCATCATTCAACTCACACCTTATTGCTTTCCCTAAATGTTGTCCAGGCGTTGAGAATATGGACAATTGAGAGGTATTTGCACATGCGGAAGTACTTCCATCATAATTTCGCTCTACCCGATTAAATTTGGTTTCTATTCCATGTAAATAGCAGGAACAAAATGTTAGACATTCATCTGCTAAATACTTTTCTGCAATAGACCCTTCTGCGTGTGCCTTATTACTTACATAATTCTTAAGCTTGTGCAAATACCTATATTTGAAGGCATAATAAGAAATTTTATTAAAAATAAAATACTAGGGTCAATTGTAATTTACATTATAATGAAATTTTGTAAACCTTACCTCTCAACTGAATACATCCATCTGTATTGCACTAGACTTGCAACTTTAGCTTCCCAAGATAGGTGAATGGCCAAGTGAACCATTACATCAAAGAAAGAAGGTGGAAAATTTGTTCTAATTTACAGATGGTTATTGCAATTTGGGTTTCAAGACGATCTAAATCATCCACTCGTAACACTTTGGAACACAATTCTTTGAAACAGTTACTTAACTCAGTCAAAGCATCAGATACTTTTTTAGGTAAAAGGTCACGCACTACAAGTGGGAGTAATCTTTCTAGGAAAACATGACAATCATGAGTCTTCATACCATAAATTTTTCTCTCCTCAAATATTCACACATCGAGATAAATTTGCAGAGTAGCCATCTGGAAATTTAAAATTTTTTAGCCATAAGCATATGGCCCTTTTCTCATCATTTGACAGTGTATAGCAAGCTGGGGGTAACTCTATCTTCCCATTAATCTCTATGGGGTGGAGCGTATGTCGTATGCCCATTTCTTTTAGATCAAGACAAGTGCTTAAAGAATCCTTTGTTTTATCTTTAATATTCATAATTGTCCCAATCACACTATCAAATTTTTTTTTTCAACATGCATCACATCCAAATTGTGACGTAACAAAAGTGTTCTCCAATATGACAATTCAAAAAAAATGCTATGCTTCTTCCAGTTATGAAACTACCCGTGCCCTTCTAGAAATAGCTTTTTCTGGCCTTTCCCAAATATAATTGGCTTTAATGGACGAATTTGTTTTAACCGTTTGGGTGTTGTCTTCCTTTCTTTTTTACCATTAAATTGTGACTTTTTATTACACCATTTGTGTTCTAAGGCCAAAAAATGACGATGTCGCATATAGCATATCTTATATCCATTTCGTAACCTACAATGAGTAGTCTCACTATGACAACAAGGACACGCCAAATTTCCCTTTGTACTCCAACCAAAAATAACAGCATATAACAGCATATGCAGGAAAGTCATGGATAGTCCACAACACTACTACTCTCATCTGAAAGTTCTCCTTTGTTGAAGCATCATATGTACACACCCTATCTTCCTACAATTCTTTTAGCTCATCAATCAACGGCCTCAAGAATACATCAATGTCATTCCTAGGACCCTTTGGGCTTGGTATAAGTAATGACATCAATGAGTAAGGCTCCTTCATGCACATCCAAGGGGGAAGATAATAGGCCAGACACTGTATTTAATGCTCATATTTCTAAATGGGTTAAACCCATCTATAGCTAGTCCAAGCCTAACATTACGGGGATCCATTGCGAATGACTCATGAATTTGGTCAAATTTTTTCCAAGCTTCACAATCTGCTGGATGTCATAACACACCATCATTAACATGTTTTTCATGGTGCCATTTCATATCCGTAGCAGTCTTTGCTGACATAAACAATCATTGTAGCCTTGAAATAGATAAAATAATTTTTTTACACGTTAAGAGCATCACCAGCAGTCTTTTTAAATTTTTTCTTGTTTGGAGAGTGACAGTGACATTTAGCTTTTATCTACTCACTTTTTCAAATACACTTTCCAACAGATTCTCTATCCCATTCTCTATCTCATTTAAATATTATTTATTCATTAATTGTTTATTCTTTTTTTAATCATCATTTATTCTTTTTTTAACAACTATATTTTTTAATAAGAAGTGTTATGTTCACAACATTTTACACAATATTTTCACAACAAAATTTATGTGGAAAGTTGTTACTAGTTCTAATTTGAACCCACTATTTAAATTATTTTTTTACTCACCAATATCAACTAATAACAATTTGTCACTTGAAATTTATTGTGAAAATATCATAGTAATGTTACTTAATTTTGGTTTCTTATTCCTTATATTATTTTCCTTTCTTTCTTTAGTTTTTTTTTTTATTATTTTTTTTTCATCCATGCGTTTTTTTTTTTCTTGTTTTTTCTCCTCCACACTCATACACCTACCCCCAATATCTATCTTCACTCTTTGTTTGACTTTTTGTTTTTCTAGTTATCTCCAGAACATTTCTCCCCTTCTCCCTCTCTCTTTCGTTCTCTTTCTCTTACACACACACACACAAATTTCTCTCCCTCAATCTCACACAAACAAATTCTCTTTCAATGAGCTAGCACTTGCACTGTACCTAGTTCATCTCTCTCTCTCTCTCTCTCTCTCTCTCTCTCTCTCTCTCTCTCTCTCTCTCTCTCTCTCTCTCTCTCTGTGTACTAGTAAAGTCAGTTTCTTTTACTTGTTGCAAAAAATTCTCTTCAATTTTTGAGGTGGGTGTTGCTTCTGTTAAGTAAATTGCTAAAGTGGGTCTAATCTTTTTTTATCTTTCTGGAGCTTCTTGTGTTTAAAAATGTTATCCTTGGTTTATTTTTATAGATATAATTATAAGCCTAACTTTTTATCTTTGATTTTTGACTCCAGAGCCATTGATAAGTGGAAATGGGAGAAATTTGCAAAGATTAATGCTTATAACTATGTTCAAATATTGCAGTCCAGCAAAGGAAGTGGCAGATTTTTGTAGGATCGGATACAAATTTGTCATGTAGAGTGATTGAAATGCCAGTAGCTAGCAGGAGTAGCCCAGCAGTGCCAGCCAACACACTCGTAAACCAAAACAGCAGCTAACTTTTTCTCACACAAATTCCCAATACCCATATCAACCGTTAACTCAAATTAATATTCAAATCAACGGTTTTGATGAGAGAAAAAACTTAGCACTCCACTCAGTGATATCAATGGCAGTGTGGGCCATGTCACGTGTGGCACAAATACAATAACCCAAAATTGAATCAATGGTTATAAACTTATAATCCAAAAATATCAAGACCCAATCTAACGGTATTAATTACACTCTACAAATCAGAATCTCTCTCCATATCTCTAATGGCTCTCTTCACTCTATCCAGTTTTCACTTCGGACTCAGTCTCAGAGGTCAGATTGAATGATTCGTGTTCGTGGTCATGGCCCTCATGGCTTCCTCCCTTTTACACACTTCCTCAACTCTTCACTTATTCAATCTTAGTTCTCTACTTGGTTCTCTCAAACTCTCTCAAAACACTTAACATACCACAACTCTTAACCTTTCACAAGTGTCTTTGGCACAAGAGTCACCAATCCCAGCCAACATCTCTAAACATTTCAAACCATACTGTACAAACTCATGCGGCTTCACATCCTTCAAATCAAAAACCTGCATTTTTTTTTTCCAAAAAATTTCCAAATTCAAAAAGAAAAGTTCACAACTTGTTTGACAAAATGCCTCATAGAAACAAACAAACTCTATTTTGCATTTTTCCCATACCTATTCTTCGGCAATCAATTGATGCAGCCTCTCTTTACTTTTCAGTATTATTGGCCTATTTATTGTGTCTTCAAGATATTTTGGATTGTTTCAAACGGTCAAGAAAACAAAACCCATTACTTCAAATAGGGCATAATGTGAAAAAGATTGTTGCTTTTTTTTTCCCCCAGGGGGGGGGGGGGGTTTAAATTTATTTCCTTTTGTTAGGGTTGCTAAGAAAATGTACACAAGTCCTGGAAAGAAAGTTTAGATCTTTTCGTTTTTTACCTTGCTTCCTTTTTGATTTTATAGAAAAGAATGTGAGCAATGGTTGTATTAGGTTCACTGCAATATATCTTTTGCTAGAATCAAACTTTTTGCACAAATATAAAAAATAGAATTTCTCCTATTTTTGGTTTTGAGGTCTTCAGATTGTTTATTCCTTTTATATTTAAGAGTTGAAGTCTAGTAGTAGTGGAGATGCTCTTTGTATTTTTTTTTTTTCAATATCTAATTTATGGTATATATTTTATTTTTAATGGGTTTTGTATATGGTTATAGGATCTTTGAAAAAGCTTTCAGATATTTCCTAAAATATTTCCTACATTGATTTTTATTTATTTTTTATTTTTCTCTTTACTGCTACTTCACATAATTTTTTCACTCTTTGCCGCTACTTTCTACTAAAATTTCCCGCACAAATCCTGCTATATATTTCTTGTTTTTTGCTACACCTCCAGTTCATCACAGAGAGGCTAGAGAATGAAATCAAAGACAAGGGTGCCAAGTATTGATTTATCCCCCCTAGTTTTATTCTTTGCGCCTCTAATTTATCTCTCTCTCTCTCTCTCTCTCTCTCTCTCTCTCTCTCTCTCTCTCTCTCTCTCTATATATATATATATATATATATATATATATATTCCTAATTTCATACTTCTGTTTTCTATTAGCAGATTTGCTCAATCTTTTACAACTTTTGGTGATCCATCAGTCAAAGGTACACATCTAAAATAATATTTTACTATCTATATAAATAAGACCTACTTTAACTTTGAATAAATGAATGTTACAAGGATAACTAGCTTTACAGAATCAAATTAAGGATTGATGTGATAGAATAGTACGTTTGGTTTATTTTATGGTTTGAGTTTGTTCTATTTTTCAACAGTTTAAATAAATTGTATCTAAAATTTAATGTCAATATCTCCATTTATTTCTATATTTGTTGATCTAGTGGTTTGGCATTTGTTTTGAGGTTGTTCCTCAATTGTTTCCATGTTTCATTGTATTATAATAGATGAAAGGAAACAATTCAATTAATGACGATATCCTTTGGACACCACAACTTGAGAAACTATTTATTGATTAAAGTGTTGTCAATTAAAATTTTTTGTTTCAATTTATCAATGTGATAGTTTATCAATGTGATAGGATGATGAGCATGTATTTAGTTCTGAAAAAATTGTTAGTTATATTTTTCTTCACTGTAATGTCATTGAAGTAAAAGCTTTGTGAGTTAGGTGGAGCTGTGTTTCATGTGTAATTTCACATATATAACTAATAGTGTTCTTTATTTTTTGTGATCGTATTAACATTTATATTCTACTTTCATTGTGTTGTTTACAACTGTTAGTTATCCTAATAGTAGGTAGGCATGGCAAGGAAAGTTAAGAGGAAAGGTAAAGGCATTAGTGAGTCTCAAGACTCTCAACTACAAGAAACTTAGTCAACTAGACCTTCCTTTGATTATAATGAAGTTTGTGAGTAGGAGCTCTCAGAAATTCTACCTCCATCATCTGAGCCTTAAACTGATGAAAGAGCACCTTAGGCCTCTAATTCCATTATAATAGGTAGTATTGACATTATATACCTTTTTTTTTTTTATTGCATTTACTTATATTCATAATTTATGTTGTGATTTGGTTGCACCTTAATTATTGCACTTCCACCAAGGATTTGCATCATGCATAATAGTTCCAAATCCATCATATTGCTATAGCATCATTGCAAGTGGCTAGTTGAGAATATGATGATGATCTTACATGTTTCCATCTTATTGAGTTTTTGTCTCTCTTATTATGCACCTTTTGTTGAGATTGTTCACGACACATGCATATTTTAAGAAGTTGTATTTCCTGTGTAGTTGGGTTGTGCTTTGTGTTTATTGAATGGTTCATTTACCTATAAATTTTTTTTGAGAAGTTGTGAAAATGGGGCAGCTCAAATTCTGGGTAAAATCTATCAACTGGATGTCCATATTTTAAATCTATTGAATTGTTGTATCATACCCAACTGAAATTGATGAAATCATTGTGTTATTTTTGGAGGGATAAATAATTTTTCTAGCTTTTTTTTTTCATGGTATAATTTTCATTAATTAGATAATGTGAGTGGGAGTTTTATTTTTAACATGAGGTAAAATATCCTTAATAGCATTGAAATTCTTATGTTGCCTAATAATTCTTCAATCTGGTAGCTGGGTATGCAACCATGCACTCAAATTAGTCAGGAATCAAAGCTTTAAAGCATTTTTTTTTTCCATTAATTTCTTTTGCTGTTAAAATAATATTCTTGTGCTTGAATATGTGAGAGATCAAGAACAGATTCTAAATGTGATATATGTTTTGTTATTAACTTATTTCACAATATTATTATATGATTCTTTCCCTTATTAGGAGAGCTTCTTTTTCTTTTCTTTTTTTTTTTCTTTTTTTTTTCTTTTCAATAGGTACATGTTCTTTATCAACTTTTTATTGTTATTTGTTCTATCAATAGGTACTAATGCTGGAAAAAAGAGGGGTCGAGGAAAGGCTAAAGGCATCAATGTTGGAGATGGTGAAATAGAGATTGAGATTTATGATGGCAAGTGAGTGACTTATTGCTATGTTGGTTTATTGAAATTAATTATGGTATCATAGCTATATAATATTGTTAACATGTTTGATTTCAATTTTCAAAATTATTACACCAAAAGCCACTCGAGAGATTACCATTCTTTTTCACCAAAAACTTAATGGAGATTGGACAACTTTTATAGAGTACCCAAATTCTGAGCTAGAGACTTTATATGCTCGATATAGAGCTCAATGCTTTAAGCATAAATAGCCAGATGAGGAAGTCAAGAAAGCGTTTGTAGAATCAGTGAAGCACCGCTATTCTGATTGGATGTTTCGCATAAGAAATCCAATTTTTCGGAAGTATGAAAAGAAAGAAGATCGTTACAAGAATGGTCCTTCCTTCATTCCTACCCATTTTTGGAAAGAGATGGTGGATGAATGGATGGGGGGAGATTGGGGGTTGAGTGTAAATGGAATACATGTCATAAATTCTCTGACTCTCTCTCTAACCATTATTTGTTAATATTTTCGTAGAAACTAATGTTCTAGTGTATGAATTTTGCGTGCAGGAGACAAGTTCGACAAATACGGACAACAAAAATAAGTCTAAAATTTTTTCCACTACAGGTTTTGTACCAATGGCCAAGTACAGATATGAAATGGTATATTATATTATTATCAAATAGTTTTACATTTTATTGTGTATTTACATAGTTTAATAAGTTTACCAATGCTGTTTTTTCTTTTAAATATTGTAGTACCTAGAGACGGGTTCTGAGCCTAGCCCCATTGATTGCTATAAGAAATTTCACACAAAGAAGGATGGCAAAGAATGGGCAACTGGTCATGCTAAGACATTATATGGATGCAACTTATACCAAAATTTAATTTTGTTAACAACTTTAGTTTTTTTGTTGTTTTGATTATCCACGTGGTTTTTATTTGTGTAGGAAAAAATGGATGCCATAAAGGCCAAAGTTGTTTCCGAAGGTACTAAGACAAATGATTATCAGATCTTTCATGAAGTGGCTGGTGAACCAAGTCATGGTCGTATTCTTGGCATGGGAATAGGTATTAAGACTAAGCATGTGTACGGCTTAACTTTATCCGGTAAAGGTTGTAGCAAACATTGCAGAGAAGATTTTACAAAAGAAAAAGAAGATTTGGAGGCACATCTTAGACAAGAAATGGATTCCAAACTTGCAAAAGTTATGGAGAAGCTTGAGGAGAAGTTTGCACAAAAGTTGTAGTTGATGGGCATTCCCCAACAATTTGACATAAATCCAGCTACCACGGTACATTCTCAAACTTATGCTTTTACCTCTTGGATCTTCTACAACTTTCTATTGGTTTGTTGTGGTTTACATATTGCATCTATTATAATGTTATATTATTTTACATTTTCTACTGTTTTGACAGTTGTGTATAGGTTTTGTATTTAATTTTGTATATCATATGTGTTTTGTGGTTTACGTTTTACACAACTGTTATATTATTTTAATTTATATTTAATTTTGATAGTGGGTTAAGTAATCAAATTAAGTTATTGTTATTGTTAAATTAAAAAAAAGTTACCCTGAGCGGTTTAGGGATACCGGAACTGGTAACCGCTCTTGTGGTTGCTTTATGCCTCCATGAGCAATAGGTAGGGATGCTGTACACTTTTAAATACAAAGCAATGAATAGAAAACCTGACTTTTTAACTAGTCTCAAAACCTCTTTACTGAAAAGGAAAGTTGAACTACAGCTTTCCTTGCATATAGCTTATCCACCGTAAGGAATTTACTTTTGTTTATGATATATTATTATATGATTAGATTTGATACAAATACAAATTCACTTTAATTGTTTCATTTTAACTCATGTTTAATGTTTCTTTTATTTATTTTATAGGATGGTACTAGCAAAGATGAAGAGGACAACTCAAACAATAACATAGAGGTTGAAAACAATTTGGAGAGTGACTCAGAGGAAGACTAATATAGATCTTGTCATAAAATAGTTGTTTAAGTTTAAAACAAGGTTTAATTTCAGGATTTCTTTGTATATTTTATATTTTAAAGTTTGAACTTACATGAATTTTTATCTTTCGATGGATCATTTTTAGTAATTATTGAACTATTGTATCAATGTTTAGTAGTTATTGTACTATCATAACATGATAGTTAAACAAAAATAGTATAAAATAAATTATAAATAAATAAATTATAAAATATTTCAATAATTATATAAAATATTACCATTGATGACATAAAAACTTGGTCATAAATAACTTTATAGTGATGACAAAGTCCCTCTCAAATAGTTATTAACGATGATTGTTTTCTCTCACTGAAAATAAGCTGCAAACCCTCACAAATAAATTTTAGCGATGCCATTATTGTGAGGGTATGAATGTTCTTACAAATAGTTATTAACGACTGTTTCTCCTTGCTAAAAATAAGTTGCGAGGGGTTAAAAGCCTTCACAAATAAATTTTAGCAATGCCATTATTGTGAGGGTATAAATGTTCTTACAAATATTTATTAATGATGACTGCTTCCCCTCGCTAAAAATAAGTTGCGAGGGGTTAAAAGCCCTCACAAATAAAATTTAGCGATGCCATTATTGCGAGGGTATAAATGTCCTCACAAATAGTTATTAACGATGACTGCTTCCCCTCGCTAAAAATAAGTTGTGAGGGGTTAAAACCTCTCACAAATAAATTTTAGCGATGTCATTATTGCGAGGGTATAAATGTCCTCACAGATATTAACGACGGTTGCTTCCCTTCATTAAAAATAAGTTACGAGGGGTTAAAAGTCATCACAAATAAATTTTAGCGATGCCATTATTTGTCACTAAAAAGTATGTTGTCAATTTGGAATTCACAAATAAATAATTGCGAGGGTATGAAGGTCCTCACAAATAGTTGTTAACGATGACTATTTCCCCTCACTAAAAATAAGTCGTCGACTTTTCTTGTCATTTGGTAATATATTTGTGAGGACAAATTTGTTCAGTAGCAAAGATAGATTGCCCTTGTAAATTATTTATTTGCGAAGGTATGGTCACAAAATCTCTTTTACTAACAAGTGCAAATACGATGGTCTTCGAGGGCCATATGCCCTCGCTAATAAGTTTTTGCGACGATATTTGAATTTTTGCGAGGGCATATGGCCCTCGCTAGTAGAATCTTTTCTTGTAGTGTTACTTAGCCTTATCCACAAAATAAAGCTTACATAATAAAATTTTCATTACTCAAGATCCCATTTATCGTGTGAACTAACGAATATAATTGCACTTATCACAAGTTCTCAAAATCCTAGTCTACAACTACAAAGGTTAGGCCCTTTTGTAGTTGTACTGTGATTATGTAATGTATTATAAACCCGATTTAAAACACTAATATTACTATTTTCGTGTGTTTTCTAACAAGTATTATTATTTACTAAAAAAAAAAAAAAGCACAAGTGACAAACAAGTGGTATTATTGAAAACAAGACTGCTTAAGAAATTGCTCAAGAAAAGGTAAAATTGTAGGTTTCGATACCTCCTCGATATCTACTGATCTATCAAGACTTAATGAAACTTGATACCTGTCATGATCTATCAAGTTATAAGATTTTTGATTTAGCTTGCAACATTTATTCTAATTGGCTATTTTTGTTTGGGTTTGTGTAATCTAATAGGAGAGCCTATTTAAAAGCTCATTAAGCTCCTATTTAAATAAGGTGGTAGAGATAGAAAACCTAGTCTTCCCAATGTTTTAAATTGAAACCCTAGCCCCCAACTATTGAACTTGTGAGTTTAGAAAACAAAAAAAAAAAAGAAAAAAAAGAAAGATATTGCTGCAACTCTTATACGCCTTTGGATTATGTACTTATAGACACTCAATTTTGCACCCATAATTTAATCAAACAAAATGACTTGAATGACCATCCATGTACCACAATTGCATCACATGCATGAATTAGTTCTTGCATTACATGCATCAACTTGTTTTTGCATTACATGCATTAATTCATTCATTACATATCATAAAAATGATTTTGAGATTCTAACGATCGCAACGGTGTTTCCTATTTTCAAATCGGGCCATCGGATTGAAAGATATTGCATGATCAAGTTTGCACGGTCAACATGCATTGTGTCTAGGTAAGATTGACCACACATGATTAGTTTAAATTAATTCTCATTGGTTAAGCCATTAAAATTAATTAAATAATTTTGTGATTGGTTGATAATTAGTGTTTAAATATGATTGCATTTTGAACTTTATCAAGATTTATTTTAGGGTATTTATCTACAAGATAATTGTTTTTAAATAGCCCGAGTTATCTAGAAAAGGGATGAAAAATCATAGACGGAGGATGAAAACATGTTTAGGTACAAGGATCGGCCAAAAAACTCTAGAAGAGGAGTCCAAACGGAACCTGAACGCAAAAGAACGATCGGAGTCCAAAGGCCAATTCAGCACTTTTGGAGTGCCAAATGGTACTCTAAAAGAGCTGAATTTCCATGTATTGGGCTTTGGGTGACAATAAGGCACACCCTTTTCGATCTTTTTGCAAAAGGATGCGTTCAAATTCAAACCCTAATCGTCTGTACCTATTTTTTAGAGCCCTCTAACCACTATAAATAGAGATTGAACCTCATAATTTAACAAATATTTTTACGCTTTCAGAGGCACACATTTTGAGGCTCTCAAATTGCTGATATTTGTTGATCCTCTTTGAGATTTGCTGCTTAAATTAGGGTTTTTAGGTTTCCAAGATAGCTGAATACCCTAAAACATCCTCTCAAGAACAAGGAGTGCTCATGCAAGAGATTGTTTTCAATCACCCTCTCTTTTTTATGCTATCTTTTTGTGGTGATGAATGTTTTATCCATAGCATGAATTGTTAATTGTTGTTTTGCTTAAAGCATGATTGTTTTTTTATGTGATTGATACAATCTCTTTCTTGAATGTAAATAATCTACACGTGAGCAATTCTTTTTCTTAAAATAAAACAGATCTACATCTTTATTAGGTGTAGATCTAGATTTTTCTTGAAATAAAACAGATTTACATCATTATTAGATGTAGATCTGATTTTTCCTCAATACAAAAACAGATGTAGATCTGAGTTTTTCTCAAATAAAAACAGATCTGCATCTTTATGATATGTAGATTTGAATTTTTCTCAATTAAAAAACTGATTTGTATCTTTCTTAGATACAGATATGATTTTTCTTCAATACATGCAGATTTGAAATAAAGGAAAAGATTAAACACGATTGTGTTTGCATTTGTTTTCTTTAATTCATGTTGCATAAATTTAGATTATGAGTGAAACTCTCTTCTTAAAAAATCTTTTTCTTTCTTTTTAACATATACAAACTAGATTTGATTTTTCTGCTATCAAAGAAACATTTTTTTACTATCTCAAAACAAATATGATCTTTTATAATCCAAAAACCATTTTCTTTTAGTTCTTAAAAAACAGATCTGATACTTTTTTCAAACCAAAAGACTTTATTTTATGTAATAAAAATAGATCTGAATTTTTATCTCCAAAAATCACTTTTTCTACATACCAGCAAAACAGATTTGGTATTTTGACAAATCAAAATCAAAATTTTTTTTTACAAATCAAAACATATCTAGAAATTTTTTAAGCAAAAGAAGAGACTTCATTCGTAAATAAATTTGTGTGATTTAATTTTAGTGTCACATGTTCAAAATATCATTCAAGACATGCATAAAAAAGTACATTGGTCATAAGAGTCTAGAAGACCAGACTTTGTCTGGGTGGAATGGGTGCCTAACACCTTCCCATTCTGTAACCTAGCCTCCGGATTTAGGTCATTGGTTAAGTAGATCTAGCCTTGTATTTATTTATTTATTTGTTTTTGTAGAATGTAACTAGGACAGAAGTTATGTATTTTTGGTAGATTGTAACTAGGACCTAAACAATATATTTGGTATTTTTGAGGGACACTTTTATCGAGGTCTCTCACAGTACCAAGCAAGTTCTCTAGCACAAACAGTTCAAGATCGAATGGTGTTTTGTGTGAAGTTGTTGTAAAAAACCCACAAACTTGTTGTCTTGAAAAAAACCTTCAAAAAGTTCTTGGAGTTAGTCAGTGGTTCTAATTGTGATTGCAAGTGCGACATCTGTGAAAGAGTTCATAAATTGAAAAGTTTAGAGGTTCTAATGCAGTAGAATGTTTCTATTGTAAGTTCATCTACTAGGATTGTAGAGACAAAGGTTTTGTACTAAATCTTAAACTTCTCTTTACCATAGTTGTTTGCTTTTTGGAAAGGTTTCTCCCAATTTTTTTGTTTCTTGTGAAACTAGTTTATTTCATAGGTTTTCCTAGGTCATCATATCTTGTGCATGATATTGATGTATCATTAATAATAGATCTAATTAAAAAATCAGCCTCAAAACTTAGTAGTTTATTAATTGAGGTCTAAATTGTTAGGTTTTGAGTTTGTTGTGTTGACAAACCATGACAAAAAGTAAGTATTAATGAGTTAGAATGGTGTACTTTTAAGTTCAAGACAAAAAACTCAAGTTCAATATGAAAAAAGTGAGTTGCAATCTGGTTCTCTCGATTGTTGTTCAATTCCTCTCTATTGATTGGAAGTCGCATATCAGCAAAAAATAAGCAGACGTAAAAAGCCCATAACTTGTCTGTTTAAATCCCAAATCGCAATTCATTTTTTATAGTATTTAAAGGATATTATAAGCTAACCCTAGAAGAAGTTTTTAGAGGTTCTTAGAGAGAAAAAACTACATCTTGTGCCTCCAATTGTAGATCTAGGGTTTTTGTACCCAAAGCTCTCTAAAGTCTTCTATCAGCAATATTCCTTGAAGAAACTTAAGATCCGGTGTTGTAGAATTTGCTGTATACAAAGATCATCAAGTGAAGGTGATCCAAAACCTTTTAGTGAGATTTCAAAGTGACAAGCGTGGGTGCTTATGTTGCAGTAAATCTAAGAAGAGGAGTTCGTGGATTCAAAACTTACACGTGGTCATGTCAATAAGTTATTACTTAAGGTAGCAATATATTTAGGGTTAATCTAATTGTAAAACTTCAATTCTTCTATAGTGGATTTGCTTTACCTTGAGGATTGCTAGGTCAAATCCTCCCCAAATTTTTACCTTGAAACAGTCCATTTCATTGGTTTTCCTAGGTCATTATATCGTGGTGTTATTTACTTTTCTGCTACTTTACATGACATGATTTATTATTATTTAACCTAGATCTGAATAATTAACCTAAGTAATCACTTGGCTATGTAGAGTGAAGAAGAGAGCTTCCAGAGAGAATTTTGAGAGAGAAACCCTAGAGAAAAACAAGATTGACTCATCCACAATCTTATAAACTTGATTCTCCAAATTTCTCTACTCTCATCTTTTCCATTGTCATACCTATGAGACGATCATAAGCCAAATCCTTACCTCACCAAATTCAAAATAGTGAGAAGGTTATTGGTGTTTGGGACGCAGTTCAAGAGATAACCAATTCATTTTGGTTGATGCAATAGGCTAATTGCGGGATCTGGTAAGCTAGAGAAGACACAGTTTGACATAACCTTGTTGGAGCAAGAAGCTTGGAGGGCTTAGGTGCATTGGGTAGATTAGGCTTGGAGGGTCTATTGCTATTCATGTATCCCAACTGATTTTCTAGTGGATCATTTACCGCATGGAGGCGGCAGAGAGGTTTTTTGCCCAGTTCTTCAATAACACATGCCGGTGTTATCTTGTGTTTGCATCTCTCTTTCCCTTACTCTTAGCTTTTAATTTCTACTGGTTTTGATTAATTAATGGTTTAGAGTAGTTTGCTAATTTGGGTATTGCTCATATTTCATATTCAGCACATATATTGTTTGAATATAAGCTTCTATTGGAAAATTTGTTTTTGGGGGGTCTAAACATTCACAAGTGTTTTATACACTAAATGAGTTTTCAAAGGTAAGCATTACAAGGGGTGGAGTTGTGTGTACTAGTAGGGAGGCCATGGCCCCCTTCCCCTCCCCCCCACCCCCAATACTTTTTAAAATTCTGTGGAGTAGGTAAAAGTAATGCCCCAATTTAGTCTTTTCATAAGTTGGCCACCACAACACAAGATTCCCCCCCCCCCTCCAATTTGTCTTTGCCCCGTAGTATATTTTACATTTTTTCATCTTTTGCCTTTTAGTTTTTTCCCATCTCCCTCCCAACATTTCAGCCACCCATATTTTTACTAGCTTCTTTTGTTAAGCTTTTTCCAAAATACTTTATATCTTTTACCTTCCTGTCACCCAAAAACTTTTAATCACTCAAAACTCTCACATTTTTTTCAATTTCACTTCATTAGAACTTTTCCTTAATAAAGCATATCCTAAGAAAAAAAATATACCTTCCTTAGCAAAGAGTTCTATAATACGAAGCTATGTAAATTTTGAGAGGTACACAGTTCTTTTTTTGTCTTTTCATTTCTATTATAGTCCAATCTTTTTTTACTAATCTTATGATTATGATTTATGGTTTTCTAATTAAGTTAAATTTCTATATATTTGAGAAAGTACAAAAAAAGTGATCTTCAATTTATTTTTTCACTATAGTAATCTAATTTGATTCAATTTATTTTATGCTTGCTAATAATAATTTTTTTATATTTAATTTCTATTGATATTATTTGTTCTTGCCATGTAGTCTAGCTTTATTATATACTTATATTTTATTTCTATGAATGTTATGGACCTATATCTATTTAAAGGAACAGGAGAAATTCAATGGAAAAAAAAAAGACCTTAAAATGATCAATTGGTTGTTTAGTTTTATTAGTATTTTGCGAAGTAATAAGAATTATATTGATTAAAAATTTCTAACAAAAATTTTGCACTATTTTACATACTTCCAAGTTTATTGAAACACTTTTTTTTTTTTTTGGGGAAAACTAATGCATGTTATATATCTATATATATATATATGAGAGAGAAAGTTTATAAATAAATAAAAAAAATTACATATGTTGATGTGACTAATCATTAGTGATGATGTCGAAAATCGTCAATAAGTTACACAATCCTCATGTGCTCTAGACAATACCTGCACAACACAAAACAAGAAGACCTTAGGAGAGTACCGATGTGGTACCGGCCAAAGACCCTCCGAAATTTAAGTTAGAAAACTTCTCATAACTCTAGAGTGCTAGAGCTGGGTAAATTATGCGTACCTTGGTTTGTGAATGCTTTGGGGTTTTTATAGTAGTGTAGAACCGACTTTTCTCTTTCTTGGGGAAGGAACTTTTCCTTATAGGGAAGATCCTTATGAAAGCACTTATTTTACAGGATCCTTTCCATCTAATGATTTTGTTAATTAGGTTTAATCATGAGGCGCAAGATATTTCCTTTTGAAGTTGCTTGAGGGCTACTTAAACCATGTGGATGCCACGTGACCCTGTTTCCATCAACATTGTATCCGTCCACTTTCTCGTCCATCCTTTAGACAGAATCCATCCTCTTTTGTGCATGCTCCCCGTCTTCTCCCATCATCCTAATCTCAAGCAAAAGGTATCATCGCTCGTGATAAATTAAGTAGAATGAGACCGTCTATATCCATTTCACCCTCTTTAGTTGCCCCCTCACTCTTCGGATCTGTCCCATAATGTTAGGATGGATCCGTGGAGTGACTGTTTTATTTTTACTTTCAGGAGATGCACTCTGATTGACAGGCTAGCCTGGGGTCATAATTGCCGTAGGTACATGTGGTGCATTTTTAATGTTAATTGCTCAAACTGAAGCGTCCCTTCATCTTTCGTGCCGTTGTCTCTATATGTACATGCTCCTTTATCTTTCATTTTTACTTTCTGCAACAAATTTATGACCAGAGCATTTCCATCTACTTCACCAAACCGGCATACCGTCTTTTTGGCACTACCGTCTACTTGGTGTTACCGTCTACTCGGTGCTCCGTCATCCAATCCTTTTGTTACCTTATCTGCTTTGCTCACTCGGTAAGTATCCTTTACCTTAAGTTGAATTTACTTTGTCATTTATTTAAATTTCGCCAATTCATCGTCTATGTAGACCGTTAGAGTTTTAGGGTTTGTCCATCATGTGTAGGTGACAGATGTCTAGTGCATTGAGTGAACAGTCATGTGTCCGCAAGGGAGAGAGCTACGATGAGGTATATCCGTTAGGTCAGGACGACCCCGGCACCTCTTCTGAAGAAAGGTTCCCATCCGCCAACTTACCGTCCATGGTGGATGATGATTTGGACGGAGAAGGATCAGAAAATGATTCAAGCGAAGACATAGGAAATGATGAGCCCCCCATCCAATCTGACATAGGCCCTGATGGATTTAAGGAGTCCATTATGCTCCTGTTGTGGACGATAAATGATTTCAACTCGTCCATCAAAGAATGTCACTTCAACACACTTAGGGAGAAGTACCAAATCCCCATCAACATTCCAATGCGTCTTCCCTTTAAATGGGAAAAATGTTATTAAAAGGGTGTAGAAGAAATCAATGTATATGAGCAAATGCTAAAAGCGAGGCTTAGGTTCCCTTTAAGTGCTCTTCACCATCGTCTTCTCCAGTATCTTGGATTGGCTGTCACCCATATCTCTTTGAACGCCTGGAGAGTATTCTTGGGAGCTAAAGTGCTATACGGGGTGATGTTCAACGGGGCACGTACAATGAAGGTGGAAGAGTTCTTCTATTGCTACCGTCCATCCAAAATCACATAGTCAAGAGGCATGTATAGTTTCGTGTCGAGGAGCCTGTTTCTTAGGCTAGTATGCGACACCCTCGACTCCAACAGGAACTGGAAGGGTCGCTATTTCTTTATCCAAGGTGATGATTGGATTTGTCACCCTAGTGACCAAAAGTATAAGCCCATGGACAAAAACTGGGGCATTATGCCCCCGTTCGGTATGTATCCATTTGCATGAGGTTTGTACTTCTGTTTAACTTGTGATATTCTAACCGTCTCCTATTGCAGCTCGGAATTGTCCAGAAGTCACATTTGAGGAGTGGAGCTTTCTGGAGAAGATTTTCATAACCACCAAACTATTTGAGAGGTCGTGGACTAAACTTGTTACCTTGGACACCCTCCATTGGTATTGTGACGGTCCTAGACCAACTGCGACTACTCATCATTATGATTCACAAGTTTGCCAATTTAATTTCGTTGTCCAAACACCATGATTTCCATTCTTGCTTTCAAGTTATCTAACTCCTTTTACCCATCCACATTCATTCAAAAATGGAAGAGAGCAAGCGAAGAGCTTAAATTAAGCCGCAAGCTACCAACAAAAAGAAGCAGAGGGGAAACTACCTCCTAAAGCGATGGGCTAGGTTGATCCGTCAACTAGAAGGACACTGACGGAGAAGGTTGACCATCCACCTAAGAAGTCAAAGGTGATGACGAAGCCTAATACTGGCGAGACTCTAGCCAAGTTGCCCCCAAGCCCGGCCCGGGAGTTGGGAATGGCCTACTGAAGGGCCCTGTCCCCGTCACTGAGAAGTGCTCCATCCTTTTTTGTGATGACTCTAGTTATGCACTCAAAGCAAATCTTGTCGATCATTTAAGACGACGATTACTTTGATTTAGGCAATCATGCTACAGAGGCAATGAGGGAGACGAGCCTCTTTAGCCTAGCACAAGTATGTATATCCGTCACTTTTCTTTGTCCCGTCCTATTGCTGTCTTGCTCTAATTTTTCTATTTCTTACAGCGGGTGGTCATGATGAAGGGCCTAATGGATCGTTGTGTATCCCATAAGACGATGTTGGGCCGTATAAGAGAAAACTGAGCGCAAAGGAGACGGAGGTGTAGGAGTTGCTGGAATGGAAGGATGTCCAGATAAGGAAGCTTGACTTGACCAAGCAACTCTTAAAAGAGTCAAAGGCACATGTTGAAGCATTGAACAAAATTCTCAAGGACAAAAAGACGGAGATCTCGAAGGCCAAGAGTCAACTCCGTCATGCTAAGGAGGTCGCGATAAAGGAATATCGTGACTTTGATGACCTCCTAAGGGAGCTCGGCAGCTTCTTTGCTGACGGTTTTGACGATTGTATCTGTCAGGTCAAAGCTTCTTTCCCAGACCTCGATCTTTCTTACATCTCCATTAATGCCCAGTCCCAGACTCTAGCTCAACTCATCTCTTCTGTGGGTACCGACGACTTATTCGCTAATGACCCGGTGACACCTTTCGGTGACGTAGAAACTCCTGTAGATCAAGCAAAATCTGTTGGGGATGAAGCCCGCCCACTTAAGGAGGACCCGATGATTAAGAGGAAGGACGGAGGGGACCCTGTGATTCAAGACTAGTCTTTATTTTTTATTTGTTATTTATTTAAATGTAAAGATCTTTCTGGAAGAATAGCTTTTATGTTAATTTAACCGTGGCTTTTTGTATCTAGACTCCTCCCTTTGTGGGCTTTTATAATATTTTGTTTATTTGCCTTACAAAATATCCGTCTACTTTGAACTTGTAAGTTTAATTCTTTGGATGAAACCATCCAGTTTCTAATACGAATATGAGGAATTGGTTAGCGTGGGACAGTACATTTGGTAGAATAAACATATGTCAATAATGTAGGACGAACCCATCCACTTTAAGTGATCTCTTGAATCTGTCTACTATGTGGACTATAATCTTAGATCCTTAGGGTGAACTCGTCTGCCTTGTGGACTTCATGATCTTAGATCACCCCCTAGGATGAATCCGTCCACTTATGGATTGATTTTAGTGAACCCGTCCACCTAGTGGACTTTGTGGGGATAAGGCATCTTCTAGGATGAACCCATCCATTTTGTGGACTTAGTAAATACAAATCATTCCTTTAGGATGAACCCGTCCACTATTCTGGACTTTCAATGGAGACACATCATCTATTTAGGATGAACCCGTCCACTTTGCAAACTTAATAACAATAATGTAGAAATGCGAAGTGGATCTCATAAAGTTATGGAGGAGTGTTGGCATTGAAAATGCTGCAGTGTGGGTATTTTAATACCTAATGATTTACAAGCCTGTGGTTCGGGTTGTTTAACATCCTGCATCCCTATTTTAGAAGTGCATTTGAACAATACCTCTCTTGGTACTTATCCTTTAAGAAAGTCTCCTTAATAACAATAATGTAGAAATGCAAATAACATACACATGGAATTTCTGAATAACTCCTCTTATTGTGAAAAATTCATGGATAAAAATAGTCTTTTGAAAAAAGAAAAAAAAAATGCCCTCTGGGCTTAAAAGAAACTATAGATAATAAAAATTAAACTAGAAGGAAATAAACTGGAAATGAGGAGTGTCGTTGCCCTTGCCACTGTCTACTGGTAGTACTTCTTTAGGTGCTCTGTGTTCCATGGGTGATGCAACTTTTGCCCGTCTAGTGTCTCCAAATGGTAGGTTCCCTTCCTTTGCCATGATTCAACTCTGTATGGTCCTTCCTAGTTAGGTCCTAGCTTCCCCTAGGAGGTGTCTTTTGTGGCGCCCATCACCTTTCTTAAGATAAGATCTCCAACTTGGAAGTCTCTATGTCTAACCCTAGAGTTGTAGTGCTTGACCATGAGGTCTTGGTATCGTGCTAACCCTTGCTCAACTGTTACTCTGACGTCGTCCACTAGATCAAGCTGCAAGCGTAGTGCTTCGTCATTTCTTCCCTCGTCATGGTTTCCTACTCAATAGCTGGTGAGCCTTACTTCAGCTGGAATGACCCCATTGCTTCCATATACTAGTTGAAACGGTGTTTCTCTAATAGGTGTCCTTACTGTCATCCTATATGCCCATAAGATGCTTGCCAGTTCCTCCAGCCATATGCCTTTTGCCCCCTCGAGTCAGGTCTTGATGATTTTGAGCAAGGACTAATTCGTGACCTTAACTTGCCCATTGGCCTAAGGGTGGCAAACCTCAGTCACTTGTCACACACTTTAAAATAAGCAGTGACGTCCTTCTGCATGGTAGGCTAATAGTATCCCACCTAAATGAGTTTGTGCACTAACGATCGTGACCCAGAATGGTTTCAGTAGACTCTTTCGTGGACTTTTCGCATTACATAGTGTGCCTCCCCTGGGATGAGACACCTCAAATTCGGTCGAGGAAAGCCCCTTTTGTATAGAATGTCTTTAATTAGAGCGAAACGTGCTGCTTGAACCTTTAACTTCCTTACAACTTCCTTACCGTCAGGCAACACGCTGTCCTTCAAGTAAGAGATTATTGGTGTTGTCCAGTAGTTCTCAAGACCTATATCCTACACACTAATGCCGTCTATTAAGGGTGATATTTGAACAAAGGGTAGTACCTGACTGGGAATAAGCATGTGCTCCGCTGAGGCAGCTTTAGCAAGATAGTCGGTATGCTCATTCTCCTCCCTTGGTATTTGAACAAACTTCACTTTGAGGCCATTAACTTGATCCCTTACTTGCTCAAGGTACTTCTTCATCCGTTCGTTCTTGCACTCATTGTCACCATGAACCTGGTTGATTACTACTTAGGAATCGTAGTACATGACCATACGTTCAACTCTTGCCGCCTTGGTGAGATCTAGCCCTGCTATCAAAGCTTTGTACTCTACCTCGTTATTAGTCGTAGGGAAGTCCAGACGGATCATGCATTCGACCTTATCCCTTTTCGGGGTGTAGAGTACCACATCGGCTTCGCCTGTTTGCTTGTTGGAAGATTTGTCCGTGTGAATGCTCCATTGAGGGTTTTCTTCTACCCTTTGGTCTTCCGCGAGAGTGAATTCACTCATTGTATATTGAATTCACTCAACTCAATTGCCCATAATGCCATCCATCCAGTGGCTTTAGGGTTGCTCATTGCTCTTTGAAAAGGCTTGTCTGTTAGGACGATCACAATATGTGACTAGAAGTATGGCTTGAGTTTACGAGCGGCAGTCACTAATGTGAGGGCGAGCTTCTCCATTGGTGGATACCTTTCTTCTGCACCTTAGAGCGCCCTGCTAGTGTAGTACACAGGCTTCTGTACCCTATCTTCTTTCCTGACTAAGGTTGCACTGATAGTTGCTAGGGAGATGGCCAGATAGAGGAATAATTCCTCCCTGGGTTTGGTGGGACTCAACAATGGAGGAGAAGAGAGGTATGCTTTCAGGTCTTCGAATGCTTGCTGACACTCAGCTGTCCATTCAAACGATTTCTGCAATGTACGGAAAAAAGGTAGGCACTTATTTGCAACGTACAGAAGAAAGGTAGGCACTTATCAGTTTTTAGATTTTTGACCAACTTGTCTTTTCATGCATTGCACATATAGATTAGTACATGCATTTCATTGTTTTCTTTATCCATCTTGCATTTTTGTAGTCATATCTCTCATTATTTTCACACACATCACACATACACTTTGCTAAATTGGATAGTCAACTTGATTTAAAAATTGATTAGTGTATGGAAGAATGGTGTACTTTCAAGTGCAAGACAAAAAACCCAAGTTCAGGATGAAAAAAAGTGATTTGCAATCTGGTTCTCGCAATTGCTATTCGATTTCTCTCGATCGATCAGAAGTCACATATCAGCAAAAAATCAGCAAACGTAAAAAACCCATAACTTGTCCGTTTGAAACCCAAATTGCAATCCATTTTTTCCAGTATTTAATGGAAATTATAAGCTAACCCTAGAAGGGTTTTTTTAGAGAGAAAAGTGTGTATCTTGTTTCTCCAGTTATGGATCTAGGGTTTTTGTACCTAAAGGTCTCTAAAGTCTTCTACTGGCAATATTCCTTGAAGAAACTCAAGATCCTGTATTTTAGAAGTTGTTGCATACAAATATCAACAAGTGAAGGTGATCTGAAACCTTTTAGTGGGGTCTAAAAGTCACAAGCATGGGTGCTTGTTTTGCAGTAAATCCAAGAAGTGAAATAGTCCATGGATTCGGAGCTTGCACGTGGTCATGTCAGTAAGTTATTACTTGAGGTAGCAACAGATTTAGGGTTAAATCTGATTGTAAAAACTTTGATTCTCTTATAGTGAATTTGCTTTACCTTGATGATTGCTGGTTTAAACCCTCCCCAAGTTCTTACCTTGAAATGGTTCGTTTCATCGGTTTTCATATCGTGGTGTTATTTACTTTTCTGCTGCTTTGCATGATATGATTTATTATTGTTTAACCTAGATTTGAATAATTAACCTATGTAATCACTTGGCTAATATATTAGGTTAAACAATTTGGTTTAAGGGGTCTAAATAGAACAAACATAAATTTCTAACAATATTATTCTTTATATATACTATGAATTTTAGAGTAACATTGACTTCTATAAGTTCTAGTTATTTGTAATGAATTTTTTTGGGTAAATAAAAAAAAGAAAAAGGTTAGGAGGGGTCGACTAATGTGATTTTCTTATTTGGGTTTAACCATAGCACTTCTGTGCTAAGAATTTATTTTAATGAAATATAAGGAACACCAACACATCATTAGTGGGGGAGGGCTTACTTTAACTAAATAGACTGTGCATAATAGAGTCTTGTTGGTCCAAAGCCCCGATTACAAGGCCACCAATCACGTTATTTATAAATAAATTAATACATTACGTTTTGTCTCTGCATAATTAATTTATCTCAATTGGTAAAGTCTTTAATGGTTGAATAAGAGATCAATCAAAAACCGATTGATATCTTGGTCTAATGATAAAGAACTATCGAAGGAACGGAAGCCATAAGTTGAAACTCTCTTTTAAAAAAAAAATCAAATTAATGATTGTCAATTATTTGTTTTTTTTATCTCAAAAACAAATTCTTTTTTTCAAAATAATGATGAGGTGACACAAATTAAAAGAAAATTGTGCATTTATGATAGTCAATGGATCGATGGTTTTAGGGTCGAAACTTGCGCATTTTTTTTTCTTTCTTTTGGCAAAGGACTGCATGCATTTGTATAGTAAAAAGTATAATTCTTTATATCCTATCTAGAATTTTAGAGTAGTACTAACTCTTTAAAAAATCATTTATTTATGAAATGAAATGAAATTAGGGATCATTTTTATGTAATGATTTGAATATGCTACTACAAATCTGAATGATTAAGGGTTTTTTTTTTTTTTTTTTTTGAATGAGATTTTTGTTGAATATTTTGTTGTTGTTTGGCCTAATTTTTTTATTGTTTAATATATTTTTTCTATTATTTGGACTTTTATTTTTTATTTTGTTTAAGGGTTTAAGATTTATATTTGGGTGGTTAATATTATTTTTGTTGCATCTAAATTATTGAGATTTTCAAATCTGAATTGTCAGCATTTCTTTTTAGATTAAACAAAATAGGTTAGTTTAAAAGTAATTATTTATATAATATATATTTTTTGCAAGTATATTTTTTCTTTCACTCTTTTCCAAGTGAACACCTTGAATTCAAGGTAAAGCCGCCCCAGATCTCAATAGAAAGATCTCCAGGTACATTTCATCATTAAAAGCATACACATTGGTGGAGGCAAGATTTTAGCTATTTGACACCACAAAAAGTCACTTTATCCATTTTAACTTACCATTTTACAACTTACTTCACATCAATGGTCTTATCAATATATTACTAAAAGCTGAAGCGTGGCATTTATAGCTGCTGAGCTCCTGTTGCGCCACCTCATCATCACGTCATTCGTCACATAATTAATATTTATTCCATTTTTTTTACAAATATATATATATATATATATATATATATAAATTATTGACTTTACATATTCATCTTTGTCGGTTTTAACATCTATATATAATTAATATTTTTTCTTATTTTTTTTACAAATATATATATATATATATAAATAGATTATTGACTTTACATATTCATCTTTGTCGATTTTAACATCTATATATATTTCTTTTTTATTTCCAATTTTCCTATAATTTTTTTTTACATTCACTTATTTTTTTAAATATTTACATTTTCTTCAACCTTTCTTCTTCCCTCACCTTTTCATCTCCCCACTACCCTCTACTTTAATATTGCTATTCATCCTTCTCTTCATCTTCCTTTATTTGTCTCTTCTTATCCCTTCCCTCTTACTATAAATTTGTCATTCTTTTTCATTCTTTGCATAGTTTTCTCTCACAAAAAGGTTCTCTCTCTCTCTCTCTCTCTCTCTCTCTCAATGTTTTGGTGGATCTTTATCTCTCTCAACATTTTGGTGGATTTTTATTTTTTATTGCATCTCCGCTTTAGGTTGATAAAATTTTGTATTTTTAAGAACTCTAATTTATGTTGATACGATTTAGTTTTGTGTTTTAAGTTATTATTATTATTATTATTATTATTATTATTTTGCTCTTTGATTGTTAAATTTTATCCGATTACATTATAAAAAATTAAAGATAGTAGATAAAAAAAAATAGTATTCCATTACATAGCATAATTTGGATAATTTAGTGTTTATTGTTACATCTTTTAATTTTTCTTATTTTTTTCTTCTCTTCCATTTTACTCAATATTGAAATTCAACCACATCCTCCTTATCATTAAATTATTTACATTTTCTCTCTCTTTTTGTTTTAAAAAATAAAAAATGTAATATTTTACTTAAATTCAAATAAAAGAAAATTGTGCTCATCAAATTGTACTCATTTTTTTTTTTAACATTTACACTTTCTTCAACCTTTCTCATTCTCTTTACCTTTTCATCTCCCTAAAAATTCTACCTTGATATCACTCTTCCTCTTTCCTTTTATCTTCTTTTATTTTTTTTTTTATATTATCATCCTCTTAGTATAAATCATTCACTCTTCTATTCTTTACATAATTTTATCTCACAGAAAAGTGGTTATTTCCCACTCTTTCTACCTCAATTTTTTGGTAGATTTTTATTTTTATTTTTCTTGCATCTCTATTTTAGCCTGATAAAGTTTTGTATTCTTTAGAGCTCTATTTTGGTTTATGGGATTTAGCTTTGTGTTTTAAGTTTTTTTATTTATTTTTTATGTCTTTGATTGTTAAATATTATCATATTTCATTATAAATAATTAAAAAATAGTATATAAGAATGTACTATTATTATATTACATAGAATTATTTGGATAAGTTAGTGTTTATTGTTATATATTTTATTTAACATTTAAATTCAACCACATCCCCCATATATATCATTAAATTATTTATATTTCCACTCCTTTTTTATTTTTAAAAATTTTAAATATAATATTTTGCCTAAATTAAATAAATAAAATTGTCCACATTAAGTGGAGTAATGATAGGGAAACACTCATTCTCACACCCAATGCATCAAAGGAAGAATGAAATACAAAACAAATCAAGTTAGAAACACTAAATAAAAAAAAAAATTAATAATGCATATTTAATGTCATAGAATCATCATCAAATTTTGGAAAACGATAGGTTGCCAGTGGAGAGAGAGAGAGAGAGAGAGAGAGAGAGATGGTATAGAAAAAACAAAACCAATACAAAGTAATAAAGAGTAGATAAAGAAAAAAAAAAAACCAAACGTCAATTAGTAATCGTTGATTGGAAAACAAAGAGGTTGTTAGGAGAAGTAAAAAATAAAATAGAGATTACCGTGTGGAGAACATTAAAAACTTTACAGTGTAGTAACATAAACCGTTTAATTCACTTAAAAAATTAAATCAACAATCAATAATTAAATACAATCATAGTACTAAATTTAAATTTAAAACTAATCAAATTCTAACTATGGAAACCATATTAATTATAACTAAAAAAGAGATGTTCTCTGATAGTAGTAGAAATTGAATAAGAAATAAAGTTAGAAAATTTAAAAATCCATTTTTTGACATTTCATTTAACCTTATTTATAATATATATATATATATATATATATAATTTTCATGCACTATTACTTTCGAAAATCTAATGAACAATCCTACCTCTCATTTATCGTCTTTGTTATGCAAATCATCAGTTAGTAAATATATGATAATGGTAAGAAGCGTTACAAATGAGATCACTAAAAAAAAAAAAAATTAATTAGCCACTATCATTATGGAGTAGTAGTCTATAATTTTACGCATCCAAAAAAGTGAAATATATAGAGTTTTTTTAAAGGTATGTGTAAAGATTCACTATGTGTGTGTGTGTGTGTGTGTAAAGGTAAAAAAATAAAAAAAATAAAATAAAAAAAAAGGTTTATTTAAGGTTTTTGTTAACTTAAAAACTAATGAAAATCAAATGGTTAATAACTAAAATTATAGTATTAATAAAATATTTAATTAGACCATCCTAAAAAAATTACCGCGTGCAACGCGCGGGTATGCGACTAGTTT